>NC_059161.1:92986600-93289630 GCF_019923935.1 Bubalus bubalis | reverse complement strand
CTGATAATGAGTGATGTTGAGCATTTTTTCATGTATTTGTCAGCCATCTGTATGTCATCTTTGGAGAAATGTCTGTTTAGTTCTTTGACCCATTTTTTGATTGGATTGTTTATTTTTCTGATATTGAGCTGTATGAGCTGTTTGTATATTTTTGAGATTAATTATTTGTCAGTTGCTTTGTTTGCTATTATTTTTTCCCATTCTGAAGGCTGCCTTTTCACCTTGCTTATAGTTTCCTTCATTGTGCAAAAGCTTTTAAGTTTAATTAGGTCCCATTTGTTTATTTTTGCTTTTATTTCCATTACTCTGGGAGGTGGGTCAGAGAGGATCTTGCTGTGATTTATGTCAGAGAGTGTTTTGCCTATGTTTTCCTCTACGAGTTTTATAGTTTCTGGTCTTACATTTAGATCTTTAACCCATTTTGAGTTTATTTTTGTATATGGTGTTAGAAAGTTTCTAATTTCATCCTTTTACAGGTGGTTGACCAGTTTTCCCAGCACCACTTGTTAAAGAGATTGTCTTTTCGCCATTGTTTATTTTTGCCTCCTTTGTCAAAGATAAGGTGTTCATAGGTGTGCATGGATTTATCTCTGGGCTTTCTATTTTGTTCTATTGATTTATATTTCTGTCTTTGTGCCAGAACCATACTATCTTGATGACTGTAGCTTTGTAGTATAGTCTGAAGTCAGGTAGGTTGATTCCTCCAATTCCATTCTTCTTTCTCAAGATTGCTTTGGCTATTCAAGGTTTTTTTTGTATTTCCACACAAATATGAAATTATTTGTTCTAGCTCTGTGAAAAATACCGTTGGTACCTTGATAGGGATTGTATTGAATCTATAGATTGCTTTGGGTAGTATACTTATCTTCACTATATTGATTCTTCAGATCCATGAACATGGTATATTTCTCCATCTATTTGTGTCATCTTTGATTTCTTTCATCAGTGTTTTATAGTTTTCTATATATAGGTCTTTTGTTTCTTTTGACAGATTTATTCCTAAGTATTTTATTCTTTTTGTTGTAATGGTGAATGGAATTGTTTCCTTAATTTCTCTTTCTGTTATCTCATAGTTAGTGTGTAGGAATGCAAGGGATTTCTGTGTGTTAATTTTATATCCTGCAATATATTCATTGATTAGCTCTACTAATTTTCTGGTGGTATCTTTAGGGTTTTCTATGTAGAGGATTATGTCATTTGCAAACAGTGAGAGTTTTACTTTTTCTTTTCCAATCTGGATTCCTTTTAGTTCTTTTTCTTCTCTGATTGCTGTGGCTAAAACTTCCAAAATTATGTTGAATAGTAGTGGTGAGATTGGGCACCCTTGTCTTGTTCCTGACCCAGATGTGTCTTGTGATGATTAACTTGGATAATAAATTCATGCAAGTGCCTACCAAGGGCCTACAGGAAGTGAGAACTTGGTAGATTTATGTATTTTGTAGTATATTATTAGCATTCACCTCCCAAGTCTGAAACCACTTTCAAACACACACACAAACATACACAATGATTTGTGTCATGTGTTTAATATTGCCACTTAGGAGGAAGAAATTAGTAGTATGAAACCTTAGCAATTTATTCTTAGTGTTCATTTAAAAAACCATGACCTTGGACTGCCCTGGTGGTACAGTGGATAAGAACTCACCTGCTAATTCAGGGGGCACGAGTTTTGATCCCTGCTCTGGGAAGATCCCCCATGCCATGGGGCAACTAAGCCTGTGCACCACAACTACTGAGCCCATGTTTAACTACTTAAATCCAAGCGCCCAAGCACCCAGAGCTCTACCACAAGCCAAGTCACTGCAATGAGAAGCCCACATATCACAATGAAGAGTAGTCCAGGCTTTCAGCAACTAGAGAAAGCCCACATGCAAAGTAACAAAGATCCCAGCACAGCTAAAACTAATTAAAAAAAATTTTTTTTTCAATGACCTAACAAAGTAAAATTTAACAACAAAAAAAACCTTTTCAGCTCTCTTGGGTAGTGACTTGGTAACATTAAGAGCCTCTTAAACACCAAATATGTTGTGGTCTAGTATGGGATATGCTTTTGCTTTTGACTTTCTGTCCAATCACCAGTAACCAGTGCTACAGCACAATACATTTTAGTACGCATTCAAAGTGAAAGTCACTCAGTCGTGTCCAACTCTTTGAGACCCCATGGACTGTCCATGGAATTCTCCAGGCCAGGATACTGGAGTGGGTAGCCATTCCCTTCTCCAGGAGATCTTCCCAACCAAGGGGTCGAACCCAGGAGTACACGTTCATTGCTGTACAAATGATGCAGCTCTGAGGAAAGGTACATACTGCAGCAATGAAACATGGCAATTTTAGATTTTTGAACTGATTTATAAAGAAAGTAAATAATCTGTGATATCCCCTTCATCACTTCATATGCTAAACATTATAAATCCATATCTCAAGGAACTACTTACTTCCTCCCAGGTGGGAAAACAATGGCTCAAACAGCTGAACTTCTCATAAAAGTGATTAAAGAGATTAGCTTAAATTTTCAGTCTAATATCCTTTAAAACAATAACACTTTATTAAATAAATGGGAGAATAGTACTACTATTGTAAACACTATGTTTAAAGATGAGACCAATATCCAGACTTTTAAAGAAAACAAAATACTTAGGTGGAATTAACTGGACTTGACCCCCTAATCCATGGACTGGGAGACTTTCAAAAGCAGAGTGCCAAACAGTGACCTGTATCCTTTGGAGTTATTAGGTAGGAGGGGGGACATTCAAGGACCTCTGCAAGTGGAGTGGAAAAGATATGCCAGGGACTAGTCCATGTATCATAGAGTAGGGACCTTTATCAGAACTCTAATTAACTTATTTCAAGCCAAATTTTGTACATGGACTGCTTAAAAAGCTTAAAATGGAGGATCTGCTAATAGATTTATGGTAAGCTACATTAAGTGCCAAGTTTAAGGGGACAAAATTCTACAGTAGTAACCTTATTCCTTTATTCCCATGGAGAGAGAGTGAGTCGCTCAGTTGTGTCCAACTCTTTTCGACCCCATGAACTTTAGCCTGCCAGGCTCCTCCATCCATGGGATTTTCCAGGCAAGAATACTGGAGTGGGTTGCCATTTCCTTCTCCATGGACTCTTCCCAACCCTGGTATCGAACCCAGTCTCCTGAACTGCAGGCAGACTCTCTACTATCTGAGACACCAGGGATGTCCTCTTATTCCCACAGAGTGCCTTTTAGTGATCATCAATGGAGGTCTCTTAACATATTTTGCTCTAGAATGTATCAGATCAGATCAGATCAGTTGCTCAGTTGTGTCCGACTCTTTGCGACCCCATGAATCGCAGCACGCCAGGCCTCCCTGTCCATCACCAACTCCCGGAGTTCACTCAGACTTACGTCCATCGAGTCAGTGATGCCATCCAGCCATCTCATCCTCTGTTGTCCCCTTCTCCTCCTGCCCCCAATCCCTCCCAGCATCAGAGTCTTTTCCAGTGAGTCAACTCTTCGCGTGAGGTGGCCAAAGTCCTGGAGTTTCAGCTTTAGCATCATTCCTTCCAAAGAAATCCCAGGGCTGATCTCCTTCAGAATGGACTGGTTGGATCTCCTTGCAGTCCAAGGGACTCTCAAGAGTCTTCTCCAACACCACAGTTCAAAAGCATCAATTCTTCAGCGCTCAGCCTTCTTCACAGTCCAACTCTCACATCCATACATGACCACAGGAAAAATCATAGCCTTGACTAGACGGACCTTTCTTGGCAAAGTAATGTCTCTGCTTTTGAATATGCTATCTAGGTTGGTCATAACTTTCCTTCCAAGGAGTAAGTGTTTTAATTTCATGGCTGCAGTCACCATCTGCAGTGATTTTGGAACCCAGAAAAATAAAGTCTCACGCTGTTTCCACTGTTTCCCCATCTATTTCCCATGAAGTGATGGGACCGGATGCCATGATCTTCGTTTTCTGAATGTTGAGCTTTAAGCCAACTTTTTCACTCTCCACTTTCACTTTCATCAAGAGGCTTTTGAGTTCCTCTTCACTTTCTGCCATAAGGGTGGTGTCATCTGCATATCTGAGGTTATTGATATTTCTCCTGGCAATCTTGATTCCAGTTTGTGTTTGTTCCAGTCCAGCATTTCTCATGATGTACTCTGCATAAAGTTAAATAAATAGGGTGACAATATACAGCCTAGAATGTATACAGTCACCCAAATATATCTCCTAGTATGTTTTACCCTAGGTAGCATAGTCCCCTTCTGCTACTAAAATAGTCCTCATTCATTTTTTAAATTAATTTTTATTGGAGTATAGTTGATTTACAATGTTGTGTTAGTTTCGGTTGTACAGCAGAGTGAATCATTTATACATATACATATATCCACTCTTTTTTACAGTTCTTTTCCCATGTAGGTCATTATAGAATACTGAGAATTCCCTGTGTTATACAGAAGGTCCTTATTAGTTATCCACTTTATATATAGTAGTGCGTATATGTCAATCCCTTATCTCCCAATTTACCCCTACCTCACTTTCTCCCCTGGTAACCATACGTTTGTTTTCTACATCTGTGACTATTTCTGTTTTGTAAATAGGTTCATTTACAATATTTTTTTAGATTCCACATATAAATGATATCATATGATATCTGTTTTTCTCTGACTTAACATCACTCAGTATGACAATCTCTAGGTCTATTTATGTTGCTACAAATGATATTATTTCATAGTTTTTTATGGCTGAATGATATTCCACTGTGTGTGTGTCTGTATATATATATGTGTGTGTGTGTGTGTGTGTGTGTATATATCTTTATCTATTCCTTTGTTGATGGACATTTAGGTGACTTGGAGTACATGTATATTTTTGAACTATGGTTTTCTTCAGGTATATGCCAAGGCATGGGATTGTAGGATCATATGGTAATTCCATTTAAAATATAACATATGGTCCTTCAAACTCATTCATTTAAATTCTTCTTTCCATAACACAAAACCAAGGCCAGAAGAAAGGTCTATATTGTTAAAACCTCTGTTATGATTTTTTTTTACTCTCCAAAATTACCCAACTTGCTATTAAAAAAGATAATTGAAACGCCTTATTCCTTAATTAGGCTGTATATTGTCATCCTGTTTATTTAACTTCTATGCAGAGTACATCATGAGAAACGCTGGGCTGGAAGAAACACAAACTGGAATCAAGATTGCCGGGAGAAATATCAATAACCTCAGATAAACCACCCTTATGGCAGAAAGTGAAGAGGAACTAAAAAACTTCTTGATGAAAGTGAAAGAGGAAAGTGAAAAAGTTGGCTTAAAGCTCAACATTCAGAAAATGAAGATCATGGCATCTGGTCCCATCACTTCATGGGAAATAGATGGGGAAACAGTGGAAACAGTGTCAGACTTTATTTTTCTGGGCTCCAAAATCACTGCAGATGGTGACTGCAGCCATGAAATTAAAAGACGCTTACTCCTTGGAAGGAAAGTTATGACCAACCTAGATAGCATATTCAAAAGCAGAGACATTACTTTGCCAACAAAGGTTTGTCTAGTCAAGGCTATGGTTTTTCCTGTGGTCATGTATGGATGTGAGAGTTGGACTGTGAAGAAGGTTGAACACCAAAGAATTGATGCTTTTGAACTGTGGTGTTGGAGAAGACTCTTGAGAGTCCCTTGGACTGCAAGGAGATCCAACCAGTCCATTCTGAAGGAGATCAGCCCTGGGATTTCTTTGGAGGGAATGATGCTGAAGCTGAAAGTCCAGAACTTTGGCCACCTCATGCGAAGAGTTGACTCATTGGCAAAGACTCTGATGCTGGGAGGGATTGGGGGCAGGAGGAGAAGGGGACGACAGAGGATGAGATGGCTGGATGGCATCACTGACTCGATGGACGTGAGTCTGAGTGAACTCTGGGAGTTGGTGATGGACAGGGAGGCCTGGCATGCTGCGATTCATGGGGTCGCAAAGAGTCAGACACGACTGAGCGACTGAACTGAACTGAATCTGGATTTCCTTACAAATGTGACTTCTACAACTATCTCTAAATCATAAATTACAAAATCTTCTATCTATTCCAGAAATACAGCTAGTAAAGAGGCAAAGTGGAATACAGGCTTTGATGACACCAAAGCTCAGTTTAAATCCTGATGCTATCATTTATCAGCTGTGTGATCATGGATAAATTACTTCATCTCTGAGCCCTTTATTCCTCTGTAAAATAGATGCAGTAGCTCTGTGCAGGGTTAAAGATAAGCATATGAAGAGCAGTACCTGTCACAAGGTGAATGTGTCATATCCTGGTGAACAGAGGAGTGCTATGTCTCACAGCAACTCAACACCAAGTCATGTTCTTAAAGTCAATGAAAACTTAAGGAGTATCCACACCCAGAGTGTGTAAGTGGAAATAGTAACACTGACTTCACAGTGTTGACTGCCCACCTCTTGCCTCATCACCTCTGCCCTGTCTCAGTCTTACTGACCTCCTTTCAATTCCTCCTACTTGTTTCTAAATTAGTATCTTGTACACAGTATATCCTCTACTTGGACAGAAATCTCAATCACCTCCCTTCTCCCGGCCAATGATTCCTCCTCAGCTTCCTGCCTCTGCTTCAACACCATTGCTGACCGGAGGACTTCCTGATATCCAAGGCTTAGGACCCTACTGTGGCTCCCACAACATATTATTTCCTTAAAACACACATCGTAGTTGTAATTACTTATCACTATCTTCTTTCCCATTAAAATATAAGTTTCATGAGGTATGTCTTTGCTTTCCCCTTATCTCTAGCAACTGACAGTATATGGCACATAGGAAGAGTTCAATAAATATGTGTCAAGTGAATATATAACTGTGTTGCTTTCCTCTATAAATGTTAGATATCATAACTTCTATAATAGTTATACTTTCATACATGTAAATTCTATCACACAACCAAACTGCAGGCATGCTGTGGGAAAGTTCCTAAAGAAATCTGACTTTAATAAAACTGTCTTTTCGTTACACCGTGTGGACAGTTCTCACAATATAAATAGCAAGAAAGAGAACATCATGAGCCTGACAGAGACACAGCAGCTGTTTCTCTCCATTCACAGCACCACAGGCAACTTGGAACTAACTGACTCATATACAACAGATAGCAAGGATTTACAAACACACATGGTTAATTAGCCTCTGTTTGCAAATGAAAAGCAAAAAAAAAAAAAAAACAAAAAAAAAAACCCATAAAAATACTGCCTTTACTTTAGCTCCCTAATAAACAAAGGCACTTCACAATCACCACAGAAGTAGCTTTTAAGGAGATATTGTTCCTGAAATGTTCATTCTTCACCCTTCCCTCAGCCCACATCCATACACATACAGGGACTGCTGCACTCCCTCCCATGACCCTTCTCTGTAGATATGCTGAGAAAAAGGTCAATACAGTTCACCTCCAGATCATCAAAATAAGAGGATGAAAACAAGTAGGCCTGTTCTTATTTGCCTGGCTTCCTACCTTGTTCCCTCAAAGCATCTTAAACAGTTGGGAATCAAGTTTCCATACTCTTCCCTTCCCTATGCATACACACCCCTTCCTTAACTCAATGTGCAGGGAAGCAGGAAAAGGGAAGGGGAGAGATACTGATTCAAAAAACATTTGTGCAGACGATATTCTAAGGAAAACAATGTGCAAAGGGCTGTGAAGGGGTACGGATACTTACAAGACAGGCTTCCTGCTTTGAAAGGGGAACAAAAGGTTTTAACACAAGGCTAGAGTTAAGACAAATGCCATGAGAGAAGTACAAAGAAAGATCTGACCAATCACACACTTTCTGGCCCCTGGAGGAGGAATGTCTGAGATGGGGCTTAAAAAATGGAAGGGGTTGATAAAGGAGGAAAGAGGCACGGGAGAGGCATTCCAAGCAAAGGGAACAATGTGGGTTAAAACACAGAAACAGGAAAGAAATGGGCATATGTGGAGAACAGATTAGCAAACTGGAAAGGTGGGTTGGAGCCAAACGGTGGAAGGCCTCAAACACTACAGGATTTTTTTCTTGAGAAAGCAAAAAATCAGGAAACATTGCAGGTCCTGAGAAGAAGAGTGGTTTGACTGAAGGGGAGGTGATTAATGTGGCCCATGGAGACTGCAGCGGAGGAGGAACTACAGGTTGCAAGGAGGACCAGTTAAGACTCTTCCAGGGACTTCCTTGGTGGTCTAGTGGATAAGAATTCACCTTGCAGTACAGAGGACATGGGTTTGATCCCTGGTTGGGGAACTAGGATCCCACATACCACAGAACAATTAAACCTGCATGTCACAACTAAGACCTGATACAAATATTAAACAAATAGTTAAAAAAAAAAAAAAGACTCAGGGAAACCTTCCTGAGATAAGCCTTTCCATTCCACTGTACACCCATATATATACATACATATCACCTTACTTATTTAACCTATATGCAGAGTACATCATGCGAAATGCCAGGCTGGACAAAGTACAAGCTGGGATCAAGATTGCCAGAAGAAATATCAATAACCTCAAATATGCAGATGACACCACTCTTATGACAGAAAGTGAAGAGGAACTGAAGAGCCTCTTGATGAAAGTGAAGGAAGAGACTGAAAAAGTCAGCTTAAAACTCAAGGAAGATCATGGCATCCTGTCCCATCACTTCATGGCAAATAGATGGGGAAACAATGGAAACAGTGAGAGACTATTTTTTTTGGTTCCAAAATCACTGCAGATGGTGACTGCAGCCATGAAATTAAAAGACGCTTGCTCCTTGGAAGAAAAGCTATGACCAACCTACACAGCATATTAAAAAACAGAGACATTACTTTGCCAACAAAAGTCCATCTAGTCAAAACTATGGTTTTTCCAGTAGTCATGTATGGATGTGAGAGTTGGACCATAAAGAAGGCTGAGTGCCAAAGAATTTGAACTTTGCTTCTGAACTGTGGTGTTGGAGAAGACTCTTGAGAGTCCCGTGGACTGCAACCAGTTTGGGATGGATCAAACCAGTCCATCCTAAAGGAATCAATCCTGAATATTCAGGATTATTATCCTGGAGAAGGAAATTGCAACCCACTCCAGTACTCTTGCCTGGAAAATTCCATGGATGGAGGAGCCTGGTGGGCTACAGTCTATGCGGCTGCAGAGTCGGACATGACTGAGCGACTTCACTTTCTTTTTCTTTTCCTGAATATTCATTGGAATGACTGATGCTGAAGCTGAAGTTCCAATACTTTGGCCACCTGATGGGAAGAAGTGACTCATTGGAAAAGGCTCTGATGCTGGGAAAGATTGAAGGCGGGAGGAGAAAGGGACAAAAGAGGATAAGATGGTTGGATGGCATCACTGACTTGATGGACAGGAGTTTGAACAAGCTCCAGGAGTTTGTGATGGACAGGGAAGCCTGGCGTGCTGCAGTCCATGGGGTCGCAAAGAGTCAGGACACAACAGGGCAACTGAACTGATCACCTTGCTTCCCAGGTGTCATAGTGGTAAAGAATCCTCCTGCCAATCAGGAGCCGCAGGAGACAAAGATTCAATCTCTGGGTCGGGAAGATGCTCTGGAGTAAGAAATGGCAACCCACTCAAATATTCTTGCCTGGAAAATTCCATGAACAAATGAGCCTGGCGGGCTATAGTTCATGGGGTCACAAAGAGTCGGACCAAACTGAGCACACATCACCTTGCTTATTTCCTTCAAGGCAATCATTACAGTCTATAATTATCTTATGTTTATTTGCTTATTATCTACTTCCTAACCAGAAAATAAGTTCCACATAAGTAGTCCAACTATTGTCTCAAGAACCATGCCTGCCATATATATAGACTCTCAGTAATTTTTTTAAAAAAATGGTAACAGTGCCACAAGGAGAAAGTCGTCATTTAACCAAATGAGTCTGGTTCTGAGTCAGAACTATAGATCCAGGAGAAAAGGGAATTCTCCTACACTGCTGGTGGGAATGTAAGTTGATACAGCCTCTTTGGAAGAAGTATGGAGATTCCTTAATAAGCTAGGAATAAAACCATCATGTGATCCAGCAATCCTACTCCTAGGCATGAGTGCCAAAACTGAAAAAGACACATGTACCCCAATGTTCACTGCAGCACTATTTATAATAGCTGGGACAATGAAGCAACCTAGATGTCCATCGACAGATGAATGGATAAAGAAGCTGTGGTACATATATACGATGGAATACTACTCAGCCATAAAAAGGAATGTGTCTGAGTCAGTTCTAATGAGATGGATGAACCTAGAGCCTATTATACAGAGTTAAGAAAGTCAGAAAAAGGAATATAAATATCATATACAGATGCATATAAATGGAATCTAGAAAGATGGGACTGATGAATT
This sequence comes from Bubalus bubalis, assembly GCF_019923935.1. Taxonomy (NCBI): domain Eukaryota; kingdom Metazoa; phylum Chordata; class Mammalia; order Artiodactyla; family Bovidae; genus Bubalus; species Bubalus bubalis. The sequence goes on along the minus strand of NC_059161.1, from coordinate 93,279,308 downwards.
AATTTTCAGGGCAGCAATGGAGAAACAGACATAGAGAACAGACCTATGGACATGGGGGGAGAGAAGGAGAGAGAGGGTGAGATGTATGGAGATGGTAACATGGAAACTTACAATACCATATGTAAGCTAGATAGCCAATAGGAATTTGCTATATGACTCAGAGAACTCAAACAGGGGCTCTGTGACAATTCAGAAGAGTGAGATGGGGAAGGAGATGGGAGGGAGGTTCAGGAGGGAAGGAACATGGGTGTACTTATGGCTGATTCTTGTTGATATATGACAGAAACCACAAAATTCTGTAAAGCAATTATCCTTCAATTAAAAAAATTAAGTGACCAAAAAAATCCAAAAAAAAAAAAAAAGAACTACAGATTCAAGTAGAAATATTAGGCGGCAGAGTGAGGTAGTGATTATAATACACTTGGCACCTCAGTTTCTCCATCTATAAATTGGGAATAGCAGTATCAAAACCACATGAGGTCAATGGGAGAATTAATGAGCTAATATGTGTGAAGTGTTTACATAAACATAAATACAATGCTCTATGTTATAAATATTGTATCAGTGGGAGAGCTAATTTTTAATTTAAAAAATACTTTACATGATCTCAGTCTGTATCTTACTCAAAGTTGAGATGGAAAAATCATTTAGGTCTCATCTGTCCATAGGGTCGCACAGAATCAGACACAACTGAAGCGACTTAGCATGTATGCATGCACTGGAGAAGGAAATGGCAACCCACCCCAATGTTCTTGCCTGGAGAGGACAGAGGAGCCTGGTGGGCTGCTGTCCATGGGGTCACACAGAGTCGGACACGACTAAAGTGACTTAGCAGCAGCAGCAGCATTTACCAAAGGCAATTAATGGTAGGGCAAAAAACAGAACTTGTGCCCACATCCCTACCTGATATATTAATATATATCCACTCTTGATATAATTCCCTATAGATAGGAGGCACTCATGAACAGAATTACAGGTATATCAGAGATCAGCAGATCTAATCTTCTCATCTTACATATTAGTACACTGAGATCTAGAGTGAAGCAACTTGCCCAACATAGTAATACAAGTTAGTAGCAGGGCTGATCAAATCAGATCAGATCAGTCGCTCAGTCGTGTCTGACTCTTTGCGACCCCATGAATCGCAGCACGCCAGGCCTCCCTGTCCATCACCAACTCCAGGAGTTCACTGAGACTCAGGTCCATCGAGTCAGCGATGCCATCCAGCCATCTCATCCTCTGTTGTCCCCTTCTCCTCCTGCCCCCAATCCCTCCCAGCATCTGAGTCTTTTCCAATGAGTCAACTCTTTGCATCAGGTGGCCAAAGTCCTGGACTTTCAGCTTCAGCATCATTCCTTCCAAAGAAATCCCAGGGCTGATCTCCTTCAGAATGGACTGGTTGGATCTCCTTGCAGTCCAAGGGACTCTCAAGAGTCTTCTCCAACACCACAGTTCAAAAACATCAATTCTTCGGCGCTCAGCCTTCTTCACAGTCCAACTCTCACATCCATACATGACCACAGGAAAAACCATAGCCTTGACTAGACGAACCTTTGTTGGCAAAGTAATGTCTCTGCTCTCGAATATGCTATCTAGGTCGGTCATAACTTTCCTTCCAAGGAGTAAGCGTTTTTTAATTTCATGGCTGCAGTCACCATCTGCAGTGATTTTGGAGCCCAGAAAAATAAAGTCTGACACTGTTTCCACTGTTTCCCCATCTATTTCCCATGAAGTGATGGGACCAGATGCCATGATCTTCGTTTTCTGAATGTTGAGCTTTAAGCCAACTTTTTCACTCTCCACTTTCACTTTCATCAAGAGGATTTTGAGTTCCTCTTCACTTTCTGCCATAAGGGTGGTATCATCTGCATATCTGAGGTTATTGATATTTCTCCCGGCAATCTTGATTCCAGTTTGTGTTTCTTCCAGTCCAGTGTTTCTCATGATATACTCTGCATAGAAGTTAAATAAACAGGGTGACAATATACAGCCTTGACGAACTCCTTTTCCTATTTGGAACCAGTCTGTTGTTCCATGTCCAGTTCTAACTGTTGCTTCCTGACCTGCATACAAATTTCTCAAGAGGCAGGTCAGGTGGTCTAGTATTTCCATCTCTTTCAGAATTTTCCACAGTTTATTGTGATCCACACAGTCAAAGGCTTTGGCATAGTCAATAAAGCAGAAATAGATGTTTTTCTGGAACTCTCTTGCTTTTTCCATGATCCAACAGATGTTGGCAATTTGATCTCTGGTTCCCCTGCCTTTTCTAAAACTAGCTTGAACATCAGGAAGTTCACAGTTCACATATTGCTGAAGCCTGGCTTGAAGAATTTTGAGCATTACTTTACTAGCGTGTGAGATGAGTGCAATTGTGCAGTAGTTTGAGCATTCTTTGGCATTGCCTTTGTTGGGATTGGAATGAAAACTGACCTTTTCCAGTCTTGTGGCCACTGCTGAGTTTTCCAAATTTGCTGGCATATTGAGTGCAGCACTTTCACAGCATCATCTTTCAGGATTTGGAATAGCTCAACTGGAATTCCATCACCTCCACTAGCTTTGTTCGTAGTGATGCTTTCTAAGGCCCATTTGACTTCACATTCCAGGATGTCTGGCTCTAGGTCAGTGATCACACCATTGTGATTATCTGGGTCGTGAACATCTTTTTTGTACAGTTCTTCTGTGTATTCTTGCCATCTCTTCTTAATATCTTCTGCTTCTGTTAGGTCCATACCATTTCTGTCCTTTATCAAGCTCATCTTTGTATGAAATGTTCCCTTGGTATCTCTGATCCTTGAAGAGATCCCTAGTCTTTCCCATTCTGTTGTTTTCCTCTATTTCTTTGCATTGATCGCTGAAGGGGCCTAGAGGAGCTATCCCACATTGAAGGTCAGGAAGGGCGGCAGTGAGGAGATACCCCTTGTCCAAGGTAAGGAGCAATGGCTGCACTTTGCAGGGCTGATACTAGCAACCAAATTTTGAAAATGTTGTGTTTTATGTACTAAAGCATAAAATCCCTGTAATATGCAGATGGATATAAACATGCATGCTTAGTCACTCGGTTGTGTCCGATGCTTTGTGACCCCATGGACTGTAGCCCACCAGGCTCTTTTCTCCATAGAATTTCCCAGGCAAGAATACTTGAGCGGGTTGCCATTTCCTACTCCAAGTGATCTTCCTGACCAAGGGATCAAACCTGAGTCTCTTGTGTCTCCTGCATTGCAGGCAGATTCTTCACCATTGTACCACCTGACGGTATAATCTTTAAAAGTAACTTTTGCTGAAACTACATTTTAGCATTAATTGGTAAAATATTCAAAACTCAGCTATTAGACAGACAGTGTTAGATTTAGTATTATCAAGGAGGTATTTGAAAAAACCTGAAAGGATACAATTATTATTATACACTTTTCTCTCCACAATTTACCAAAACTAAAAATAATATGGGAAAAAAATAGAATTAGCTTCATACACCTTTTTTTATGTATCAGTCTTATGTGAAAGAAAATAATTTCAAGTGAGGAAAAAAGTTAATTTCTATGTCTTATTTACAAGTGTACTATACTACATCCCACTGAAAAAAAAAGAAACATTTGCAATAGTTAAGTAACAGAAAAGAATTCACAAAGACTTTCATATTTACCAGAATAACTATTTTAGATATGATACGGAATGACTTAAATATTTTATTCTGAGTGAAGAGGAGGTACATGCTCAGTTGCTCGGTCGTGTCCGACTCTTTGTGATCCCCTGGACTGTAACCCACCCAGCTCCTCTGTCCATGGGATGATCCCGGCAAGAATACTAGAGTGGGTTGCTATTTTCTCCTCCAGAGGATCTTCCCCACCGAGGGATCGAACCCCCATCTTCTGCAGCTCCTGCATTGGCAGGCAGATTCTTTACCACTGAGCCACCTGGGCAGCCCCCAGAGAAGAAGTTAAAGCCATATGAAGAAACTGCAAGATAAAATAAAAATAACATTTACCATTTACTAAGTGTTTACCAAGGGATCTAAACTGTGCTGCTGCTGCTGCTGCTGCTGCTAAGTCACTTCAATCGTATCCAACTCTGTGCAACCCCATAGACGGCAGCCCACCAGGCTCCTCTGTCCCTGGGATTCTCCAGGCAAGAATACTGGAGTGGGTTGCCATTTCCTTCTCCAGTGCATGAAAGTGAAAATGAAGTCGCTCATTCGTGTCTGACTCTTTGCGACCCCATGGACCGCAGCCCACCAGGCTCCCCCATCCATGGGATTCTCCAGGCAAGAGCACTGGAGTGGGGTGCCATTTCCTTCTCCACTAAACTGTGCTAAATAAACACTTTACACATATCAGCTTATTTCACAACAAATCTGTGAGATGAATAGTATAATTAGCCCTATTTTGCTGATTATAAAAATAGAAGCTCACAGTAACTTGTCTGAAATTACTCAGGTAGTGTTGGAAACAGAATGCATTCTCAAACCTGTATGGTTGTCAAGCTCTATATAAAGTTCCTAATCCTCAACAGTTTTGATCAAGATCAATTCATCACAGCTTAGGGGTGAACTACATGACCCCTTCTGACAATGATTCTGTGAGTAAAAACAGAAATCAGTTCAGAATTCATATAATATTTGTGGCAGTATGCTCCAGGCATAAGGGGAAGGTCATCAATAGATGAACCAGTAAGAAGAGGAGAAAGGAAAAACAAAAAGAAGAACAGGAGGAGAAAAAGCGATAGGCCCTTCCAAGGCACCTGACACAGCTTCATTTTACTAGACATTCACTAGGGCCACCATGACAAGAAAGGGAAACCCAGAATAGGAATTGAAAGTAAAACTGTAAGAGTAGAAAGTAGAACTGTAAGCTATAAATCAAAATTGCTTCATCTACCATGATGGTCTCACCGCAGATGAGGAAGGAGCTGTAGGAAGGCCCTGCAGGAGTCAGCAGCCACGAGCTCAGTGCTGGGCCAGGATGAACAGTTCTCACATAAACATTGGTCAGTAGTTAAATAAGAACAGTAGAGTATAGATGACTGACCACTAGGTTTCTAGAAGAGGCATTATCACAAGCGTCAGCATGTAGATCAACCTGAAATGCATGACACTACAGAAAGTGTGGTTTAAAGACAGAGTAGGGGAGGAACCACCATTTACTTCATTAAGATCCTCAATTTCCTAATGTTCCAGGCACTGTGCATGTGCTTTCCTGAGTTACTATATTTAACACTCACAACTGCCTTAGGGAGATGTAACAGTTAATTTTACATGTCAACTCAGCTGAGCCATGGTGCCCAGAATGTTCAAACATTCTAGATGTTTCTGTGAAGGTGATTTTTTTAGATGGGATTAACATTTAAAACAGTAGACTTAGAGTATAGCAGCTTTACCCTCCATAATGTGGGTGGGTCTCATCCAATTAGGTGAGGCCTGAAAAGCACAAAAGACTGACTACTCTTGAGCAAGGAATTATGCAAGTTGACTGCCTTGGGACTCAAACTGCAGCTCTTCCCTGGGTCTCCAGTCCACCAGCCTACCCTGCAGATTACAAGGCTCCTCAACAACATGAGTCAATTTCTTAAAATAAATCAATCCCTCTCTGTGAAGAAAGAGATATACATATACACACACACATACACACACACACCCCCTACTAACTGTTTCTCTAGAAATCCCTGACTAATACAGTAGATACTGATTTCTATTTTCACCAGTGAGGAAAGTAACAGCCTGAAAGGACCCATTCTCTTTCCTCATTAATCACACAGTAAAATGCCTTCAGGATTCACATTCAGATCTGAGGGACTAGGGTGGGAGTAAGAGGGTAATAAGAACCATGGAAATCGAATAAACACAAGTCACACATCCCAAGGAGCCCTTTACAACATTCGCATCACACGTGAATGAGTGAGTGAAAGTCACTCATCAGGTCCAACTCTTTGCGACCCTATGAACTATACAGTCCATGGAATTCTTCAGGCCAGAATACTGGAGTGAGTAGCCTTTCCCTTCTCCAGGGGATCTTCCCAACCCAGGGATCGAACCCAGATGTGGACTTTTTACCAGCTGAGCTACCAGGAAAGTCCAAGAATTCTGGAGTGGGTAGCCTATCCCTTCTCCAGAGGATCATCCTGACCCAGGAAATGAACTGGGGTCTCCTGCATTGCAGGTTGATTCTTTACCAGCTGAGCTATCAGGGAAGCCCTATCACACATACATGCAGAGCCCTTGATGTGCCCAAGTGATGTGTTATCCTTTCTCTGGTCTCATGACTCAGTTATTTTTGATTAAAAAAAAAATCAAACATTCCTACTAAATCAACATTTGAAGACTGTGAAAGAAAAGGCAATATAAATGGTAAAAAAAAAAAAATAGAAGGAAAAGATTAAAAAGGAAAATAAATAGATGATTTGTGTCATTAATTAAATGATGGTAGACCTTGCTTGGGCTTTCTTTGGGTAGTCATCCATTCACTCCCTCAACAAATATTTATTTTGTACTTTATATTTTTATGAGATTTTCTGGGTAATAGATAATGCTATCTAGCTGACACAAAATAGTAAATGTGAAAAAAGTCCAACTAAAATCAAGAAAGTTTCACAGAAAAGGTGATATTTCAGCTGGGACAGAGGTATGCATTTAACTAGCGGAAAAGAGGCGGGTATTCCGGACAGAATTTCTGACAGTAAACTTCAATTGAGTCTATGTTCTATGTTGCTTAAAGTGTATGTGTGAAGAAGGTGGAAGGAGGTGGGGACCTATGGCAGGATATGAAGCTGAAAGACCAGCATGCGATGAGAAACAATATGAAGGACTTTGACCTTTATTCTGCAAGTAATCAGAGTTATGAAGGAGGGCTAAGCCTTTTTACTGAGACCATTCATGGAGTTTGCATGAATTTAAGGACAACTGGGAATAGCTTAGACAGATATAACAACAGATAAAGAAATCATTATAAAGTTGAATGAAAATTAAACCTTGAATAAAGACTAAGTCTTAGGTACAATAATAATGTTTATCATTAAAAGGCATGAAAGGACTTCATCTGCTCTAACTAAAAAAATTAAAGTTGAGTTTACACATACTTTTCAATCCCAATTAAAAATTTATGGTCCAGAAAAACTGGCAATTACTATAAAACCATTATTGTGCAACAATTATTATACAACACATTTGTATATATGTGAAAGTCTTTCTCTAAACAGTGAAATAAAACTCAATTGGAGTTGATGTAAATAAAATTATTATTATGGTAATAAATCTATTTGTGGAATCTGAGTCCTAAAATGTGAACTAAATATAAGCCAGAGGGCAAAACATGGCTGAATAAGGCCAAACAGATCTTGTAAATCACCACAAATGGAAAAAGAACTGGCCTTTTATATCTAAAGAGTGAAGTGGTCAAGAAAGAAATTTACAATGAAGGAATATAAATTAGGACCTAAAAGATCATTCAGTCTCTTCTACCTTTTCATTCCCCCTCTTTTCTGCTGATTGTTCTCTCACCATTCCTAAAAGGATTATAGATATCCATTCCAGTAGTTTCCCTTCAACTTAACTTTAGTTATGGAACTCTGCAAAATCCCAGCATATAAAACAAATAAAAATATAAATCTCAGGCTGAAAGAAGTCAGAGACCAGGGGTTCTGGGGTACCCTAACTGGTTTCCACATGGGCCTTCACCATCCCTCTGAGACAGCTCCCCCAAAGCCTTAATTTTTCAGTAAAATGTGAAACACATTGGTCCTTGTCCAAACCTCTCAATTTACAAATGAGGAAATTGAGGCCTAGAGAATTGCCTAAAAAAAAGATGTTTCCTAGTACTCCTGCTAAAACTAGAATGCTTTCTCTTCATAATCTCTACATTTCTGGGTTAAAAATGATTTCTTATACTAAAAGTTCACGTCATCCCTCTATATCAAATTCCTACTCAAAATTCACATAGGTTAGTAACCATCAATTTACTAAGTGTCTACTCGAGACCAAATACTTTGTTAGGGATATGTCATCTATTCTTATTTAACCACCACCAAATCCCCCGGAGGTCAAGAAATTGGGCTCAGAGAGATATGTGAAACTTCCCAAGGTCACAGAGCTAGTATTAATAGATTGGAATTCTGATCTATCTAACTCCTAAAGCCAAACCTCAGACTCTTGCACTTCTAATCCCAATGTTTCCCAAATCTTTGCCTATATTTTCACATGCATGCACACACACGTGCTCAGTCACTCAGTCATGTTCAACTTTTTGAGACCCCATTGAATGTAGCCCACCAGGCTCCTGTGTCCATGGGATTTCTCAAGCAAGAATTTTGGGGTGGGTTGCCATTTCCTACTCCAGGGGATTTTCCCCCACCCAAGAATCAAACCCCCGTCTCTTTATCTCCTGCCTTGGCAGGCAGATTCTTTACCACTGTGCTACCTGGGAAGGTCATCTATCTTTTCACAGGCTCCCAGAACTTTAAGTGATATTGTCATTTCACAAAAGATGTACTTCCTCATCCAGGCTTCTCAGGAAATACCTCATGCTTCAGCCAAGCACAAAGGCATCATGCCTACCTTAAACCTCTGAACTCAAAATTCAGAACTATAGATGCTCACCTTCACTCCCCCCTCCAAATTTTGACAGACTCCTACAACTTCCAGGGAAAGTTGAAAACTCTTAATGAAAGGGCTACAAAAGCAACAACTCTGAGCTGAGCATAAGACAACAGACTGGCATTTTAGATTGAAAAAATATTATATATTATCTGGTAAGATATTAGAAATGTGAACTTAGGGGCTGCTTTGGGACAAAAGATGACTGTCACCACGAAGTAGGCTCCAGAGATGGCATTAAATAACTTGAATTTGGCGGGAGGTCAAAGGAATTTTAGGGCATCCACTGCAAGCAGGAGTTGAAGTGACTGTGATGGTCAATCACAGAAGGGAGTGTAGAGCCAGAAATGACAATAAATTATTGGTGACGGAAGGTGAGTTTAAACAGACTGGGACTTGGGGCCACCGGACAAGTCCTCAGCATTAGGGTTCTACAATTTCGGATGAGCTCCGGTGCCTGAAAACCACAAAACCCCAGTCCTCGCCACCCACTCGGACACTCCAACCCTTTTGGCCTTACCTTCTGTTGGATGTAGCGAATCGAATACTTCAGGGTAATAGCGGGGCGGGATCTGAAGCTGGTTGACCAGGGTAGGCTGCTAGGGGCCCTCAGTGACGGCGATACGGGGCTGGCGGCCCCAGGAGTCAGGAAAGCTAGGAGCAGGAGCAGGAGGGAGCAGCGCCCCATGGCTCAGGACCGTGGCTGCAGAGCGGGTAGGAGGGAGACAGGCAGATGCACGCAGCCCCGCCCAGCCCGCAGCTCCGCCCCCGAGACAGGCCCCTCCTTCCCGGGGGAAACCCAATACCACCCCGCCCCTGAGTAAAGCCTCTCAAATTCGAATTGCCCAAGCCATTCCGACCCCCGTCCCAGTCCCACGGGGCGCCGCCAGGTTTCATTTCCCTCTTGTACCGTCCCCTCTTTATTAGAGTTCACCTTTATTACCTTCCGATTCAAAGCCTGCCTTTATAATCCCAGGGACCCTCCTATCTGACCTCTGAACCCCATTCTTAACTATATCACCCCCCACAAACACTTTCTCCCCACCCTATACCCTCCCCTTTATCGTCACTGCCAAACTCTGCCCTGTCCACCTCTATTTCATCGCCACATCCTTGTCCTCCACAAACCCTACATAATAATAGTGTGTGCATGCGTGCAAACGTGCCAGGCCGCTTGGGTCGTGTCCAACTCTTTGCGACCCTATAGACGGTACCCCTGAGAAGGCAATGGCACCCCACTCCAGTACTCTTGCCTGGAAAGTTCCATGGACGGAGGAGCCTGGTAGGCTACAGTCCATGGGGTTGCGACGAGTCGGATACGACTGAGCGACTTCCCTTTCACTTTTCACTTTCATGCATTGGAGAAGGAAATGGCAATCCACTCCAGTGTTCTTGCCTGGAGAATCCCAGGGACGGGGAGCCTGGTGGGCTGCCGTCTATGGGGTCGCACAGAGTCGGACACGACTGAAGCAACTTAGCACTTAGCAGACGGTAGCCTGCCAGGCTCCTCTGTCCATGGGATTTTCCAGGCAAGAATACTAGAGTGAGTTGCCATGCCCTCCTCCAGGGGAATCTTCCCAACCCAAGGATCTAACCCAAGTTCCCCGCATTGCAGGCGGATTCTTTAGCGTCTGAGCCACCAGGGAAGCCCCGGGAAGGGCTACTGCCAACTAAAAACCGGTACTCGCCACCAGCTCTACAAGGACTAAATCATTCACTAGTCACACAGCCCTGACAGTCAAAACACCCTGAAAGGAGGAGTTCAGGGTACAGCTCCTCCTGACTGGCAGCGGCATCTGCCAATCCGTGTTAATGTATGCATATCTTGCCCTTTTCACTAAAACCAGGTATACTACTAACCTATCCCCACTAGGTCTGGCTCCTTTGCACCGCCACCTCCATGTCAGCCTAATCACCTCCTAGGACACTCTGTCGGTTGGTCATCCCTACACATGCGTGAAGCCCACACAGTCCACTTCTCAACGGAGGTCGCCCCGGAATCCCACTAGGTCCCGGTCCCTGCTTCAAAGCTACGTCCCCTTCCGTCTTCCGGCACCCAGCTTCGGACCCCGCCTTCCCCTCTCCTTGAGGGCAGTCCAAGCCCCAGCGGGCGGAGTCCCCTTCGGTCTTCTCGACTCTCGCACCACCAACTTCCGCTTCTCCTTCCAGTCAGCCAGGTGAACCTCGGTCTGAGGGGCGCTCCCACCCACTACCACCCTTCCCGGGGTCCCTACGCCTAGCTGGCTCAACGCTGCCTCAAAACCGACTGTACTACTGCTCAATCAGTTGGGAAAGGACACTTGCCTAACCCTCTCCTACGAAAATGGTCGTTCCCAAAACCTCACAGGTTGTCGCGCTACATCTCCCAACCTCGGCGGCGGCGTCTTCTGATTGGCTCTGAGGCCAGACGGTGATGGCGTCACTTCCGGCGGAAGGAGGAGCGGGAGATTCGATTGGAAGACTTTCTCTAGCCGCTTGAGTCCTGGGTCCTGGGTGTCTGCGTCAAGGAGCTTCGCCCGGGCAGGTTCCTGGTCCTCTGCCTCAGGTGAGGAGGTGCGGGAGGAGATTCTCTGGGAGCAAGGGCCGGAGACTCCTAAGAAGACCCTTGAACGTCGTTCTGAGTGAGCATTCAGAGCATTCTATGTTGTTTTTTCAGGAGTCAGTCTCGTCTATAAAAGGGCGGTTATGAAAGTAGAAGAGTGAGAAGGTCAGTTCTTTTCATTTTAGACGGTGCTGTTGCAGTCAGTCAGAGAGCGTTTGTGTGTGCCATCGACCTGGAAACGGATAAGTGTCTGGAACCCGAAATACAGGGAGGAAAAAGGTGCTACTGCAATTTTTGAGGTGCTCGGAGGCTCGTACACAGCTGGCTGCTATGCCCAGTAGTATCTACTGAAAAGGGATCTTTGCCAAACTGCTTTGATGACTCAGAGGGACAAGTGCTCACTGAGCAGAGTGTTCAAACCAGAAACAAGTTTTCTAGGTACCTTCCTTGTCTCTCACATCAAGCCATACCAACCTCTTGAATATCTCAATCCATACACTTCTGGACAGTTTTACTTTGGTTCAGCACAACTGCTTCATAATTATGACTGTAGCCTCCCAGCTGATTCTTTCAATTTCCTTACATTCCAATCCAGTCTCCACGTTGCTAGGCTGATTACAGCCTAGCAAAGTACAAATACAAAAAGTACAAATCTGATCAGGCACTCCCCATTAAAAACCTTTCCTTTGGTCGCTCCTGTTTGCCCTCAGGTTTAAGTCTAAACTCCTTAACGTGCTTAACGGGGCCCTTCTTGTCTAGCCTTTGCCTAGTACTCCAGCTTTTTTTTCCCACCTCTCCAGCCCTATGCTTCAACCACATGGAATGTCCTTTTGAGTCCCTCAAATGCACCATTCTCCCCCTTCAGACCCCATCTGAATCCCATCCCACCTAGTTCTTAATCATTCTTTAGGTCTCAATTTATGAAGCTTTCTATCAGGAAGCCTTTCATCATCCTGCAAAATTGGGTCACAAAGCACCCAGTAGTTACTTACTCATTCTACAGATAGTTTTTAAGTGTCTCCATCTGTGCCAAGAACTTCTAAGTACTAGGATCACAATGGTGAACAAGATGTGAGAGTCCTTCCTAATGAAACTTAAACTTTTTATGTGTGGGCTTAAAAAGAATGAAGTGGAATCTATTTGAGTTAGGTTTGTTTGGAAAGGCCACTGAGGAGTTGACACTTAAATTGAGGCCTAGAAGATGAGAATGATCTAGCCATGCAATAGAAGAAAGGAAGAAAATTCCAGAGTGAACAGGTTATGTAAAGGCCTTAAAGCAGGAAAGAACTTAGCATCTTAATGTTCAAGAAACTAAGAAAAGGCCAGTGTTGCTGGATTGTATTCAGAAAGGACAGCTGCATGAGGTGATTTTTTTTTTCTATCTGTAACCCTGTCCTCTTCCCTATCTCTGGAACTTTACCTGTCATATGTGCAATGAACAAACTGTGCTTGATACTCACTAAGAGTTTCCTGAGTAATGTTTTTAAAATACTTTTCATCGGTATTTCTCCAAACAAACGAGGTTTTGTCTGTTTTTTGCTTATTTGATTTTTTTTTTAATCTCCTGCCTCCCTCTCCCTTTTCCAGAATTTTCATTTTAATGTCAGAAGATCATTTCTCAGGGACTTGTTATGACTGCCTTTAGAAAGATTAGACAAAGTATGCACCCTTGGAGGAAGACCATTAGACAGCTTTAATAAAGCAACTCAAAGTAACTACCCTTTCCATAGCTGAGGAGTCTGTCCTATGATATATGAAATGGGAAATCTGAGAGCAACAGAATGATAAAGATTTTCTTGCAAAGCAAGAGCAGTTTCAGGAGGAATAAAGAAAGGGAGAGGAGTTAGTCACATCTCCTTTTCTGTATGCCATTAGAAGTGTGGACCAGTTTTTTAAAGGAGTGATTTCGTCCTTTGGCCACAGTCTTAGACTAAATGAGTCCCCCTGTTATATTTTCTCATGGTATAATGTACTTTTCTTGTATAGAATTTTCCACCTATCTCTTACTAGGCTATAGATCTAGTGACCAGGTAGGGACCTTGTCTATTTTGTTCATCCCATATTATTCCCATCACCTGGTATTTATCAGCTGCATAATAAATAATTGATAAATAAGTATATTGAACTTGGACTTCCCAGGTGATACTAGTAGTAAAGATTCTGCCTGCCAATGTAGGAAACACAAGAGTCGTGGGTTCAATCCCTGGGTCTGGAAGATCTCTTGGAATAGGAAATGACAACCTGCTATGGTATTCTTGCCTGGAAAACATGGACAGAAGGGCGTGGTGGGCTACGTCCATGGGGCCACAATCTCCCGGAGTTCACTCAAACTCATGTCCATCGAGTTGGTGACGCCATCCAGCCATCTCAATCTCTGTCATCCCCTTTTCCTCTTGCCCCCAATCCCTCCCATAATCAGAGTCTTTTCCAATGAGTCAGCTCTTTGCGTGAGGTGGCCAAAGTACTGGAGTTTCAGCTTTAGCATCATTCCTTCCAAAGAACACCCAGGGCTGATATCCTTTAGAATGGACGGTTAGATCTCCTTGCAGTCCAAGGGACTCTCAAGAGTCTTCTCCAACACCACAGTTCAAAAGCATCAATTCTTCTTTGGGATTGAAATGAAAACTGACCTTTTCCAGTCCTGTGGCCACTGCTGAGTTTTCCAAATTTGCTGGCATATTGAGTGCAGCACTTTCACAGCATCATCTTTCAGGATTTGAAATAGCTCCACTGCAATTCCATCACCTCCACTAGCTTTGTTCATAGTGATGCTTTCTAAGGCCCATTTGACTTCACATTCCAGGATGTCTGGCTCTAGGTGAGTAATCATAACATCGTGATTATCTAGGTCGTGAAGATCTTTTTTATACAGTTCTTCTGTGTATTCTTGCCACCTTTTCTTAATATCTTCTGCTTCTGTTAGGTCTATACCATTTGTATCCTTTATCGAGCCCATCTTTGCATGAAATGTTCCCTTGGTATCTCTATAATTTTCTTGAAGAGATCTCTAGTCTTTCCCATTCTGTTGTTTTCCTTTATTTCTCTGCATTGATTGCTGAGGAAGGCTTTCTTATCTCTCCTTGCTATTCTTTGGAACTCTGAGTCAGATGGGTATATCTTTCCTTTTCTCCTTTGCTTTTCACTTCTCTTCTTTTCACAGCTATTTGTAAGGCCTCCTCAGACAGCCATTTTGCTTTTTTGCATTTCTTTTCCATGGGGATGGTCTTGATCCCTGTCTCCTGTACAATATCACGAACCTCAGTCCATAGTTCATCAGGCACTGTATCTATCAGATCTAGTCCCTTAAATCTATTTCTTACTTCCACTGTATAATCATAAGGGACTTGATTTAGGTCATACCTGAATGGTCTAGTGGTTTTCCCTACTTTCTTCAATTTAAGTCTGAATTTGGCAATAAGGAGTTCATGATCTGAGCCACAGTCAGCTCCTGGTCTTGTTTTTGTTGACTGTATAGAGCTTCTCCATCTTTGGCTGCAAAGAATATAATCAATCTGATTTTGGTGTTGACCATCTGGTGATGTCCATGTGTAGAGTCTTTTGTGTTTTTGGAAAAGGATTGACCAGTGCGTTCTCTTGGCAAAACTCTATTAGCCTTTGCCCTGCTTCATTTTGCACTCCAAGGCCAAATTTGCCTGTTACTCCAGGTGTTTCTTGACTTCCTACTTTTGCATTCCAGTCCCCTATAATGAAAAGGACATCTTTTGTGGGTGTTAGTTCTAAAAGGTCTTGTAGGTCTTCATAGAACCATTCAACTTCAGCTTCTTCAGAGTTACTGGTTGGGGCACAGAATGTGGTCCACTGGAGAAGGGAATGGCAAACCACTTCAGTATTCTTGCCTTGAGAACCCCATGAACAGTATGAAAAGGCAAAATGATAGGATACTGAAAGAGGAACTCCCCAGGTCAGTAGGTGCCCAATATGCTACTGGAGATCAGTGGAGAAATAACTCCAGAAAGAATGAAGGGATGGAGCCAAAGCAAAAACAATACCCACTTGTGGATGGGACTGGTGATAGAAGCAAGGTCTGATGCTGTAAAGAGCAATATTGCATAGGAACCTGGAATGTTAGGTCCATGAATCAAGGCAAATTGAAAGTGGTCAAACAGGAGATGGCAAGAGTGAACATTGACATTCTATGAATCAGCGAACTAAAATGGACTGGAATGGGTGAATTTAACTCAGATTACCATTATATCTACTACTGCGGGCAGGAATCCCTCAGAAGAAATGGAGTAGCCATCATGGTCAACAAAAGAGTCTAAAATGCAGTATTTGGAATGACTAATAGTGACTGCCTTAAAGGATCTGATTTCATATTTGTCCACTGCCAATGGATGGAAAGGCTTTTTGCCATTTGCCTAGTTTACCAAGTGAAACAAAAATAATAAAAATACCTTAATGACCTTTTTCATTTCAGTTCTCCAAGTTACCAACCATTATTATAGTTTTCTGAACATACTTATTTCTCCACTAGAGGGCAATAAACCCTTAAATAATAACAATTTAACCAATTTCTTGCCTTTAAAAATATAGCAATTAGTGCTTGCACAATTAATTTAGAAATTAATTCTCAAATATGTCTGCTTATATATGTTTTTCATTTACTGGTGACTTGATAGACCAGGCCCCCATCTTCATGAAACTTTCAGACTAATGAGGGTAGAACTAACAGAAACGAGGGAGCATGTATCATCTGATACATACATTTTCATGATGGCATATATCAAAAGTGTGGTTAGGACCATAAAGGAATAAAATAGATGATATCATGGAAACCAAGTAGAAGACAGTATTTATTGAAATGAAAAGGGGCTCTCTACAGGGTAATATTAAAGATTTAATGACGAGAATGAGAGCCAACTATTTGAAGAACTAAGGGAAAAGCTTTATAGACAAAGAGAAAAGTAAGAACAGAAGCCTGAAAAGAGAAGTTATTTTGTGCATTTAAGGAGCAGAAAGAAGGCTGGCATGGCTTGAAGTGTAGTGATTAAAGAGGGCAAGTGGGACAAGGTGAGGTCAAAGAGGTGGTGCTAGATGAGCTAAGGCCTTACAGGCATTGTGGGGAATTGAAGCTTCATTTCAAACTAGAAGGTTTTAAGCAGATAAAAGACTACATTTTCAGGAGGGAGTTTTGCCCTGTTTTATCTCCCCTAGCTCATATATGGGCTTCTTTTGTGGCTCATGGTAAAGAATCTGCTTGCAGTGCAGGAGACAGGTTCAATCCTTGGGTCAGGAAGATTCCCTGGAGGAGAAAATGGCAACCCACTCCAGTGTTCTTGACTGAAGAATCCCATGGACAGAGGAGCCTGGCGGTGTACAGTCCATGGGGTTGCAAAGAGTCAGATATGACTGAACAATTAACACTTCACTTTTAAGCACATAGGTAGCTGTACCACCATATTAACACTGTACCCAGACTGGGTTTTAGAGATGTTTGGAAAAGATGCCTTTACTGACATACATTCCATCATTTGCCACTTGGCAAGAAGGAACTTGAAGTCAGTAGCACTAATAATAGCAGTGTTCTCTGGCCTGCCTTTCTACTATGTCACCTCCTCTACCTTATCCTTAGAGATTGCCATGTGACCTAAGGTGACAGCCAAATCTAGGAATACGTATCTGCTTTTGGTAGAAACTTATTAGTCATGTATACCTAAGGGTACAAAAGCAAGGACTTCAACAAGAATTAAGCAGGGTGAAATGTCTTTGCTTTTTCTTTTTTTTTTGTTTCTTATGCCCCCTTTAATAACATAAATCAGTGATTTATGTAAATCCATTTATCTATAATCTTTGTAAGTTTCCGTCTTACTGCCTTCGGTGGCAAGATTTTGTTTTCACAGAAATATTCTGCTTGATAGACAGGATTAGTGTCACTTTTAAGATATCCATTCCAAAATCACACTTAAAAAATTGTGATCATCCTCAGGATGAGCTATATGTAAAAGATTTTATTATGATTTTAAAACTAATGACTTCCACTTTATCAAAATTTACTGATGCCAGTCTCAGAACGTTTCACCGATTTTCAGAAATTGAAAGTTTTTGCCATGTGTTTACAACTGAAAATTTATTGATATAGCTTTATCTTGAACATCCAAGGAGATGTTTATTTCAGAGCATTTACATTATGCTATATACAAACTAAAATTTTTGATAAACCAACATTTGAATTTTTTTTTAATTTTATTTTATTTTTAAACTTTACAATATTGTATTAGCTCCGCCAAACATCGAAATGAATCCGCCACAGGTACACCCGTGCCCCCCATCCTGAACCCCCCTCCCTTCCCCCACCCCACACCCTCCCCCTGGGTCGTCCCAGTGCACCAGCCCCAAGCATCCAGTATCGTGCATCGAACCTGGACTGGAGACTCGTTTCATACATGATATTATATATGTCTCAATGCCATTCTCCCAAATCTCCCCACCCTCTCCCTCTCCCGCAGAGTCCATAAGACTGATCTATACATCAGTGTCTCTCTTGCTGTCTCGTACACAGGGTTATTGTTACCATCTTTCTAAATTCCATATATATGCGTTAGTATACTGTATTGGTGTTTTTCTTTCTGGCTTACTTCACTCTGTATAATAGGCTCCAGTTTCATCCACCTCATTAGAACTGATTCAAATGTATTCTTTTTAATGGCTGAGTAATACTCCATTGTGTATATGTACCACTGCTTTCTTATCCATTCATCTGCTGATGGGCATCTAGGTTGCTTCCATGTCCTGGCTATTATAAACAGTGCTGCGATGAACATTGGGGTACATGTGTCTCTTTCCCTTCTGGTTTCCTCAGTGTGTATGCCCAGCAGTGGGATTGCTGAATCATATGGCAGTTCTATTTCCGATTTTTTAAGGAATCTCCACACTGTTCTCCATAGTGGCTGTACTAGTTTGCATTCCCACCAACAGTGTAAGAGGGTTCCCTTTTCTCCACACCCTCTCCAGCATTTATTGCTTGTAGACTTTTGGATCGCAGCCATTCTGACTGGCGTGAAATGGTACCTCATAATGGTTTTGATTTGCATTTCTCTGATAATGAGTGATGTTGAGCATCTTTTCATGTGTTTGTTAGCCATCTGTATGTCTTCTTTGGAGAAATGTCTATTTAGTTCTTTGGCCCATTTTTTGATTGGGTCATTTATTTTTCTGGAATTGAGCTGTAGGAGTTGCTTGTATATTTTTGAGATTTGTTGTTTGTCAGTTGCTTCATTTGCTATTATTTTCTCCCATTCTGAAGGCTGCCTTTTCACCTTGCTAATAGTTTCCTTTGTTGTGCAGAAGCTTTTAAGTTTAATTAGGTCCCATTTGTTTATTTTTGCTTTTATTTCCAATATTCTGGGAGGTGGGTCATAGAGGATCCTGCTGTGCTGTATGTAGGAGAGTGTTTTGCCTGTTCTCCTCTAGGAGTTTTATAGTTTCTGGTCTTACGTTGAGATCTTTAATCCATTTTGAGTTTATTTTTGTGTACGGTGTTAGAAAGTGTTCTAGTTTCATTCTTTTACAAGTGGTTGACCAGTTTTCCCAGCACCACTTGTTAAAGAGATTGTCTTTAATCCATTGTATATTCTTACCTCCTTTGTCAAAGATAAGGTGTCCATATGTGTGTGGATTTATCTCTGGGCTTTCTATTTTGTTCCATTGATCAATATTTCTGTCTTTGTGCCAGTACCATACTGTCTTGATAACTGTGGCTTTGTAATAGAGCCTGAAGTCAGGTAGGTTGATTCCTCCAGTTCCATTCTTCTTTCTCAAGATCGCTTTGGCTATTCGAGGTTTTTTGTATTTCCATACAAATTGTGAAATTATTTGTTCTAGCTCTGTGAAGAATACCGTTGGTAGCTTAATAGGGATTGCATTGAATCTATAAATTGCTTTGGGTAGTATACTCATTTTCACTATATTGATTCTTCCAATCCATGAACATGGTATATTTCTCCATCTGTTAGTGTCCTCTTTGATTTCTTTCACCTGTGTTTTATAGTTTTCTATATATAGGTCTTTAATTTCTTTAGGTAGATATATTCCTAAGTATTTTATTCTTTTCGTAGCAATGGTGAATGGAATTGTTTCCTTAATTTCTCTTTCTGTTTTCTCATTATTAGTGTATAGGAATGCAAGGGATTTCTGTATGTTGATTTTATATCCTGCAACTTTACTATAATCATTGATTAGTTCTAGTAATTTTCTGGTGGAGTCTTTAGGGTTTTCTATGTAGAGGATCATGTCATCTGCAAATAGTGAGAGTTTTACTTCTTCTTTTCCAATTTGAATTCCTTTTATTTCTTTTTCTGCTCTGATTGCTGTGGCCAAAACTTCCAAAACTATGTTGAATAGTAATGGTGAAAGTGGGCACCCTTGTCTTGTTCCTGACTTTAGAGAAAATGCTTTCAATTTTTCACCATTGAGGATAATGTTTGCTGTGGGTTTGTCATATATAGCTTTTATGATGTTGAGGTATGTTCCTTCTATTCCTGCTTTCTGGAGAGTTTTTATCATAAATGGGTGTTAAATTTTGTCAAAGGCTTTCTCTGCATCTATTGAGATAATCATATGGTTTTTATTTTTCAATTTGTTAATGTGGTGTATTACATTGATTGATTTGCTGGTATTGAAGAATCCTTGCATCCCTGGGATAAAGCCCACTTGGTCATGGTGTATGATCTTTTTAATATGTTGTTGGATTCTGATTGCTAGAATTTTGTTAAGGATTTTTGCATCTGTGTTCATCAGTGATATTGGCCTGTAGTTTTCTTTTTTTTGTGGGATCTTTGTCAGGTTTTGGTATTAGGGTGATGGTGGCCTCATAGAATGAGTTTGGAAGTTTACCTTCCTCTGCAATTTTCTGGAAGAGTTTGAGCAGGATAGGTGTTAGCTCTTCTCTAAATTTTTGGTAGAATTCAGCTGTGAAGCCGTCTGGACCTGGGCTTTTGTTTGCTGGAAGATTTTTGATTACAGTTTCAATTTCCGTGCTTGTGATGGGTCTGTTAAGATTTTCTATTTCTTCCTGGTCGAGTTTTGGAAAGTTGTACTTTTCTAAGAATTTGTCCATTTCTTCCACGTTGTCCATTTTATTGGCATATAATTGTTGATAGTAGTCTCTTATGAACCTTTGTATTTCTGTGTTGTCTGTTGTGATCTCTCCATTTTCATTTCTAATTTTATTGATTTGATTTTTCTCCCTTTGTTTCTTGATGAGTCTGGCTAATGGTTTGTCAATTTTATTTATCCTTTCAAAGAACCAGCTTTTGGCTTTGTTGATTTTTGCTATGGTCTCTTTTGTTTCTTTTGCATTTATTTCTGCTCTAATTTTTAAGATTTCTTTCCTTCTACTAACCCTAGGGTTCTTCATTTCTTCCTTTTCTAGTTGCTTTAGGTGTAGGGTTAGGTTATTTAAAAAGAAAATATAAAAGAGGTGAATTGCTATTTTATTGTTTTACTTCTCTGATGTGTTTTATACAAGGCTCATAAAGCACTTTGAACTCTCCTTTGATTTTTATTTTTCTATTTGTACACTCTAAAATGTCTTTTTTTTCCCTCTTCAGGTTGTATAAAAATGTACCGAGCCCAAATACTGAAATCTAATGAAGTGATATTTTCCCGCTAAAAAGAACTGTTTCCCACCAGTTCGGGTTTAAACATTCATGTAAGTTCATTTACGTTCTTTCCTGTTAATGGTAGAAACAAGTTCTGTATAGCTCTTCTTTAAAGATGTTGAAAGAAGTTAAATGATACCTTTCTTGAATTACCAGGGTAGAACATTTATTCAAAAACCCAATATTTGCTTGAGCTACTCTGTTTTAAGTCTTACTTTCTTAACTATGTAGAAAAAGACAATTAGTTTTCCAATATACTGACACTTACTACAAAAAACATCTATTGACTTTGTAGTGAAGGTTAGGTGATTTTCCTAAGAAATGAGTTATTCACATGCAGTTAAAGATTTGCCATTCATCCCACAGTTACTTTGTTTTGCAGGCCACATTGGGAACACATGAATAGAAGAAGAAAATTTCTTCTTGCCTCAGTTCTTGCTCTTCAGAATTCTAGTTTTATATATCCTTCATGTCAAAAGTGCCTCTCTCGGATAATCCTGGTCTCCAAAAGGTAAAAATAAACCCTGAAAGTGTGAGAAGGAAAATATAAGAATTCAACCAACCACAGAATATACAGTACTGTTGGGGGGTAGGGGTGGAATCCATGGATAAGTATACCCCTGCAGTTCAAACCTGTGTTGTTCAAGGGTCAGCTGTATAAAGTTAGTTTGGGGGGAACTTCCCTGATGGTCCAGTGGTTTAGAATCTGCCCTCCAATGCAAGGGATGCAGATTTGATCCCTGGTCAGGGAAGTAAGATCCCACATGCAGTGGGGCAACTAAGCCTGTACACGATGACTACTGAGCCTGCGTGCCCTAGAGGCCGCACACCACTACTACAAAGAAGCCTGCTTGCTGCAGCTAAGAACTAACACAGCCAAATAAATCAATACTTAAACGAACCCTCAGAATTTTTTTCAAGTTTGGTCTTCATTTGAGAAGATTATCATATGCATATATGTGTGGGCGTGTATGTGAATATGATAATTTCATATGAAGGAACAAACTTACATATACATAAATTACGAGCACAGAAGGCAACTCATTTGTCCATATAAACCATCCACCCAGCTCAAACTAGTAATTGTTGTTTACTTGCCAAGTCATGTCTGATTCTTGGCAACCCTGGATTACATCACACCAGGCTTCCCCGTCCCTCACTATCTCCTGAAGTTTACTCAAATTCATGTCCATTGAGTTGGTGACACTCTATCTAATTACCTCACCCTCTGCCGCCTTTTTTTCCCTTTGCCTTCAATCTTTCTCATCATCAAAATCTTTTCCAACAAGTCATCTCTTTGCATTAGGGGGCCAAAGTTTTGGAGCTTCAGCTTCAGCATCAGTCCTTCCAATGAATATTCAGGATTGATTTCCCTTAGGATTGACTGGTTTGATCTTCTTGCAGTCCTAGGGACTCTAAAGAATCTTCTCCAGCACCACAGTTTGAAAGCATCAGTTCTTCAGCTCTCAGCCTTCATTATGGTCCAGCTCTCAACATCTGTACATGACTACTGAAAAGACCATAGCTTTTACTATATAGACCTTTGTCGCAAAGTGAGGTCTTTGCTTTTTCATATGCTGTCTAGGTTTATCATAGCTTTCCTTCCAAGGAGCAAGTGTCTTTTAATTTGATGGCTGCAGTCACCGTCCACAATTTTGGAGCCCAAGAAAATAAAATCTGCAACTGTTTCCATTGTTTCCCCATCTATTTGCCATGAAGTGATGGGATCGGGTGCCATGATCTTAGTTTTTTGCATGTTGAGTTTTAAACCAGCCTTTTCACTCTCCTCTTTCACCCTCATCAAGAAGCCCTTTAGTTCCTCTTCGATTTCTGTCATTAAAGTACCATCATCTGCATATCTGAGGTTGACATTTTTCCTGGCAGTCTTGATTCCAGCTTGTGAGTCATCCAGCCTGGCATTTCGCATCATGTACTCTGCATATAAGTTAAATAAGCAGGGTGACAATACATAGCATTGATGTACTCCTTTCCCAACTTTGAACCAGTCAGTTGTTCAAAGTCCAGTTCTAACTGTTGCTGCTTGACCTGCATACAAGTTTCTCAGGAGACGGGTAAGGTGATCTGGTATTCCCATCTCTTTGAGAATTTTCTAGTTTGTGGTGATCCACATAGTCAAAGGCTTTAGCATAATCATTGAAACTAAAGTAGATGTGTTTTTGGAATTGTCTTGCCTTTTCTATGATCCAACAGATGTAGGCAATTTCATCTCTGGTTTCTCTACCTTTTCTAAATCCAGCTTGCACATCTGGAGGTTCTCAGTTCATGTACCGGTGAAGCCTAACTTGAAGGATTTTGAGCATAATCTTGGTAATGTGAAATGAGTGCAGTTGTACAGTAATTTGAGCATTCCTTGGCATTGCTCTTCTTTGGGATTGGAATGAAAACTGACCTTTTCCAGTCTGGTGGCCATTGCTGAGTTTTCCAAATTTGCTGCCATATTCAGTGCACTGCTATTCCATAAAAAGTGACATTTTGGATATAGGAGTGCCTTTAGAAATTAAATCAGAGACTGTGACTTGAATGTGTTGTCTCTACCCTTGCTTCTCAAAATGTGGTCTGAGGAACAGCTGCATCAGCATCACCTGAGAGCTTGTTAGAAATGCAGAAACTTGGGCCTTGTCCCAGACATAGTGAATCAGGATCTTCGTTTTTAACAAGATCCCTAGGTGATTGATTTGCATATTGAAGTTTGTAAAGCTCTGATCTACTCCACACTAACATTTATTTCAGTTAAGGCTTAGCTTATTCCCAAAAGGATTAAAGGAAACTGCATAAATAAATACCTTCATTTTACATATAATATAAAAATATATAATTTAGTATATATATTCATAATTGCTAATAATGCATTAACTCTCAGTTCAGTTCAGTTTAGTTGCTCAGTTGTGTCCGACTCTGCAACCCCATGAATCGCAGCACGCCAGGCCTCCCTGTCCATCACCAACTCCCAGAGTTCACTCAAACTCACATTCATCGAGTCGGTGATGCCATCCAGCCATCTCATCCTCTGTCATCCCCTTTTCCTCCTGCCCCCAATCCCTGCCAGCATCAGTCTTTTCCAGTGAGTCAACTCTTTGCATGAGGTAGCCAAAGTACTGGAGTTTCAGCTTTAGCATCATTCCTTCCAAAGAAATCCAAGGGCTGATCTCCTTCAGAATGGACTGGTTGGATCTCCTTGCAGTCCAAGGGACTCTCAAGAGTCTTCTCCAACACCACAGTTCAAAAGCATCAATTCTTCGGCACTCAGCTTTCTTCACAGTCCAACTCTCACATCCATACATGACCACTGGAAAAACCATAGCCTTGACTAGATGGACCTTTGTTGGCAAAGTAATGTCTCTGCTTTTCAATATGCTATCTAGGTTGGTCATAACTTAGTAATATGCTAATTCTAGTCTTTCTTAGGCTATCATTGATATTCTCTATTTATAAGATAGTTCATTCTTAACCATACCATTCCTATAGTTATCATCCAAGATGGAACTCCCGGCAAAGAATCCAAAGCCTTGGATTTGGTCATAAAAAATCACTAACTTTGTCACCTTGGGCAACAATTCACCCCAATTTCCCAGTTTTGTGAATGGGGTAAATGCCTTGTTTACCTATCAAAACAAATAAAATATGAGTTCAGTTCAGTCACTCAGTCGTGTCCAACTCTGCAACCCCATGAACTGCAGCACACCAGGCCTCCCTGTGCATCACCAACTCCCGGAGTTTACCCAAAGCCATGTCCATTGAGTTGGTGAGGCCATCCAACCATCTCATCCTCTGTTGTCCGCTTCTCCTGCCCTCAATCTTTCTCAGCATCAGGGTCTTTTCAAATGAGTCAACTCTTCACATCAGGTGGCCAAAGTTTTGGAGTTTCAGCTTTAGCATCAGTCCTTTCAATAAACACCCAGGACTGATCTCCTTTGGGATGGACTGGTTGGATCTCCTTGCAGTCCAAAGGACTCTCAAGAGTCTTCTCCAACACCACAGTTTAAAAACATCAATTCTTCGGCACTCAGCTTTCTTCACAGTCCAACTCTCACAGCCATACATGACCACTGGAAAAACCATAACCTTGACTAGACGGACCTTTGTTGACAAAGTAATGTCTCTGCTTTTCAATATGCTTTCTAGGTTGGTCATAACTTTCCTTCGAAGGAGTAAGCGTCTTTTAATTTCATGGCTGCCATCACCATCTGCAGTGATTTTGGAGCCCCCAAAAATAAAGTCAGCCACTGTTTCCCCATCTATTTCCCTTGAAGTGATGGGACCAGATGCTATGACCTTACTTTTCTGTAGGTTGAGCTTTAAGTCAACTTTTTCACTCTCCTCTTGCACCCTCATCAAGAAGCCCTTTAATTCTTCTCTTTCTGCCATAAGAGTGGTATCATCTGCATATCTGAGGTTATTGATATTTCTTCCGGCAATCTTGATTCCAGCTTGTGCTTCCTCCAGGCCAGCGTTTCTCACGATGTACTCTGCATATAAGTTAAATAAGCAGAGTAACAACATACAGCCTTGACGTACTCCTTTTCCTATTTAGAACCAGTCTGTTGTTCCATGTCCAGTTCTAACTGTTGCTTCCTGACCTGAATACAAATTTCTCAAGAGGCAGATCAGGTGGTCTCGTATTCCCATCTCTTTCAGAATTCTCCACAGTTTATTGTGATCCACACAGTCAAAGGCTTTGGCATAGTCAATAAAGCAGAAATAGATGCTTTTCTGGAACTCTCTTGCTTTTTCGATGATCCAGAGGATGTTGGCAATTTGATCTCTGGTTCCTCTGCCTTTTCTAAAACCAGCTTGAATATCTGGAAGTTCATGGTACATGTATTGTTGAAGCCTGGCTTGGAGAATTTTGAGCATTACTTTACTAGCGTGTGAGATGCGTGCAATTGTGCGGTAGTTTGAGCATTCTTTGGCATTGCCTTTCTTTGGGATTGGAATGAAAACTGACCTTTTCCAGTCCTGTGGCCACTGCTGAGTTTTCCAAATTTGCTGGCATATTGAGTGCAGCACTTTCACAGCATCATCTTCAGGATTTGAAATAGCTCCACTGGAATTCCATCACCTCCACTAGCTTTGTTCGTAGTGATGCTTTCTAAGGCCCACTTAACTTCACATTCCAGGATGTCTGACTCTAGGTCAGTGATCACACCATCGTGATTATCTGGGTCGTGAAGATCTTTTTTGTATAGGTCTTCTGTGTATTCTTGCCATCTCTTCTTAATATCTTCTGCTTCTGTTAGGTCCATACCATTTCTTTGTTTTATTGAGCTCAT
This sequence comes from Bubalus bubalis, assembly GCF_019923935.1. Classification (NCBI taxonomy): domain Eukaryota; kingdom Metazoa; phylum Chordata; class Mammalia; order Artiodactyla; family Bovidae; genus Bubalus; species Bubalus bubalis. The sequence goes on along the minus strand of NC_059161.1, from coordinate 93,253,277 downwards.
CTTTGTGTGAAATGTTCCCTTGGTATCTCTAATTTTCTTGAAGAGATCTCTAGTCTTTCCCATTCTATTGCTTTCCTCTATTTCTTTGCATTGATCGCTGAGGAAGGCTTTCTTATCTCTTCTTGCTATTCTTTGGAACTCTGCATTCAGATGCTTATATCTTTTCTTTTCTCTTTTACTTTTCGCTTCTCTTCTTTTCACAGCTATTTATAAGGCCTCCCCAGACAGCCATTTTGCTTTTTTGCATTTCTTTTCCATGGGAATGGCCTTGATCTCTGTCTCCTGTACAGTGTCATGAGCCTCCTTCCATAGTTCATCAGGCACTCTGTCTATCAGATCTAATCCCTTAAATCTATTTCTCACTTCCACTGTGTAATCGTAAGGAACTTGATTTAGGTCATACCTGAATGGTCTAGTGGTTTTCTCCACTCCCTTCAATTTAAATCTGAATTTGGCAATAAGGAGTCATGATCTGAGCCACAGTCAGCTCCCAGTCTTGTTTTTGCTGACTGTATAGAGCTTCTCCATCTTTGCCTGCAAAGAATATAATCAGTCTGATTTCATTGTTGGTTGGCCATCTGGTGATGTCTATGTGTAGAGTCTTCTCTTGTGTTGTCTGAAAAGGGTGTTTGCTATGACCAGTGAGTTCTCTTGGCAGAACTCTATTAGCCTTTGCCCTGCTTCATTCTGTATTCCAAGGCCAAATTTGCCTGTTACTCCAGGTGTTTCTTGACTTCCTACTTTTGCATTCCAGTCCCCTATGACGAAAAGGACATCTCTTTTGGGTGTTAGTTCTAAAAGGTCTTGTAGGTCTTCATAGAACCGTTCAACTTCAGCTTCTTCAGCATTACTGATTGGGGCATAGACTTGGATTACCGTGATGTTGAATGGTTTGCCTTGGAAATGAACAGAGATCATTCTGTCATTTTTGAGATTGCATCCAAGTACTGTATTTTGGACTTTTGTTAACTATAATGGCTACTCCATTTCTTCTAAGGGATTCCTGCCCACAGTAGTAGATATAATTGTCATCTAAATTAAATTCACCTATTCCAGTCCACCTTAGTTCACTGATTCCTAGAATGTCGATGTTCACTCTTGCCATCTCCTGTCTGACCACTTCCAATTTGCCTTGATTCATGGACCTAACATTCCAGGTTCCTATGCAATATTGCTCTTTACAGCATCGGACCTTGCTTCTATCACCAGTCCCATGCACAACTGGGTGTTGTTTTTGCTTTGGCTCCATCCCTTCATTCTTTCTGGAGTTATTTCTCCACTGATCTCCAGTAGCATATTGGGCACCTACCGATCTGGGGAGTTCATCTTTCAGTATCCTATCTTTTGCCTTTTCATACTCTTCATGGGGTTCTCAAGGCAAGAATACTGAAGTGGTTTGCCATTCTCTTCTCCAGTGGACCACATGCTGTCAGACCTGTCCACCATGACCCGTCCATCTTGGGTGGCCCCACCCGGCATGGCTTAGTTTCATAGATAGACAAGGCTGTGGTCCGTTTGATCAGACTGGCTAGTTGTCTGTGATTGTGGTTTCAGTCTGTCTGCCCTCTGATGCCCTCTTTCAGCGCCTACTGTCTTACTTGGGTTTCTCTTACCTTGGTTGTGAAAACGTTTATAAATTGTAAAACACTGATGCATATTAATTCTAAGATTTGCTAAGAATTTTGCATTAGACTTGAATGCATTATTAATACATAATTTTTGAACAAGTTCTAATATATGTTTAAAACATTTAAAACACTAATTCATTTCACTAGAGCTTGGTACTAGTGAGGTTTTATCACCCTGGTAAGTGGATTACCTTCACTTATTCTATGCCCAGAATACAACACAAACTCCAGCCAGTTTGGTTAAGATTATATGAATGGATTGTCACAGTTCCATTATCATTGTGGATAAAAAAATAATTAGCACAAATGTAACGTGGGCGAATCAGTAATTTATATGAAGGATTAACCTTTGTTCAAAATAGTCACCTTGTGAGTCATGGAATTTAGGCTCCCCCTAGTGGCTATCTCGGAGAAGGCAATGGAACCCCACTCCAGTACTCTTGCCTGGAAAATCCATGGACAGAGGAGCCTGGTAGGCTGCAGTCCATGGGGTCGCTAAGAGTCGGGCACGACTGAGCAACTTCACTTTAACTTTTCACTTTCATGCATTGGAGAAGGAAATGGCAACCACTCCAGTGTTCTTGCCTGGAGAATCCCAAGGGCGGGGAAGTCTGGTGGGCTGCCGTCTATGGGGTCGCACAGAGTCGGACTCGACTGAAGTGACTTAGCAGCAGCAGCAGCAGTAGTGGCTATCTGGAAGCAATCAAATTTATACTGCTACGTTTTAACATTATTTTCTGTTTGCACTTTTCCACTTTTTTTAAGCCAAATCATTAGCGACATGAAGAAAAAACATTCTAGAATTAACCATTACCATAGATGTTTTAAGGGGTCAGTTTGCTAAACTAAAAATGTTAAAGATAGGTAGCAGAATTCCAAAATAGTACAAACAACTAGAAAAGAGGGAAACATAAGCAGAAGTGTCAGTAAACCAATATTTAATCATAAGAGAGCAACAGACTAAACAGATTAATTTGACAAGATCTATACTAGACTCTTTAACTTTATTTCTTATACTTTGCCTCATTTTATCCTTCTTCAATCCTGGATTTCACAGATGAGTAAGTTTAAGTTTAAAGATCTTAATATATATTCCAAGACCAGAGAGCTAGTGCATTACAGTAGTGTTATACTTGACACATAGTATTTTTTAATAAGAAAGACTTTGACCATAATTGCAACACAAGTTAAACAAGATGTTTTGTACCTAGTTTCTGTAATCTAATAAATTCTCAACATATTTCAATGAATTTTTTAAAAGTTAAGTTATCTTTATCATAGTGAGAAAAATATGACTAGAAACTTTACAAATATTTAAAGATTACTCATTGTTCTTTGAACAGAAGATAGACATTAAATTTTAGGTCTTTTCTTGGTGTGGCATTTACTTCGCTATATTTAGTTTGTCCCCACCAGTAAAAGTAACTTATAAATAGAGAAAATTTAAAAGAGGTTGATCTGAAATCATTTTACAATGTAAGTTGTACATTTTGTACAGAAAATATTTTTAACCTTCACTTTGCCAGATTTATTTTACATCACAAAAAAAGTTAGTGAACATCTCTTTTTTCCCTGCCCTTTTCCAGGTCTTATTGTCCAAAATGTGGCTCTACTGGTGAAGCTGAAAATGCCATTTACAGATACAAGCTTTCCTTAAAAGTTGCAGAATCAAACAAATTATTTGGCGTTACTGTATTTGGAAGCTGCTTAGATGCATTTTTTGGTCTCACAGCCACTGGTTTGCACAGGTAAGAATATTTAAAGCATTCTTTTCCTAGACACGTACATCAAGTTTGAAGATATGTGTTTTTAAAATAATACGCATTTAGTAAAAAGATGATCCCTTGACCTCAAATCATCAGTTCATTTAAAAAGATAAGAAAGAAAGAGAAAGATGTTTATTTTATGAATACATATTGTGATAATGTTAAACCATGCTCCTTTTATTCAGACCAACTAAACTGTAAATAGAGTATTAAATTAAAAAACTTTAATCCAAGTTAGAGAAATATAGATGAAGAAAGTAAAATCATTTCAAACTGAAGGATTATTCAAATCAAGTGGCTAAGGTCTCTTGAGGTAGAAGAAGCTATTTGAAGGAATATTTACATATCAGAAGTTGAAATTTTGTCATTTATTTCATTTGCATTGCAACTTCATCTGCATAGTTGGACCTGTTAAGATGTTGTCCTGACAATGTAAGTATATATTTATAGAGAGAGAAAATCTCTGTCCATCTCCTTGTAGCTTTGAGCAAACTGATTTGAAGAAAGGAAAAGCCAAGGACCACAGCCAGGATTGCCAGCGATGGGGAAAGACTTCCCTCTACACTGAGGAGAAGGGCTAAAGATCCCACCACTTCTCCCACTGCCACTTTTAGAATAATTGCTAGGCCTGGTTACTAGACAGGCATCTACTTTATTCACACTTGATCAACTGCTTTTGTCTTTCTAGGCTATAGGAATTCAGAGGGAACAAAACACCTAGCTGTTAAAGTCACATTTCTTTTTTCTATATGTAACTTAAAAGTTTCATGCTCTCCCATTTTTTATTTTCTTTTCAATTAAGGTACATTCAGGATCCCAGTGAAATACCAGAAACTCTGGGCAGTGATACAACTCAAAACCTATTAACTAAAGCAGTGGAAACTTGCTTTGTCGGACAAAACTTTGTTTTTGGAGTGACGGTAATTGAGACTAGTTTGTTCTTAGTATTAAGCTAATATTTCCATTGTAGTGAAACTGTTTTAATTTTCTAAGTAGTTTTTAGGAGTCATAAATGTGAGGGCCTGTAGAAACCCTTTAAACTACATAAAAATAGGCTATAGGTGATCCTTTAAAACATCATGTATATGACAAGTTCCTCTTTCAAAAGCTAGAAGAGCCCTGTTGAAAGGCTTTCAGAGTTTTAGAAATCTAAATTTATTATAAATTCATAAGCATTAGGTATTTTGTTTTGATATTTGGTACTTACTGTGCTCTCTAAATTCGGTTTAGATTCTATAGTAAAACTTTGATCAACTCGTATCTACAAAAAGGAGGAGGGAAGTAACATTGAAAGCAAAGTAACTGAATACTGATAACTCTTAGAATAGGTTAGGAAGGATGGTCTTATATAAAAGTGACTGTAGAAGAAGTCTTAAGAACGTGCTGACTCTTAAGGAATAATCCTTTTCTGTCTCTTGTATGCTAACTGGAACAAATGAATATTTTGCCTGTATTGCGATCAGGGCTTTAAAAAGGGAACACAGCACTTCACAACTGAACAGTGAGAAAACCTAAAGGGAAGTTGAAACTAGGAGCTACAGAGGTTTTCTGTGTTAAAATCTTAGATGCCTCTTTTTCTCCTTTTTTGTTTTTAACAATATAAGAACATTCCTTTAAACATTCAAAGTTTATGGAAGCTAGTGAGAAATGTAATAGTAACTACCATTTATTGAACAACAACTAGTTGCTAAGCACCACAATTTTTTGTATGTTATTGCTAATATAATAATCCTGCCTTTGTATCCTTACTTTATAAATGAAAAAACTGAGGCTCCTAATAACTTATCCAAAGTCCCCACATTAGGAAATGTTTGGAACAGAATTTGAAGACAAATCTCTTTACTCCAACGTTTATTTCACCATAATTACAATTCCATATAACCCTATCATGCTAGAGGAATTGAATTATGGGGGTGGGAGTTATAGCTACATCTGTTTTAACCTTTTAAATCCCTGTTTCATGTTGAAGTCAAAGGAAGAAAAATTTATTCTCATTTAAATTCATTTACTTCTTTCACAGAATTTTGAAAACCAGCATGGAAAAGGTTCAGGTTCCAGTAACTTCTCAGAGCAGTGCTCAGACCACAAGAGAGTAGTTAAAGCACTTGTAGCTTGCCAGATCATTCCACCAGACCCAAGTGTTGTAGGCTTCACTGTCATTGACTATTTCCGTCGGCTTTTGAAGCTTTCTGCTGCCAGGAAACTTCGCTGTGGCTCCCAGACACCTAATAGCCACTTACTTGCTTTAGAAAGTTCGAATAGCGATCTCAGCAGCTTATGTGGCCCTGACAGCAGTTCTTGTTTTGAGCCCCATGACAAAGATTATTTTCCAGGATTCTGGCAGCTATCACTAGAACTCACTTCTGTTGTTTCACAACTAACAGATGATGGTTTTTCAGCTTCGGAACAAAGCAAGGCCATTGGTACTCTTCACCAGAACAGAAAGTGCATCTCTGCAGAGGCCACTGGTTCCAATAGCTGCCTTGATACCATTCAGGGTTCATGGAGCCGTGTTTCACATATGGACAAAAAGAGTTCAGCACTAAAGTTAGATGAAGAACCTGGCCTACAGGCTAATCAGCCAAGTGCAATTCATAGCAATCATCATGAAATTGGAGTTCCTGACTCTAATTTATTCCCTATGAAAGTACAGGAGCGATTTGAACCAAGGAATACAAAATCCTTCCACAGTGCAGTGGAAGTTACATATTCTCAGCATGAGATAACATGTCACCAGAATCAGGAGGTAGATACCCTCCCTAGCTTTCAGCAGAGATGTATGTGTTATCCATCTTCATCACTCAGGCTTGAGGAAATAGCCAGTGGTTCCCAGGACTGTGACCTTGAGATCTGGGATGACCTGCCACTCTCTGAAAGCCTAAACAAATTTCTGGCAGCTATCGAAAGTGAAATCGCTGTAAACCAGACAGATGCCAGCCGCAGGAAATGTCGTCTAGATAATGACATCAGTAAACTGCATGTGGACCACAGCAGCTTATCATTGACTCCACAAAGAACCCCTGGAGCCTTGCATACACCACGTATAGCCTTACGGTCACCACCAGGAACAGTCAGAGCAAACTCCAGCAGAGAGAACTTCCTTTCCAACCATGAAGCAAATCCAAGTCCTAGCATTCATAAGGAATCACAGCCAGAGAACAGAGCAGAGGCTCTCTCTTTTAGTGGTAATAAAAGAGATATTTCTGAACATTCTCTACCAAATGTTCATCTGTCAGCTCTGTTTCCATCTTCAAAAGGCTCAGGCACAACAGTTGCTCTTAAGTCTACGAGAATTCTACCATGTGAGACTGAAATTTCATGTAAGCACAATACTTCAGAGGCTGACCATTCTTGTCTCAGCAGCAAATATAATAATGGATGTGGAGAAAAATCACTTTCAGAAATGAGTGAAAAGTTGACAACTTTGCATTCTAGGAGGTATAATGTTGTTTCCAACTTTCCCAGCTTAGAAAATAAACAATACTGTAGGCAGCCAAAGAATCAGGGCAACAGTTTGACAATTTGCAGGAAACTCACATATCCTTTAGAAGCTTTTCACAGTACTCCAAATAGAAGTATGAATATATTGAGAGAAATGCTTTATGAACACACTGGTAATAACCTAACACAGAACTGTTCTACTGGTCATGAAGGCAGTTACAATGCTTCTGTGGATCTCTTTGATGATAGTCCTAAAGAGATGGACATTGTAACAGAAATGACCCAAAGGTCACAGGATATTTTCTTACAGTGGGGAAAGTCTTTGGCAGAAAGTCATCATACAGAATCTGATTTTTCACGGAGATCACTTTCTGAAAACTCCAGCCAGTCATCACAAAAATTATCCTTGCAAAACACATCTGCCTCTCTCTATCCAAGAACCTGTCCCTCTCCACCTCATTTTCACTCAGATTCAGAATATGATTTTGAATATAGCCAAGACTTTGTTCCATGTTCACAGTCAACTCCAGTTACTAGATTCCATCAAAGTAGGATTCATGGGCTGAAAGGAGCTTTCCAAAAATTACCTGCCTTTTATTTGGACCTTGATGCCAACTATAAAAAAACAAGGATTTCCTCTGCAAAGGACGCACAGCAGGCCACCCCTGTCTGTCCAAAAAATATAAAGACACCTGGCCAGAAATCCAGAAGCCCTACTATATCTGGTATTACACCACCAGAGGTCTCCAACAACCATCCTGTCACTGAGTGCCTTGAAACTGACGCTGACGAGTGGGTCCCTCCTACCACACAAAAAGTGTTTCCTTCAGATATGCTTGGATTCCGGGCCACGGGTCTAAAGAAATGCCATGCTGCTTATAATTCTCCTGATCAAAATGAGTTACCAAGAAAAAAACTGAAATATGGCAAGCAAAGAACTGGTAAATGCTTAATTAAGAAGGAGTTAAATTTAAAGACTATGCTTACAGCAGCAGTTATAAAACAGAAAACTCCTGACTGTAACAATATAAGGTCAGGCTGGATTTCTAAAGAGTCAGTTTTGGGACGTGGTTCTTGTGCGGAAGTCATATGTTGCCTTCCATTTTCAGAAAATTGGTCACCTTCAGCACCTGAAACTAAAAGTGCATGGTCTCCTGAACTGTTCTCACAAAATGTCATCTAAACCCAATTTCTGAGCTTTTACAGGTACGTCTCTTTGGAAACTCTGCCTCCAGTGTCATGGAAAGCAGACTTACCATTTTGAAGACTTGAAGCAAATAGAAAAGAGGTGCTATTAATGCCTATAAACAAGGGAAAGCCATTGTTTTTCCCAGTGTTTTATCCAGAATGCTCTGATTTCAGATAATTTGGCACTTTATCTTGTATTGTTGATTGTACTTAAGTAATATTGTTAATTTTGCTTGTTAAAAGTATTTGTTAAATCACACATACATGCAGAAATAAAGCTTTTGCAGACCAAAACTTAGTCTTTCTTAGTTGTTCAACTTAGATCAGAAAATGCCTGCCAACTACTGTTGGGTTTATGATACAAAGCTACAAGATCACTGATCTCAAAAGATTTTAGTCTACTAGGTAAGACAAATATAATAGACAATTTCAATACAATACAATTAACACAATGATGGAACTTTTAATGGATATTATATTTATGTTGCTCTGGGAGCATGGTAGATAATCAGTTAACCCAGCAGCATCTGTGGGCTTTGACTCAGAAGAAGGGTCAATAAAGACTGAATTAAATGTGAAACTGTCACTATTTTGTTTAGTCTGTATTTTTTTAATCCTTTGGAGGAGCCTGCTAGGCTATACTGCCCATGGGATTACACAACTGAGCAACTTCACTTTACTACATGCTAGGCACTGTGCTAGGTGCTGGGAACTCAAAAATCAAAGTCAAGGCCCTTTACCTCAAGAAACTCATGTTCTAGACAAATAAACAAGCAATTAGTATCAATGAGTTCTATGATAGGAAGATAATCCCAAAGGGCTAATAATGAGCAAAAATGGGGAAATTTACATTCAGGTCCTTAGCATCACGTCACCTGTGCCCCGTAAAGATCTGCTGCTGTGCACAAGTTTTCCCTAGTGGCTGAGCAGGGGCTGCTCCTCATTGCGTTGCACAGGCTTCTCATTGCAGAGCACAGGCCACAGTAGTTGCAGCACTCACGTTCAGTAGTTGTGGCACGTGAGCTTAGTTGCTCCGTGGTATTTGAAGTCTTCCCAGACCAGGGATCAAAACTTCGTCCTCTGCACTGGCAGGCAAATTCTTATCCCCTGTATCACCAGGGAAGTCCATGCACCCCATAAAAAAAATTTTATGTGTCTCCAGTCAGCTGCCTTTGCCATTCCCCACAGTAGCTACTCCAAATCTTCACTCTTCATGGCACCAACCAACCTACTCTCCTTGCCTCATACTTCATGGAGATCACCTGGTATTGCCTTGCCTTCTCACACCCATGCTTTGCAACTTGTCTGTATCTCGTCACCCACAACTTCTGTAATCTCTGAAAATAATGAACACCACCTCCTGTCTTTCTGTTTGGGCTGTTGCCATTATACCCATCTTCAATATTATCTAATATTTGCTGCTGCTAAGTCCTTCAGCCATGTCCGACTCTGTGCGACCCCATAGACGGCAGCCAGGCTCCCCTGTCCCTGGGATTCTCCAGGCAAGAACACTGGAGTGGGTTGCCATTTCCTTCTCCAATGTGTGAAAGTGAAAAGTGAAAGAAGTCGCTCAGTCATGTCCGACTCTTAGCGACCCCATGGACTGCAGCCTACCAGGCTCCATCCATGGGATTTTCCAGGCAAGAGTACTGGAGTGGGGGGCCATTGCCTTCTCCGATCTAATGTTTAGCCCATATTTAAGATTTTTAACTTGTCCCTACATCGTCTTGTAATTGTTGACGTTTAAGCAGGATTTCATTAAAGTGACTCCATGGTTTTCGGTTATGTCTCGTCTCATTTTCTAGAACATAATTAGATTTAGGGTTTTAACAGAGATATCTCATAGGTTTATGTTGTGCCTTTCATATTGTATTACATTAGGAGACACAATGTCAAGTGGCCCCACTGTTAGTGATGTCAGATAATAAGATTGCTTGCTTACGATGTTGCCTACCAGATCTCTATTATTCAGGTACTTCTTTTTTAAGAGTAAAGAGGGGACTTCCTTGGTGGTCCAGTGGTTAAGAATCTGCCTTCCAGTGGAGGGAGCGCAAGTTTGACCCCTGGTCAGGGAACTAAACTCCCACATGCCATGGGGCAACTAAGCCCAGGCACGCTGTGAAGACTCAGCACAGCCAAAAGAAAAAGAATAGAGTCAGTATTAGAGAATTCCCTGGAAGTCCATTGGTTAGGATTCTGCACTTTCACTTTGAGGACCTGCTGTTCAGTCCCTGGTTGGGGAACTAAGATCCCACAAGTCATGCAGCATGGCCAAAAAAAGTTACAGTTGTCTACTAGTGGTGTTAAGTGAATCTGTTTTTCCCACTCTCCAGTATTTACTCAAGAATTTTTATTTTCTCAAATGCAGTCAATTTCACTCATTATTATTTTTGATGCTCCATGTAATAGTTGCTCCCACATTTCTGTCTACTATTGTTTACAGCTAGTCTTGACCAAAAAAAATAGTCACTGTCATATTTCACGTCACTTACTGTTCAACCTACTGAAATTTGTTCTCTCTCCCCACCTCCAGTGGCTATGGTGTTGGTAGTTTTATAACCCTCAAATCCAGTGGATTTGTCATTCCATATTCTATTTGATCTCTTTGCACTCTATTTCCAAGATAATATTTTTGTGGTTTCTGGTTTCTCCTAGACTAATCAGGCATGCCTGCAGGGATTTTTGTTTTGTTTTTACAGGGCTTTTATAAACAATTTGATTTTTAAATGTACTATAAAATCCATGGTCCCATATAAGGTAGAGTGGTTTGTCAGTGAATATTTAGAATAATGGATAAGGAAAAGGAGTATGTTTATTGCCCAATCAGTGATGTGAAGGGTCTTCCTAGTATATAGGCCAAGGATATAGTCTCTTTATGTTCTTTATTATCAAATGTGCCGTTCCTGGCTAATTTCATATCTCCCACTGTGATTAGAATAGTAATGCAGTTACTATTGTACTGAACTATGTAGATCTTAACTCTACAGTTCCCTAATATCATTTATTTAATGCTGGTTACATCTTTACTCATGATGGTGCATCCATTGTGCCATTATGAGTACTGCTGCTGCTGCTAAGTCGCTTCAGTCGTGTCCGACTCTGTGCGACCCCAGAGACGGCAGCCCACCAGGCTCCCCCGTCCCTGGGATTCTCCAGGCAAGAACACTGGAGTGGGTTGCCATTTCCTTCTCCAATGCATGAAAGTGAAAAGTGAAAGTGAAGTCGCTCAGTCGTTCCCGACTCTTAGGGACCCCATGGACTGCAGCCTACCAGGCTCCTCTGTCCATGGATTTTCCAGGCAAGAGTACTGGAGTGGGATGCCATTGCCTTCTCCGATTATGAGTACTAGCTTCCAGTAACAAAGATTATTACTCTGTTTCATCGATAATTAGCAAAAATGCAAGTCTTACCCAGAGAATACAGGAAAATGTGAATAATAAGTCATTTCCTAGTTATATTTAGCCGTTGGATTTTTCTAACATAAACATAGAATATGTATTCTAACCATGTCTTCTCTTGAACTTTTTAGGCTACAGTTACTGCATTCCTAAACTGTGATCTCTTAGCCACACCCAGGAAGAATAATCCAGAGGTACATGGGTGAAGCAAGAAGAGTAGTTTCATTTGTGCAAGGAATGTCCATTTCTCCACCAGCAAGGCTTAAGCCCAAGCCTAGAGAGCAAAATGTCACTGTCAGTTAGAAATGAGAGGACACAGACTGGAAGAGCCAGTTGGCATAGCAGAGCGACAGTCTTGAAAGGCTTCAGGTAAGATGGCCTGTCCTGACACACAGCGCAGAACCTGCAGAGAGGGTAGAGTGATCTCCTTGGTGCTAGTGATGGGAGGTGGACAGAGTTAAGAACAATGTCCCCAACCTCACAAATCTGGGGTCTGTAGACCAGAGACAGTACAGGAGTTGGAAAACACAGACCAATGGGAGCCAAAGCACAGGCCACATAACTCAATTTCAAGGTTAAAGTCCTGTTTCATTGCTATTAAAGCTTTTTTCCCTGAAATCTAATTATTAAGGTACTACATTAACTTTGTCTTTGTTCATATTTGTGAGAGGTGGTTTTTTTGTTTTGTTTTAAATCTTTCTGTATCTTTATGTTTTAGAAATGAGTTGGGTTTTCTTTTATTGTCCAGTTTGACAATCTTTGTCCTCTACCTGGAATATTTCCTTTCTTTTTCAATGGTTTGGTAGCCCAAAGCCCTGAATTCATCCTGTGTCCAATATGAGAGTCACCTAAAAGCACTATTCTGGCAGCTCAGTCTCATACTATTGTGTGAAAGAAATACTGCTTCAGCCAGTAGAAATGTTCCACTCCAGACCCAAGGGACTAGGGTAGGGTCCCTTCTTACTCAGGTCTTAGAGGTACTGTCTGATCATCCCCTTATATCATGCTTGACTCCTTCCGTATCTGCCTACCTTTTAAGAGATGATGGCTCTTAGTATTCTATTATTGGCCCTTCTACTCTTTGGTTGACTCTTTCCACTCATGTACAGTTACCACTCACAAGCTGTTGAATTCAAAGTCTTACCTTTTATCTAGACTTTCTCCTGAGGCCAAACTTGTATGTTAGTTTTTTTATCATTCAATTCAAAATGTTTTATGATTTCCATGAGTTCATTGACCCCATGGGGTGTTTGTTTTTTTTTGTTTTGTTTTTTTGTTTTTTTACAAATAGTGTTTATTTCCAACTGACTTCTTTATCTGTGTCTAATCTACTTTTCTACCTATCTGTTGAGTTTTTCTTTCAAAAATTATGTATTTTATAAAAGCTGGATTTTCAAATTTACTGTATCACATCTTACTTTTTCTCTAGACATTTTTAACTTTGCCTGCTACTGCTTTAAACACAGTAAGCATAGTTGATTTATATTCTGGTTTTGACAGTCTGAATAAAGTCTTGATAGATACCCACTTGGAGAAGGCAATGGCAACCCACTCCAGTACTCTTGTCTGGAAAATCCCATGGATGGAGGAGCCTGGTGGGCTGCAGTCCATGTGGTCACGAAGAGTTGAACACTACTGAGCGACTTCACTTTCATGCATTGGAGAAGGAAATGGCAACTCACTCCAGTGTTCTTGCCTGGAGAATCCCAGGGATGGGGGAGCCTGGTGGGCTGCCGTCTGTGGGGTCGCACAGAGTCGGACACGACTGAAGTATGCAACAGCAACAGCAGCAGATCCCCACTGTCAAACTTGTTTTCTGCTGGTTCTCACTCATAATGCCATGTTTCCTTGAGGCCTAGTTTAGCTGGAGTTACCTGTTTTCTTTGGGAAATTATTTATGTGACTTTTGAGGCCTAAAAAAGTATTTTCTGGGAAAGGTTTTCCATTTGATTCTGACAATGCCTGGAATCATTACCAGTATAAAACAACTTGGACAGCAAGGAGATCAAATCAATCAATCCGAAAGGAAATCAACCCTGAATATTCATCGTAAGGACTGGTACTGAAGCTAAAGCTCCGATGCTTGGACCACCTGATGCTAGGAAAGACTAATGGCAAGAGGAGAAGAGGGCAGCAGAGGATGAGACGGTTAGATAACATCACTTACTCAAAGGACATGAGTTTGAGCAAACTCTGGGAGATAGTGAAGGACAGGGAAGTCTGACATGCTGCAGTCCGTGGGGTCTCAAAGAGTCAGACACAACTTAGCAATTGAATAACAACAACAGTAAAACAACTTTAAGTTCATAGTTGAAGGGTCTTTATTTTTTTAATTTGTTGTGTTAAAGTATAGTTGACTTATAATGTTGTGTTAATTTCTACTGTGAGCGTATTTTAGATCCACCAAATGAGCTGAATTTGGGTTACTAAATCATACAGGAGTCAGATTATGATTATACCTTCTTTGAGACGTGTTTCCTTCCTCCACTGCTGAGAGTTTATATCTAATTCCCCTCACATGAAGACCTTCTGAGGTCCTGCTTTAATGGACAATTCCTAATCCTATTATATTCCTTACCATATGCAAGTTATCTTCTGTCACCCATGTCCCACATAACAAAATTGAGTTAAGATCATCCCCTAAGCATATTGTTTTATGGATAAATTATTTGTGAACATATTACAACATGTGACCTTCCATGAGTTATCATTTAGTAATAAAAGTCCCAGGATTTTTACTCTTTTTTAGATGATTTTTTAAAAACCACACTTATAGTTGCAACTACCTTTATTAGTCTGTTAAGACAGTTATTTCATTTCTAAATAGTGGGTTTCATCAGTTCTTAGTATTTTCGACCTGGAAGGGACCACAGAAAACCTGAATTAGTGGTTCTCATCCACGGGCTGCCCCTTTAAATTACTTGGGACCAAAAAAGAAAAAACAAAATCACTTGGGACCTTTTAAAATTATACCGATGCCTAGATCCCATCCCAGACCAGATTTATCAGAATTGGTGAGGGTAAATCTCACATATCAGTAGTTTTCTCAAACTCTCTAGGTGATTCTAATGTGAAGCCAAGGTTAAAAAGCACTGATCTAAGCCTCAGATCCAAAGATGCTAAAAGTCTGCCCCAAATGCACATTTACAAAAAGTTGAGGTTAGTATGTGAGGGACCCTAACTCTTAACTCCCAGACTCTATTACCCCATTATGCCTCCTTTATTATTGAATGTTAAATAAAGACTGGCAATAACATTTCTTTTAATTCAAGAATTCATACACCAAACATTAATTGTTTTCTGTTTACTCTCCACTGATGATAGAATGATTCAATAGAAAAACACTCTGGAAACTTAAGGTTGGAGAGAAAGCTGATGGAAAACTTTAAGGATTATCTAGTTAGCATTAGTCCTTTAAACTCACTGCCTATTCTGGATCCTCTACCCAAGGTGCAACAAAATTTTTTGTTTATAATTTCATATGAGGGTGGGGGAGAGACTGTCTCCTATTAAAACTGATATACTTAATTATTTTCTAATAATGAGAACTATATCATTGACTGTTTTTGCTTTTTCTTGTAAGGAATCCCAAACCAAACATGACGCTCAGTTTTAGGCACTGCACTGGGCCTTATGTGCAGTGCCTTATGGCCTTTTCTCCCTCCTTTTAAGTAATCTGAATTTTATTTCTATTTTTAATAACTTTACAGCATAGTGTTGTTTATTATAAAAATGCCTTATATTAGTTTGAAAGGAAGTAAGGTAAATTTTTATACAAATTTAAAAACCTATTTCAATTTCAACTCATTGAGATTGCTACCATTTAATGAATAAAATATGTGTAAAGTGCTGTTTTTTCCCCCCTAAAGTGTTTTACCAAGTAAAACATAAAATATAGGCCCCTAAATTTATCTAAAGGAGAAATTTAGATATGTGGTTTTTTCAATCAGGATTATTCATTTTCTCAACTTTTTTGATAATTATCAAATACGAAAGTCACAGGTTGCCAGTTCCTTCTCCAGGGAATCATCCTGGGCCAGGGATCAAACCCACTTCTGCTTGGTAGGTGGATTCTTTACCACTGAGCCATCAGGCAAGCCCTTATGCACAGGTACCAGAATCTAATGTGGTGTTGTAGCCAACCAGACTTTTCTTTTGGCTGCTGATCTTTAAAGAGTCAATATCCATTTCTTGATAATCATAACTTATTTGTTAGGTCCTATCATTCATTAAGGAAGCTCAGTTGATAAAGAATCCACCTGCAATGCAGAAAGACCCTGGTTTGATTCCTGGGTCAAAAGATCCACTGGAGAAGGGATAGGCTATCCACTCCAGTATTCTTGGTTTTCCCTTGTGGCTCCGCTGGTAAAGAATCCACCCACAATGCAGGAGACCTGGGTTCAATCCCTGGGTTGGGAAGATACTCATGGAATCGTGGACTATACAGTCCATGGGATCGCGAAGAGTCGGACACAACTGAGTGACTTTTGCTTTCACTATCATTCATTAAAAGTATTCAGCAAATTGTGTGTTGAGTTCTAAAAGGTACCTAGCACTGCACTGGGTTTGAGAAAACTGCCATCCAGAAGCTCACACTCTAATAGATGATGTCACATACATTACACCATTTAACCTTCTTTCAACCCTGTGAAATAGGTATTGTTATCTGCATAGCCTTTTCTTTCTTATTTGTAAAACTGAAATAATACCTCTTAAAGCTACTGTGATAATAACTGTGGAACATAGTTCCTGCCTTCAAATTCAGTGTTCTTTCCACACCACCACACCTGCCAGTACTAGACTTTTCTGTTTGCCTCGAAAGTAGGAAGTCAAGAAACACCTGGAGTAACAGGCAAATTTGGCCTTGGAATACAGAATGAAGCAGGGCAAAGACTAATAGAGTTTTGCCAAGAAAATGCACTGGTCATAACAAACACCCTCTTCCAACTACACAAGAGAAGACTCTATACATGGACATCACCAGATGGTCAACACTGAAATCAGATTGATTATATTCTTTGTAGCCAAAGATGGAGAAGCTCCATACAGTCAACAAAAACAAGACAAGGCGCTGACTATGGCTCAGATCATGAACTCCTTATTGCCAAATTCATATTTAAATTGAAGAAAGTGGGGGAAACCACTAGACCATTCAGGTATGACCTAAATCAAATCCCTTATAATTATACAGTGGAAGTGAGAAATAGATTTAAGGGCCTAGTTCTGATAGATAGAGTGCCTGATGAACTATGGAATGAGGTTCGTGACATTGTACAGGAGACAGGGATCAAGACCATCCCCATGGAAAAGAAATGCAAAAAAGCAAAATGGCTGTCTGGGGAGGCCTTACAAATAGCTGTGAAAAGAAGAGAAGCGAACAGGAAAGATATAAGCATCTGAATGCAGAGTTCCAAAGAATAGCAAGAAGAGATAAGAAAGCCTTCTTCAGCGATCAATGCAAAGAAATAGAAGAAAACAACAGAATGGTAAAGACTAGAGATCTCTTCAAGAAAATTAGAGATACCAAGGGAACATTTCATGCAAAGATGGGCTCGATAAAGGACAGAAATGGTATGGACCTAACAGAAGCAGAAGATATTAAGAAGAGATGGCAAGAATACACAGAAGAACTGTACAAAAAAGATCTTCATGACTCAGATAATCACGATGGTGTGATCACTGACCTAGAGCCAGACATCCTGGAATGTGAAGTCAAGTGGGCCTTAGAAAGCATCACTACGAACAAAGCTAGTGGAGGTGATGGAATTCCAGTGGAGCTATTTCAAATCCTGAAAGATGATGCTGTGAAAGTGCTGCACTCAATATGCCAGCAAATTTGGAAAACTCAGCAGTGGCCACAGGACTGGAAAAGGTCAGTTTTCATTCCAATCCCAAAGAAAGGCAATGCCAAAGAATGCTCAAACTACCACACAACTGCACTTATCTCACACGCTAGTAAAGTCATGCTCAAAATTCTCCAAGCCAGGCTTCAGCAATATGTGAACCGTGAACTTCCTGATGTTCATGCTGGTTTTCGAAAAGGCAGAGGAACCAGAGATCAAATTGCCAACATCCGCTGGATCATGGAAAAAGCAAGAGAGTTCCAGAAAAACATGTATTTCTGCTTTATTGACTGTGCCTAAGCCTTTGACTGTGTGGATCACGATAAACTGTGGAAAATTCTGAAAGAGGTGGGGATGGGAATACCAAACCACCTGACCTGCCTCTTGAGAAATCTATATGCAGGTCAGGAAGCAATAGTTAGAACTGGACATGAAACAACAGACTGGTTCCAAATAGGAAAAGGAGTACGTCAAGGCTGTATATTGTCACCCTGCTTATTTAACTTATATGCAGAGTACATCATGAGAAACGTTGGACTGGAAGAAACACAAGCTGGAATCAAGATTGCCGGGAGAACTATCAATAACCTCAGATATGCAGATGACACCACCCTTATGGCAGAAAGTGAAGAGAAACTAAAAAGCCTCTTGATGAAAGTGGAGAGTGAAAAAGTTGGCTTAAAGTTCAACATTCAGAAAACAAAGATCATGGCATCCAGTCCCATCACTTCATGGGAAATAGATAGGGAAACAGTGGAAACAGTGTCAAACTTTATTTTGGGTGGCTCCAAAATCACTGCAGATGGTGACTGCAGCCATGAAATTAAAAGACACTTACTCCTTGGAAGGAAAGTTATGACCAACGTAGATAGCATATTCAAAAGCAGAGACATTACTTTGCCAACAAAGGTCCGTCTAGTCAAGGCTATGGTTTTTCCTGTGATCATGTGTGGATGTGAGAGTTGGACTGTGAAGAAGGCTGAGCGCCCAAGAATTGATGCTTTTGAACTGTGGTGTTGGAGAAGACTCTTGCGAGTCCCTTGGACTGCAAGGAGATACAACCAGTCTATTTTGAAAGAGATCAGCCCTGGGATTTCTTTGGAAGGAATGATGCTAAAACTGAAACTCCAGTACTTTGGCCAACTTATGTGAAGAGTTGACTCATTGAAAAGACTCTGATGCTGGGAGAGATTGGGGGCAAGAGGAGAAGGGGACGACAGACGATGAGATGGCTGGATGGCATCACTGACTCAATGGACGTGAGTCTAAGTGAACTCTGGAAGTTGGTGATGGACAGGGAGGCCTGGCGTGCTGCAATTCATGGGGTCGCAAAGAGTCAGACACGACTGAGTGACTGAACTGAACTGACCCCTTTATTCTTTGGATACCATTTCGAATTAGTATCTGCTCTTCTGTGGCTATAATTCCTTTACCCAACTTCAATTTCTCACCTCCACCGTGGCTTTTTCCCATCTTTCTCTCTCTGTTAAAATCCAATCCTTTTCTGACCCTTGCTTTGGCCTTGCAACCCAAAGTATTTTTTGAAAAGATGCCTTATCACGGATACATTGCTGATGGCAATGTAATTGGTATGAATTCTGTGGAAGATGATTTGGCATTATCTATGAAAATTTTAGAGGCAGCATTTCCACTTCTAGAAAGTTATCTCACAAATATATTCATATATAAGGAACTATTAAAGATATTCCATATAACATTGTTTTTAATAGTAAAATAGTGAAACAAATAACTATCAACATTTATAAGTGGTTTTGTATGTGTAGAATATTACTGGAAGGATACAAAAAAAACTGAAGAAAAACAGTTTTAGGGACTTCCATGGTGGTCCAGTGGTTAAGAATCAGCCTTCACTGCACAGGACAGGGTTCCATCCCAGCTTAGGGAGCTAAGACCCCACCTGCCTCAGGGCAGCTAAGCCCTCAATCTGCACCTCACAGAGCCCATGTGATCTGGAGCCCACAGGCTGCATCAGAAAATCCTGCATGTCACAACTAAGACCCAATGTAGCCAAAACTAAAATATTTAAATATATATTTTTAAATACCAAAATGCATATATATGTAAAAAAATAAGTAATTTTTAAAAGTTTTAAAGATCAGAATATGGTATTATATGTCTATATACACACATGTATACACATGTAGATATATGTATATATATCTATATTTGTGTGTGTGTATTTCATGAGTATAGTAATACTTTAAACCTCAGATGCCTTCAAATAATGATAGAGAACCAATTCATTATCTTTAAAACTGATAAAAACAAAGAGAAAGAATTAGACATTTATCTTAATTTTCTTATATGAGCTCTAGCGTTGGAGAACCAAAGAGATGTGGGGAAGTTCTCCTTATAAAGACTCCAACTATTACATTTCATAAATGATAGAAGTGGAATGTCACCATTTTGCAACCACTGATGAATAATGGATGTACTCATTGAGCATCAATGACTGCTGCTGCTGCTAAATCACTTCAGTCGTGTCTGACTCTGTGCAACCCCACAGACGGCAGCCCACCAGGCTCCCCCGTCCCTGGGATTCTCCAGGCAAGAACACTGGAGTGGGGTGCCATTGCCTTCTCTGCAGTGACTGCTAATATTCCAAAAAGAAACAGGAGTACCTGTCTGTTTACTAGATGAGTTGTTGCTTGATTCATGACTCATTCCATAAAGCCAATTAGGTCTTCCAAAAAAAAGACAAGATAGTATATGCTTCCTAATGAAAGAATATATGATTTCCTTTCATCTTGCCAGAGGGATTGAACCTGAGTCGAATCTTGCTTCTGTATCTACCAATCAGTTTGTGAAATATACAATTGACAAAAGACTGTGTGGACCTACATCAGTAAAAATGAAATCAGCAAAATCCAGACTAGGAAACTGCACAGCAAATAATGCATGTTCTTCAACAGATGATTTTAAGGAACTGGAGATAGAGGAGGAGCCTGTAAATCATTTTAAAAGCTCATGAAAATTTTTTCTTTAATGGGCAAGACCAAACTCCAGGGCCTTGAGATGCACACTTACCTGCATCACTTGATTACTAGGAAAATCAAGATAGCAGCTTCTCTGAGGAGGAGAGGAGACTCTGGAATGGTTGGCAAAGTTCTATTCTTGGCTCAAATACAAAGGTGTTTACCTTTAACAGTTTATTAAATGATGCATGTATATTCCTTCATTCATGTTTTAGTTTATATTTTTAAACGTTTTTAAACTAACTGAAAAAAATTGTAAATAGGTGCATTGTAATGAGGGAAACAAAAGGCACTGACAACGTAGAGCTTCTCTCTGGGCCTGTCCTCTTGGGCATTTTACATATTGTGTCATTTACAGAAGTCAAATAATTCACTCAAGGCCAAGGCCACATTACTAGTGGCAGAGCCAAAGCTCTGACTTTTCCAGTGCACTGTGCTGCCTGTGGGGGCTTAGAGGGAACGCTGCATGAGTCCTCATCTCTTAGGCCAGGCGTTTCTCTCTAAGACACTTTCTGCCTTCCTGTTGACCAATGGCTGCAGCCACTTGAATAATTTAGGGTTGAAGGTAGATGAAGTATTCTGCAGTATTTTTACCTGGTCTATAACTTGCACTTTCAGCCTAAAGTAGTTTGTGATATGATAAGAGAAAATTGTCTCCATAGGAAAGAAATTAACCCGTCTATAAAAATCTTGCCTTTTCCCTAATAGGATTCAATGTGTTTCCTGCAGTTCCCTTTAGGTGCCAAGCTGAAGTGGATGACCACTTGGCCTATATATCCCTTTGTCACATATCCTTCATTGGCTGAAGAATTTTCTGCTGACTAACTAGAGGTACCAGCTCTGCCATAAACAAGTGTTTGTCCACCTCTTGCCTGCCTTGAGTAGGAAATGATAACTCATGGCATTACAGAACCCCGAGCTAACCAGTGGTGTTTTCATCTTGTGTACAGAAACCATGAGGGCTTGGAGTGTGGGTTGGTAGACACAGTAGGACCTAAAAGAGCCACATATACCAGCAATTGGTGGCACAATGGTAAAGAATCCGCCTGTCAATGCAGGAAACACAAGAGACATGGGTTCAATCCCTGGGTGGGGAAGATCCCTTAGAGTAGGACATGACAATCTGCTCCAGTATTCTTGCCTGGAGAATTCTATGGTCAGAGAAGCCTGGTGGGCTACGGTCCATAGGATCTCAAAGACACGACTGAGCACACCACAGCACATTGATTATGACTCCAATAATTATAAAGTCAACCAACCAAAAGCATCTTGAAAACAGATTTTATCCAAGATGGCTAAAACAGACCTAAAAATCAGCAGGAGCCAGAGAAGTAGTTTTCCCACACTCTGAAGATCTAAACTTAAGATATATGTGCTCATTAAAATAGGCATTTTTTATCAGGCCTTAACCAGATTACTTTTCTCAGGATTTGTAGTTTGGTTGGTATCAGATGAAGGGATTCATTGAAAGCATTTGTACAAATAATTTGAACAAGTTTAATGGACGTAATCAAGTTAACCAGAGCCAATAAATGCTGCTGACAATATGTTGTAACTCTCCTAGCTCTTGTGGTATTTCTTAAGTAACAAAGGGGAAGTGAAGATGGTAACTCTCATATTGAACCTGTAACTAAAGTAGCCTATCAGCCCAATTAACAATATGTCAGTTCAGTTCAGTTGCTCAGTCATGTCCAACTCTTTGCGACCCAATGGACTGCAGCACACCAGTCCTCCCTGTCCATCACCAACTCCTGCAGTTTACTCAGACTCACGTCCATTGAGTCGGTGATGCCATCCAATCATCTCATCCTCTGCTGTCCCCTTCTCCTCCCGCCTTCAATCTTTCCCAGCATCAGGGTCTTTTCAAATGAGTCAGTTCTTCCCATCAGGTGGCCAAAGAATTGGAGCTTCAGCTTTAGCATCAGTCCTTCCAGTGAATAATCAGGCCTGATTTCCTTTAGGATTGACTGGTTTGATCTCCTTGCAGTGCAAGGGAATCTCAAGAGTCTTCTCCAACACCACAGTTCAAAAGCACCAATTCTTTGGTGCTCAGCTTTCTTTATACTCCAAATTTCACATCCAAACATGACTACCGGAAAAATCATAGCTTTGACTAGATGGACCTTTGTAGGCAAAGTAACAGCTCTGCTTTTTAATATGCTATCTAGGTTGGTCATAACTTTTCTTCAAAGGAGCAAACATCTTTTAATTTCATGGCTGCAGTCACCATCTGCAGTGATTTTGGAGCCCAAAAAAATAAAGTCCGTCACTGTTTACACTGTTTCCCCATCTATAATACTATGTGCTATAGACTAAATAGACACAACTGAGTGACTTCACTTTCACTTCTCACTTTCATGCCCTGGAGAAGGAAATGGCAACCCACTCCAGTGTTCTTGCCTGGAGAATCCTAGGGACGGGGGAGCCTGGTGGGCTGCCGTCTATGGGGTCACACAGAGTCAGACACGACTGAAGTGACTTAGCAGCAGCAAAATTCATATATTGAAACCTAATCCCCAAAGCGATACTATTTGGAGGTAGGGTTTTGGGGCTTCCCTGGTGGCTCAGACAGTAAAGAATCTACCTGCAATGAGGGAGACCTGGGTCCAACCCCTGGGTTGTGAAGATCCCCTGGAGGAGGGCATGGCAACCCAGTCCAGTATTCTTGCCTGGAGAATCCCCATGGAGGGAGGAGCCTGTCAGGCTACAGTTCATGGGGTCTCAAAGAGTCAGACACAACTGAGCGGCTATCAGAGTAAGCTCTGATTCCAAATTGGGAAAGGAGTACATCAAGGCTGAATATTGTCACCCTGCTTATTTAACTTATATACAGAATACATCATGTGAAATGCCGGGCTGGATGAAGCGCAAGCTGGAATCAAGATTGCCAGGAGAAATACCAATAACCTTAGATATGCAGATGACACCACCCTTATGGCAGAAAGCAAACAGTATTAAAGAACCTCTTGATGAAAGTGAAAGAGGAGAGTTGGCTTAAAACTCAACATTCAGAAAATTAAAATCATGGCAACTGGTCCTATCACTTTATGGCAATAGATGGGGAAACAATGGAAACAGTGACAGACTTTCTTTTCTTGGGCTCTAAAATCACTGCAGATGGTGACTGTAGCCATGAAATTAAAATGCTTGCTCCTTGAAAGAAAAGCTATGACAACCCTAGACAGCATATTAAAAAGCAGAGACATTACTTCACTGACAAAGGTCTGTCTAGTCAAAGCTATGGTTTTTCCAGTAGTCATGTATGGATGTGAGAGTTGGACTATAAAGAAAGCTGAGCACTGAAGAATTGATGCTTTTGAACTGTGGTGTTGGAGAAGACTTTTGTAAAGAGAGCCAACCAGTCAATCCTAAAGGGAATGAGGCCTGAATATTCATTGGAAGGACTGATGCTGAAGCTGAAACTCCCAATTCTTTGGCCACCTGTTGGGAAGAACTGACTAATTTGAAAAGACCCTGATGCTGGGAAAGATTGAAGGCAGGAGGAGAAGGGGATGACAGAGGATGAGATGGTTGGATGGCATCACCGACTCAGTGGACATGCATTAGAGTAAGCTCTGGGAATTGGTGATGGACAAGGAAGCCTGGCATGCTGCAGTCCACGAGGTCACAAAGAGTCAGACATGACTGAGCGACTGAACAGAACTAAATATCTGAGGGCAGAGCCCTTATTAAAGAGATCACAGAGAGCTCCCTCACCCCTTCTTCCATGTGAGAACACAGTGAAAAGATGGCCATCTATGAACCAGAAAACACACCCTCACCAGATATCAGATGTACAAGACTTTGATCTTGGATTTCCTAGCCTCAAAAACTGTGAGAAATAAATTTCTGGTATTTATAAGCCATACAGTCTACAGAATTTTGGTATAGCAGCCTGAAAAGACTGACACCATCTCTCAATGGCTTACTAGATAACTAATTTTCATTTCATATATATATATGTATATGTATATATATATATATATATATATAGTTTTATTTATTATGTGCCTATTATATGCCAGACACAATGGCACTTTGCTTGTATTACCTCATTTAATCCTCAGAGTAGAACTAGTATTTTGAACACTAGCTCAATTTTTTTAAATTTTTATTTATTTATATATTTATTTATCTGGCTGGCTGGGTCTTAGTTGTGGCATTTGGTATCTTTGATCTTTGTTGCATCATGTGGTATCTTTAGTTGAAGTATGTAG
This sequence comes from Bubalus bubalis, assembly GCF_019923935.1. NCBI lineage: Eukaryota > Metazoa > Chordata > Mammalia > Artiodactyla > Bovidae > Bubalus > Bubalus bubalis. The sequence continues at coordinate 93,228,800 of NC_059161.1, read as the reverse complement.
GATCTAGTTCCCCAGCCAGGGATTAAACCCAAGCCCCACCCCCACCCCCCCACCCCCCACCCCGGCATTGGGAGTGAAGAATTGTAGCCACTGGACCACCAGAGAAGTCCCTAGCTCAATTTTAAAGGAGAGAAAATTGAAACATGGATAAAATAACTTGTTAAAGGTCACAGCCAGTATATGGTAGAGCTAGGGTTCAAGCATAAGTCTTTTGTCATAAAACTATGCTCTTTCCACAACACTTAAGGCAAAAATTTATAATAGCCTACCCTAATGTCCATTTTCTGCTTCTTCTTTTGAAATACATCTCCTATTTCATTCAGGAAAGAAATATGCTCTATTGAAAGATTATATTTCTCAACTTCCCTTGCAGGTCAAGTTCTGGCCAGAAAGATATTAATATAAATGGAAATGTTGTGTGGAACTTCCAAAAAGTCTCCTTAGGATGAAGGGATCAGGCCGTTCTTCCTCCTTCCTTTTCTCTTCTTTCCTGCGGCTGAGACTGGGGTGTGATGGCTATGCCTCTAGCAGCCATCTTGTACAGGAAGGTGACCTTGAAAATAGAGGCCTGTCTGAGAGAGAGCCCAGGTCACTGACAACACCATGAAACCACAGGACTAGCCTTTTCAAGCTGCTAACCTCTAGACTTCTTTCACACGAGAAAAAGAAACTCCTGCCACATGAGAAAAAGAAATCTCTGCCTTGTTTTCTTGGGTTTATTATTGTGTGTGTTAGTCACTCAGGCATGTCTGACTCTGCGACTCCATGGACTGTAGCCCACCAGGATCCTCTGTCCATGGAATTGTCCAGGCAAGAATACTGGAATGGGTTGCCATTCCCTTCTCCAGGGGATCTTCCCAACCCAGGGATCGAACCTGGGTTTCCTGCATTGCAGGCAGATTCTTTACCATCTGAGCCACCAAGGAAGACTAGGGTTTATTATTATATGTAACCAAATTATCCTAACTAAAATATACCACGTATATCAGTATTCCACCCACATTTTGCCTGCACCATTACCTAAAGCCAAATAATTTTGCTCTCAATGACCCACTAATTAGTAAAACATTGTCTGTGGCTCCAGGTTGTTTAACTTTTTATTAAAGAGGTCCAAAGGGAAGAGAACTAACATTTGTATGCCTTATATGGTTTAGTTACCAATATATATTATCTCAGATTATTTCACATTCTATCTCATTCCATGATCATTCCCATCATCTCTAATATATCCTGCTTTTATATATATCCTATCTAATATAGGATATATCCTATCCTAATACATCCTATCTTTTAGAAACAAAACTCTCTTTTGGCTTCATATTCCTCTCAACACACCTTATCAGCAAAAACTATTTAAAAGTTTTATATTATAGCTGCTGTTCATCCCCTCTCTTCTGATTCTCCTGAACCCAAGCAAGACATCCTCCCATCCCCATCACTCTGATAAAATAACCCTTTTGGAATCACCCATGACGTTCATGTTGCTAATACAATGGTCATCTCTTAGTCCTTGTCTTTCTTGATATATTTGCAGCATTTGACACAGTTGATCACATCTTCCTTGAAATACTTTCTTCCCTAGGCTTTCAGAATACCACTCTGTTTTCTTCCTGTGTCACTGGTCATGTGCTCTGTCCCTTGCTGGTTCTTTCTTGTGTGTTAGTCATTCAGTCATGTCCGACTCTTTGCAACCTCATGGACTGTAGCCGGCCAGGCTCCTCTGTCCATGGAATTCTCCAGGCAAGAATACTGGAGTGGATTTCCATTTCCTTCTCCAGGTGTTCTTTCTTATCCCTGGCTAAATGCTGGAGGGCCCCAGGGGTTCAGTCCTCAGGCCTCTTTTCCACTTAAATTCACTTCTTTGGTGATGTCAAACAGCTTTATGATTTTCAATACTATCACTGTGGTATCAGCATCTAGTTTCTCCCTCCAGCCTAATCTCTTCCAAAATTTCAGAAATATGTATATATATAACCGCCAACTCAATATTCCTATTTGGATACAAATAGACATTTCAAACTGGACAGGTCCTAAACCAACTCCTAGCTCACCCTGCCTGCCAAAACTACTCCAACAGTATTTTCCTTATAAATGTCAATACAACACTACCAGCTGCTTACAGCAAAAACTTCATTGTCTTTCTTGACTCTTCTTTCTCTACATCTGAACCGTGAACAAAAGGATTCCCTGGCGGTCTGGTGGTTAGGACTCAGTTCTTTCACTGCCAAGGGCCCAGGTTCAATCCCTGGTCAAGGAGCTAGGATCCCACAAGTAGATGAATGGAGTGGCTACTTGTTTTAAATATAATAAATAATAAATAAATTTAAAATAATAAATAAATAAACCATGAGCAAGACTTCTAGGCTTTATCTTTAAAATATATACAGAATGCATGTTTGAGAGTATTAAAAATTACTCAGAACTTTTTAGATAGGATTATAATATTGTGGTTGTTTTAAAAACTGTTAGTGATACATTCAAAAGTACTTTTAGATGAAGTTACATGATATGTGGGCCTTGCTGTAAGATAATTTTAATGGAGAAAATTGAAATATAGAAGAAATAAGGTTGATTGTGAGTTGATGGTGAACAATGTTATAGATAGAGATTTGTTATACTAGTCTGCTATGTTTTACCTATATTTGATATTGTCTTTAACAAAAAGTTAATTAGCTGTCATCACACATCAAAAAAATAATTTTTATGTGTGGCAGTGGATGTTAACTAGCATTATGGTGGCAATCACTGCAATATATATATATATATATATATATATATATCAGATCATTATGTTATACACCTGAAATTAGTACAATGTTATATGTCAATTATATCTCAAAATTGCTTTTACAGTTAAAATACAGTCAGAATACAAACACTTCCCACAAATCCAGACCCACTCTCATGTCCCAAGTCACCTTCTTTTACCTGGATTATAGCAGTAATCTCCTTAAATAGTCTTTCTTGTTCTACCTTTGTCCATTTATGCCCTCAACAGGGCATCAGGGTGACCCTGTTAAAATATAAGGCAAGTCACACTTCTATTCAAAACCCTCCAAGGGCTGCCAAATCACACTAAGTAAAAACCAAAGTCTTTGTGATGGACTCCAAGGTGCAATGATGTATACCACCACTCCCCTCAAATCTTTGCCCCTCACTTTTTCATCTTGTTTTTGCCATGTTGGCATCCCTTTGCCTTGAGGCCTTTGTATATTCCATTCTTTCTGCCTGGAACACTTTTCACCAAGATACATACACCATTCATTCTTTCAAGTCTACTATTAAATGACATGTTGTCAATGAAGCCTTCCCTTAACCACCATCTGTAATATAACAACACTCTACCATCCCTATTTCTCTCCTTCACTATTTCTCTCCCTTGTCCTGGCTTATTTTCTCCACACTATTTATCAGCCACCTGACATTATTATGTATTTCTTTATTTTCTACCCCTCCCATGCTAAATCATTTCCATGAAAGTAAGTTGTTTTTGCTCTGGTTTGGTTTCTTCCTTACACTTTTTGCTAGTCACTGCTATAGTTGCAGTGACTAGAACACTACTTAGGGCTTGGGACATAGTAAGTGCTTGATAAATAAATAAATACTAGTATTGAGAGCCTCACTCCTCTTTATAATGAGGAAATTTAGGTTAAAAAGAGGTTTAGTAACTTGCCCAAAATAATACATATACTTTTGGCCTAAAGCCTTTGTACTCTTCATTCCTTTCACCTACAATGTTTCTATGTTCAAAGCAGGGTCTTAATCTTTGTCTTCTATACCTGTGCACTTTCTATTCCAAAATGCTGAAAGTATTTCACAAGGTTACAATGAGGATTAAATGTAAATATGAACATCAATTAACTTCATAGAATTTTAGGCCATATACAAGTTACAGTTCTTGTAGTTTTATTTTTAAGATCAAAGAAAGAGTAGCCCATTTCTTCAAGCTTATTTTTATCTAGATATGAAAATACAACTATTCTCTGGGAACCCCGAATAAATTCCAAGTGTTAAAATTTGGATAGGCTGTCTTATGTTACTAATGTGTGGTTTCCTGCAAGAAATGGAAATGAGGTATTTTCGTTCTTGAAATATTCAGAGGCGAGCACCTGGCTAAAAATGACAGTCACATGATTGTAGTTTAAAAACAGCTCCAGGTTTCATCTCTCAGCTGCAGATGTATTTGCAAGTATATAGATACCATACAGCAGGTATAGTCTGCCAATCAGACTAACTATTGTGAAATAATTGAGTAAATTAATGATAGTGATCATCAAGTTTTTTCAAAACATTGATTTACAATTTGCTAAAGAATTGTGTGTCTAAAGCATTACATTGCCCAAATGAGAAGCACAATGATCTAAACATTTAGATATTTGGGGAATAAACCACATTTATAATTTCCTTCTAGTGATCTGTGCTAATTTGTACACAGATAAGCATTCAAAAATTCTATTCACCCTCCTGCCCTCCCTTCATTCCACAAGTGTTGTTCCACTCTCTCCCATGTACTTGGAAAGCTGGAGAGGGCCCTTGAAGATGTCATGAGGGCACAGGGTGACTGCAACACTGACCACACGGGGAGATCTCAACATTATGGTCCACGTCCAGCATTATGAGAACATGGAATACCAGAACCCCCATAAATAATCTTCAGATCAAGCCCTGAGTCTTTGGAGTGGGAACAGTGACTCCAAGACCCTAGACTACCAGAGAGCTGACCCTAGGGAGTACCAAATAGTGAGAACTCACACAAAGGAAACCACTTGAATATATGACCCAGCATCACCCAACCACCAGTAGCACCCTGTGCAGGATGCCTCATCTAAACAACAAACAAAACAAAAATTCAAACCCAGTAATCAACAGATAAGATTACTACCTCACTCAGCCTTGCCCATCAGAGGAAAAACAAAAACTCCGTACAAATCTCACCCTCTACAAAGCTTACACAAACCACTGGACCAACCTTAGGAGAGCAGAAACCAAAAGGAAGAAAGAATTCAACATTGAAGCCTGGGCAAATGAGATCTCAAACACAATAAGTTAAAAAAAAATAATGAAAAGGCAGAGAAATACTATACAAATTAAGGAACATACTAGAAACACAGAAATCCAAATAAACGAAGAGGAAATAGGCAAGCTATCTGGAAAAAAAAATCAGAATAATGATAGTAAAGATGATCAAAAACCTTAAAATGGAGAAAATGCAAGAATCAATTAACAAAGACCTAGAAGAACTAAAGAATAAACATACAGAGACAAGCAACACAATTACTGAAATTAAAAATTTTCTAGAAGAAATCAATAGCAGAACATCTGAAGCAGAAGAACAAATCAGTAAGCTGGAAGATAAAGTCATGGAAATAACTTCGGAAGAGCAGAAAAAAGTAAAAAGAATGAAAAGAACTGAGGATAGTCTCAGAGACTTCTGGGACAACATCAAATGCACCAACTTTCAAATTATAAGGGTCCCAGAAGAAGAAGAGAAAAAAGAAAGGGTATGAGAAAATTTTTGAAGAGAGTATAGTTGAAAATTTCCCCAACATGGAAAAGGAAATAGTCAATCAAGTTCAAGAGGCTAAAAGAGTCCCATACAGGATAAACCCAAGGAGAAACACACCAAGACACATACTAATCAAAGGCTAAACACAAAGAAAGAATATTAAAAGCAGCAAGGGAGAAGCAACAAGTAACATACAAGGGAAACCCTGTGCGCTTAGCAGCTGATGTCTCAGCAGAAACTCTGCAGGCCAGAAGGGAATTGCAGGATATATTTAAAGTATTGAAAGGGGAAAATCTACAACCAAGATTACTGTACCCAGCAAGGATCTCATTCAAAATTGATGGAGAAATCAAAAGCTTTTCAGACAAGCAAAAGTTAAGAGAATTAAGTACCACCAAACTACCTTTACAACAAATGGTAAAGGGACTTACATAATCAAGAAATACAAAAGAAGAAAAAAGTCTACAAAATCAACCCCAAACAATTAAGAAAATGGCAATAGGAACATATATATCAATAATTACTTTAAATGTAAACGGATTAAATGCCCCAGCCAAAAGACACAGACTGACTGAATGGATACAAAAACAAGACTCATGTATATGCTGTCTACAAGAAACTCACTTTATACTTAAAGACACATTTAAACTAAAAATGAGAGAATGGAAAAATATATTCCATGCAAATGGGAAGCAAAATAAAGCTGGAGTAGCAACCCTCATATCAGACAAAATAGACCTTAAAGAAGATTACAAGAGATAAGAAGGACACAGCATAATGATCAAGGGATCAATCCAAGAGGAAGATATCACAATTGTAAATATCTATGCGCCCAACATGGGAGCACCTCAAAACATAAGACAAACACTAACAGACATAAAAGGAGAAACTGACAATAACACAATAATAGTAGGAGACTTTAACACCCAACTCACACAGATCATGTGATGGACAGATCATCAAAACTGAAAATTAATAATGAAACACAAGTCTTAAATGATACATTAGATGAGATGGATCTCATTGATATCTTCAGGACATTCCATCCAAATGCAGAATACATCTTCTTCTCAAGTGTACATGGAACATTCTCCAGGATAGACCAATCTTGGGTCACAAATCGAACCTCAGTAAATTTAAGAAAGTTGAAATTCTATCAAGCATCTTCTCCAATCACAATGCTATGAGACTAGATATCAATTATTTTTTTAAAAAATTGTAAAAAACAAATACATGGAGATTAAACAACACATTTATAAATAACCAACAGGTTATTGAAGAAATCAAAAAGGAAATTAAAAAATTTTTAGAAAAAAATATCAATGAAAACATGACAACTCAAAACCTATGGGATGCAGCAAAAGCAGTTCTAAGAGGGAAGTTTATAGCAATACAATCCTACCTCAAGAAACAAGAAAAACATCAAATAGACAACCTAACTTTACACCTAAAACAACTGGAAAAAGAAGAACAACAAAAAAAAAAACTAAACTTAGTAGAAGGAAAGAAATCATAAATATCTGAGCAGAAATAAATGAAAAAGAAGTGAAGGAAACAATAAAGATTAATAAAACTAAAAGCTGGTTCTTTGAGAAGATAAACAAAATTGACATGCCTTTAGCCAGACTCATCAAGAAAAATAGAGAGAAGAATCAAATCAACAAAATTAGAAATGAAAAAGGAGAAGTTACAGCAGACAATGTAGAAATACAAAGGATTATTAGAAACTATTATGAACAACTATACAGCAATAAAATGGATAACCTGGAAGAAATGGACAGATTTTTAGAAAATTTCAATCTTCCAAGACTGAACCAGGAAGAAATAGAAATTATGAACAACCCAATTACACGCACTGAAATTGACATTGTGATAAAAAATCTCCTCAAAAACAAAAGCCCAGGACCAAATGGCTTCACAGGAGAATTCTATCAAACATTTAGAGAAGAGGCAATGCCTATCCTTCTAAAACTCTCAAAAAATTTCAGAGGAAGGAACACTTCCAAACTCATTCTATGAGGCCACCATCACCCTGATACCAAAACCAAAGACAACACAAAAAAAGAAAACTACAGGACAATATCACTGACGAACATAGATGCAAAAATCCTCAACAAAATTTCAGAATTTCGCAAACAGAATTCTGCAAACAGTATTCAGCAACACATCAAAAATCTCATACACCATGATTAAGTTGGGTTTATTCCAGGAATGCAAGGATACTTCGACATACACAAATCAATCAATGTGATACACTATATTAACAAACTGAAAGATAAAAACCATATGATCATCTCAATAGATGCCAAAAAAGCCTTCGACAAAATTCAGCACCCATTTATGATTAAAACTCTTCAAAAAATGGGCATAGAAGGAATCCACCTCAACATAGTAAAGGCCATATGTGATAAGCCTACAGCAAACATTATTCTCAATGGTGAAAAACTGAAAGCATTCCCCCTAAGATCAGGAACAAGACAAGGGTGTCCACATTCACCACTATTATTCAACATAATTCTGGAAGTCCTAGCTACAGGAATCAGAGAAGAAAAAGAAATAAAAGGAATCCAAATCAGAAAAGAAGAAGTAAAACTCTCACTGTTTGCAGATGACATGATACTGCACATAGAAAACCCCAAAGATAGTATCAGAAAATTACTAGAGCTAATCAGTGAATTTAGCAAAGTTGCAGGATACAAAATTGATACACAGAAATCACTTGCGTTTCTATATACTAACAATGAAAAATCAGAAAGAGAAATTAAGGAATCAATCCCACTCACCATTTCAACAAAAAGAATTAAATATCTAGGAATAGGCTTACCTAAGGAGACCAAAGAACTGTACACAGAAAATTACAAGGCACTAATGGTCAGGAACCAACAGTTAGAACTAGACATGGAACAACAGACTGGTTCCAAATAAGAAAAGGAGTACATCAAGGCTGTATATTGTCACCCTGCTTATTTAACTTATATGCAGAATACATCATGAGAAACGCTGGACTGGATGAAGCACAAGCTGGAATCAAGATAGCTGGGAGAAATATCAAAAACCTCAGATACGCAGATGACACCACCCATATGGCAGAAAGCAAAGAATTAAAGAACCTCTTCATGAAAGTGAAAGAGGAGAGTGAAAAAGTTGACTTAAAGCTCAACATTCAGAAAACGAAGATCATCGCATCTGGTCCCATCACCTCATGGCAAATAGATGGGGAAACAGTGGCTGACTTTATTTTTCTGGGCTCCAAAAGCACTGCAGATGGTGATTGCAGCCATGAAATTAAAAGACGCTTACTCCTTGGACGGAAAGTTATGACCAACCTAGATAGCATATTCAAAAGCAGAGACATTACTTTGCCAACAAAGGTCCGTCTAGTCAAGGCTATGGTTTTTCCTGTGGTCATGTATGGATGTGAGAATTGGACTGTAAAGAAAGCTGAGTGCAGAAGAATTGATGCTTTTGAACTGTGCTGTTATAGAAGACTTGAGAGTCCCTTGGACTGCAAGGAGATCTAACCAGTCCATCCTAAAGGAGATCAGTCCTGGGTGTTCATTGGAAGGACTGATGTTGAAGCTGAAGCTCCAGTACTTTGGCCACCTGATGTGAAAAGCTGACTCATTTGAAAAGAACCTGATGCTGGGAAAGATTGAAGTCAGGAGGATAAGGGGATGACAGGGGATGAGATGGTTGGATGGCTTCATCAAGTCAATGGACATGGGTTTGGGTAGACTCTGGCAGTTGGTGATGGATAGGGAAGCGTAGTGTGCTGCGGTTCATGGGGTCACAAAGAGTCGGACACAACTGAGCGACTGAACTGAACTGAACTGAATGAAAGAAATCAAAGACAACATAAACAGAGGAGAGATATTCCATGTTTCTGGGTAGGAAGAATCAGTATTGTGAAAATGACTATACTACCAAATGCAATCTACAGATGCAGTGTGATCCCTATCAAATTACCAACGGTATTTTTCACAGACCTAGAACAGAAAAATTAAGAATTCATATGGAAACACAAAAGACCCCAAATAGCCAAAGCAATCCTGAGAAAGAAGAATGGAGCTGGAGGAATCAACCTTCCTGACTTCAGATTATACTACAAAACTACAGTCATCAAAACAGTATGGTACTGGCCCAAAAGCAGAGATATAGACCAATGGAACAAAATAGAAAGTCCAGAAATAAATCCATGTGCCTATGGGTACCTTATTTTTTACAAAGGAGGCAAGAATATACAATGGGGCAAAGACAGCCTCTTCAATAAATGGTGCTGGGAAAACTGGACAGCTACATGTAAAAGAATGAAACTAGAACACTTCCTAACACCATACACAAAGATAAACTCAAAATGGATTAAAGACCTTAATGTAAGACCAGAAGCTATAAAACTCTTAGAGGAAAACATAGGCAGAACACTTACAACATAAATCAAAGAAAGATTCTCTATGACCCACCTCCTGGAGTAACAGAAATAAAAACAAAAGTAAACAAATGGGACCTGATTAAACTTAAAAGCTTTTGCACAGCAAAGGAAACTATTAGCAAGGTGAAAAGACAGCTCTCAGAAAGGGAGAAAATAATAGCAAACGAAACAACTGACAAAGGATCAATTTCCAAAATACACAAGCAGCTCATACAACTCAATGCCAGAAAAACAAACAACCCAATCAAAAAGTGGGAAAAAGACTTAAACAGACATATCTCCAAAGAAGACATACAGATTGCTAACAAACACATCAAAAGATGCTCAACATCACTCATTATTAGAGAAATGCAAATGAAAACTACAATGAGATACCATCTCACACCAGTTAGAATGGCAATCATTAAAAAGTCAGGAAACAACAGGTGCTGGAGAGGATGTGGAGAAACAGGAACACTTTTACACTGTTGGTGGGACTGTAAATTGATACAGCCATTTTGGAAGATGATATGGAGATTCCTTAAAAAACTAGGAGTAAAGCCACCATATGACCCAGCAATCCCACTCCTAGGCATACACTCCAAGGAAACCAAAATTGAAAATGACTCATGTATCCCATTTTTCATTGCAGCACAATTTATGATAGCTAGAACATGGAAGCAACCTAGATGTTCATTGACAGAGGAATGGATAAAGAAGTTGTGGTACATATACACAATGGAATATTACTAGGCCATAAAAAGGAACACATTTGAGTCAGTTCTGATGAGGTGGATGAACCTAGAACCTATTAGAGTGAAGTAAGTCAGAAAAAGAAAGATAAATATCATATTCTAACACATATACTTTGACACCACAGTTCCAAAGCATCAATTCCAACCATTCCATCCTAAAGGAAATCAATCCTGAATATTCATTGGAAGGACTGATGCTGAAGATGAAACTCCAATACTTCGGCCACCTGATGCCAAGAACTGACTCATTTGAAAAGATCCTGATGCTGGGAAAGATTGAAGAGGGGAGGAGAGGGGACAACAAAGGATGAGATGGTTGGATGGCATCACCGACTCAATGGACTTGAGTTTGAGTAAACCCCGGGAGTTGGTGATGGACAGGGAAGCCTGGCATGGTGCAGTCCATGGAGTCACAAAGAGTTGGACACAATTGAGAGACTGAACTGGTTGAACTGAACACATATACATGGAATGTAGAAAAATGGTACTGAAGAATTTATTTATAGAACAGCAATGGAGAAACAAACATAGAAAATAGACTTATGGAAATGGCGAGAGAGGAGGAGAGGGTGAGATGTATGGAAAGAGTAATGTGGAAATTTACATTACTACATGTAAAATAGATAGCCAACGAGAATTTGCTGTTTGGCTCAGGTAACTCAAACAGGGTCTCTGTATCAATTCTAGAGGGGTGGGATGGGCAGGAGATGGGAGGGAGGTTCAAAGGGGAGGCGATATATGTATACCTATGGCTGATGCATGTTGGGGTTTGACAGAAAACAACAAAATTCCATAAAGCAATTATCGTTCAATAAAAAATAAATTTTAAAAATAATAAAAGCCAGACAATTTAAAAAATTCTATTCAAGTTTGCAATTTGTTCCATTTAACTAATGGAAAAAAACAATGTGCAAGTTGAAATAAACTTGTCAAAATTCCCTTAGTGGCCAAAAGCAGAAAGAGTCAAAAAACTTAAAAGAGTCAGTTTCTCCTCCAGCTAGTGGTATTTGCCTCCCAGTCTCTGCTTTTTACAACTGAATAGGTTACATTAGAATCATGTGAAACTACCAAAATAATAATAGAACACTTAGGACTTCCCTGGTGGTCCAGTGGTTAAGACTCTGCCTGCCAATGCAGGGCACATGGGTTCAATCCCTGGCCTGAGAAGATTCCACCTGTCACAGAGCAACTAAGCCCATGTACCACAACTACTGAGCCCCTTCTCTAAGAGCTCACAAGCTAAAGCTACTGAGCCCAAGTCCCACAACTACTGAAGCCCATGCTTCACAACAAGGGAAGCCACTGCAGTGAGAAGTGCATGCACTACAACTAGAAAGTAATCCTGACTTGCTGCAACTAGAATGCCAGACAGCCCAAAGTCATAGTGTTACTCCTTTGTTATCCTGTTAACTTGACCATGCTCTATGACCTACTGTACTCAGTCTTAATCCAGGACATTTATCCCGCAGATGCATATCCGAAGGCAGACAGTGAGAGGCAAGTGTTGAAGTGAGGATGAGTTTTAAGAAAAGGTGCAAATTCATTCTGTAGATGGCTCCTACAGTGGAGGTGGGAGGGAGACATCTAAAAGCAGATTCTTGCATCTGCCCTATGTTGGTGGTGGTGTTCAGTCGCTAAGTCGTGTCCAACTCTTTGCGACTCCATGAACTCTAGCACGCCAGGCTTCCCTGTTCTTCACTATCTCCTGGAGTTTGCTCAGACTCATGTCCATTGAGTCAATGATGCCACCCAACCATCTCATCCTCTATCACCCCCTTCTCCTCCTGACCTCAATCTTTCCCAGCATCAGGGTCTTTTGCAATGATTTGGCTCTTCGCATCAGGAGGCCAAAGTATTGGAGCTTCAGCTTCAGCATCAGTGCTTCCAGTGAATATTTAGGGTTGATTTCCTGCTCAATAAATGCTGAATGAATGAATGGGTGAATGAATGAGTGCCTCATTAGTAATGTGTAAGTAGTCTCATTCCTAATTATGAAGGATAGTATTTTAAATTCTATCTAAAAAATAGAACCATATGATGTGTTTTAGCTGGAAGGGATCTTAAAAATATCTAATGTCATGTCCATATTTTGTAGTTGGGAAAATTAAGACTTGAAAGCCATATGGTTTCTCAGTAACAGCTGGGACTAGAATTTGACTCCTAATTCTCAGTGTAATACTCTTTCCAATATATGATAGGATAAAGCATCTTTGAGGAGATACCCCAGGTCCAAGGGCAGAGAAGCATCAGCAAGATGGTAGGAGGGGTGAAATCACATTTAGGTATGGACCTGCCAGAGATGCTCAGAGGGCTGAAACAAACCCTGTGTGCACCAGGACCCAGATACCCCACAGAGACTGAGCCAGAACTGTGTATGAGTGTCTCCTGTGGAGGTACAGGTCAGCAGTGGACTGCTTCAGGGGCAGGGGCTCTGGGTGCAGCAGACCTGGATATGGCATAAGCCCTCTTGGAGGAGGTTTCCATTAGCCCCACCATAGGGCCTCCAGAATTTACACTGGACTGGGGAAACAGACTCTTGGAGAGCACAAACAAAATGTTGTGTGCACCAGTGACCCCACAAGAGACTGACCCAGACTTGCCTGTAAATGTCCAGAAGTCTCTGGCAGAGGTGTGGGTTGGCGGTGGCCTGCTGCAGGGTTGGAAGCACTGCATGCAGCAGTGTGTGCATGGGACCTTTTGAAGGAGATCACCATTATCTTCATTACCTCCACCATAGTTTGGCCTCAGGTCAAATAACAGGGAGGAAACACAGCCCTGCCCATCAACAGAAAATTAGATTAAAGATTTACTGAGCATGGCCCCACCTATCAGAACAAGACCCAGTTTCCCCCTCAGTCAGTCTCTCCCATCAGGAAGCTTCCAAAGCCTCGTATCCTTCTCCATCAGAGGATAGAGAGAATGAAAACCACAATCACAGAAAACTAACCAATTTGATCACATGGACCATAGCCTTGCCTAACTCAATGAAACTGTGAGCCATGCCAAGTAGGGCCACCCAAGATGGACAGGTCATGATGGAAAGTTCTGACAAAATGTGGTCCACTGGAGAAGAGAATGGCAAACCACTTCAGTTTTCTTGCCTTGAGAACCCCATGAACAGTATGAAAATGTAAAAAGATGGGACACTGAAAGATGACCTCCCCAGGTCCATAGGTGCCAAATATGCTATGGAGATCAGTGGAGAAATAACTCCAGTAAAAATGAAGAGACAGAGCCAAGGCAAAAACAACACCCAGGTGTGTATGTGACTGGTGATGGGAAGTAAAGTCCAATGCTGTAAAGAGCAATATTGCATAGGAACCTGGAATGTTAGGCCAATGAATCAAGGCAAATTGGAAGTGGTCAAACAGGAGATGGCAAGTAAACATCGACATTCTAGGAATCAGTGAACTAAAATGGACTGGAATGGGCGATTTAACTCAGATGACCATTATATCTACTACTGTGGGCAAGAATTCCTTGGAAGAAATGAAGTAGCCATTATAGTCAACAAAAGAGTCTGAAATCCAGTACTTGGATGCGATCTCAAAAACGACAGAATGATGTCTGTTCGTTTCCAAGGCAAACCATTCAACATCATGGTAATCCAAGTCTCTGCCCCAACCAGTAATGCTGAAGAAGCTGAAGTTGAACGGGTTCTATGAAGACCTACAAGACCTTTTAGAACTAACACCCACAAAAGATGTCCTTTTCATTATAGGGGACTGGAATGCAAAAGTAGGAAGTCAAGAGCACCTGGAGTAACAGGCAAATTTGGCCTTGGACTACGGAATGAAGCAGGGCAAAGGCTAATAGAGTTTTGCCAAGAGAACGCACTGGTCATAACAATCACCCTCTTCCAACAACACAAGAGAAGACTCTACACGTGGACATCACCAGATGGTCAACACCGAAATCAGATTGATTATATCCTTTGCAGCCAAAGATGGAGAAGCTCTATACAGTCAGCAAAAACAAGACTGGGAGCTGACTGTGGCTCAGATCATGAACTCCTTATTGCCAAATTCAGACTTAAATTGAAGAAAGTAGGGAAAACCACTAGACCATTCGGGTATGACCTAAATGAAATCCCTTACGATTATACAGTGGAAGTGACAAATAGATTCGAGGTATTAGATCTGATAGACAGAGTGCCTGAAGAACTATGGATGGAGGTTCATGACATTGTACAGGATGCAGGGATCAAGACCATCCCCAAGAAAAAGAAATGCAAAAAGGGAAAATGGTGGTCTGAGGAGGCCTTACAAATAGCTGTGAAAAGAAGAGAAGTGAAAGGCAAAGGAGAAAAGGAAGGATATACCCATTTGAATACTGAGTTCCAAAGAATAGCAAGGAGAAATAAGAAAGCCTTCCTCAGTGATCAATGCAAAGAAATAGAGGAATAGAATAGAATGGGAAAGACTAGAGATCTCTTTAAGAAAACTAGAGATACCAAGGGAACATTTCATGCAAAGATGGGCACAATAAAGGACAGAAATGGTATGGACCTAACAGAAGAAGATATTAAGAAGTGGCAAGAATACACAGAAGAACTATACAAAAAAGATCTTCATGACCCAGATAATCACGATGATGTGATCACTCATCTAGAGCCAGACATCCTGGAATGTGAAGTTAAGTGGGCCTTAGGAAGCAACACTATGAACAAAGCTAGTGGAGGTGATGGAATTCCAGTTGAGCTATTTCAAATCCTAAAAGATGATGCTGTGAAAGTGCTGCACTCAATATGCCAGCAAATTTGGAAAACTCAGCAATGGCCACAGGACTGGAAAAGGTCAGTTTTCATTCCAATCCAAAAGAAAGGCAATGCCAAAGAATGCTCAAACTACCACACAATTGCACTCATCTCACACGCTAGTAAAGTAATGCTCAAAATTCTCCAATCCAGGCTTCAACAGTATGTGAACCATGAACTTTCAGATGTTCAAACTGGATTTAGAAAAGGCAGAGGAACCAGAGATCAAATTGCCAACATCCGCTGGATCATGGAAAAAGCAAGAGAGTTCCAGAAAAACATCTACTTCTGCTTTATTGACTATGCCAAAGCCTTTGACTGTGTGGATCACAACAAACTGTGGAAAATTCTGAAAGAGATGGGAATCCCAGACCACCTGACCTGCCTCCTGAGAAATCTGTATGCAGGTCAAGAAGCAACAGTTAGAACTGGACATGGAACAACAGACTGGTTCCAAACTGGGAAAGGAATACATCAAGGCTGTATTTTGTCACCCTTCTTATTTAACTTATGTGCAGAGTACATCATGAGAAACACTGGACTGGAAGAGGCACAAGCTGGAATCAAGATTGCGGGGAGAAATACCAATAACCTCAGATACGACCTCAGATATGACACCACCCTTATGGCAGAAAGTGAAGAACTGAAGATCCTCTTAATGAAAGAGAAAGAGGAGATTGAAAAAGTTGGCTTAAAATTCAACATTCAGAAAACTAAGATCATGGCATCCAGTCACATCACTTTATGGCAAACAGATAGGGAAACAATGGAAACAGTGAGAGACTTTATTTTCCTGGGCTCCAAAATCAGTGCAGATGGTGATTGCAGCCATGAAATTAAAAGATGCTTGCACCTTGGAAGAAAAGCTATGATCAACCTAGACAGCATATTAAAAAGCAGAGACATTACTTTGCCAACAAGGATCCATCTAGTCAAAGCTATGGTTTTTCTAGTAGTCATGTATGGATGTGAGCTGGACTATGAAAAAAAGCTGAGCACCAAAGAATTGATGCTTTTGAACTGTGGTGTTGGAAAAAACTGTTGAAGAGTCCCTTGGACAGCAAGGAGATCCAACCAGTACATGCTAAAGGAAATCAATCCTGAATACTCATTGGAAGGACTAATGCTGAAGCTGAAACCAATACTTTGGCCACCTGATGCCAAGAACTAACTCACTGGCAGTTCTAATGCTGGGAAAGACTGAAGGTGGGAGAAGGGGACGACAGAGGATGAGATGGTTGGATGACATCACCGACTCGATGGACATGAGTTTGAGTAAGTTGTGGGAGTTGGTGATGGACAGGGAAGCCTGGCGTGCTGCAGTCCATGGGGTCGCAAAGAGTTGGACACGACTGAGCAACTGAAATGAACTCAACTGAAAGCATCTTTCTCATTATTAGCAATGTTGCTGCTGCTGCTGAGTTGCTTCAGTCATGTCTGACTCTGTGCAACCCCAAAGACCACAGCCTGCCAGGCTCCCCCATCCCTGGGATTCTCCAGGCAAGAACACTGGAGTGGGTTGCCATTTCCTTCTCCAATGCATGAAAGTGAAAAGTGAAAGTGAAGTCGTTCAGTTGTGTCTGACTCTTCGCGACCCCATGGACTGCAGCCCACCATGCTCCTCCGTCCATGGGATTTTCCAGGCAAGAGTACTGGAGTGGGTTGTCATTGCCTTCTCTATCATTAGCTATAATTAGCTTATAATTTTCCCATCCTTAATACAGCATAGGAAACTTATTTAATATTATATTTGGAGAAGGCCTTAAAGATTATTCACTACAGCCTCTTATTTTACAGGGAAGAAATCCATAGTGCAAAAAATTTGTCTAAAGTGAACTCATTAGAAAATTGACATTCAAACTCAAGTCTTCAGATCCCGGATCCATAGCACATTCTGTGTCATGCTGGAAGACATTAGTGTACTTAAAACTGGTTTGCTTTTCCATTGTTTGATGGCATATGATCGTCCAAATGTGGGCAACAAGAAATGTTTATTTATTTACAAGTACATGGGAAAGCAATTTCCATTCATCTTTTTTAAAAAATTCTGTTACAAATAAAAAGTTATTAATACATTCATCCTTTGCACACAAAATACATTCTTTTTACTCTCAGTATGAATTATTTCTTAATAATAAAAACCAAAGCTACAATGGACAGTCAAGTGGCTTGGCAATTTGACAATGTTTTTTCAAGATGGAAAATCCACACTTTGAAAGACAGTCGATATTCATAAAGGAATTGTATATTAAAAGTGCTCTTTCATTGCATCCTTGAAGATTGAGTGCTGCTCTCCAGTATGATTTGTAGCCGTCCTTTCCCACGAAATTCTCCATGTGATGAAAACCCAATCTGCACAAGACTGAAGCAGTCTTCATGACATTGGCTATCATATCTAAATGATGGCCTCACAGAAAAATTCTTACAGACACAGTAGTGTGTCAGCCATTGTTCAAGAGTCTCCTAATTGACCAACTGATCTAAGATTATAAGTTGCATTCTCTAAGGATTTTAAGAAGTTCTGCTTAAATGAACACAAGTGACTTGATTTGCTAGACTACTTGCTTAAATTTTAAGAGACATGTAAACATATCCCCACACAGAAAACTTGTACACAAATATATATATATATATATACACACACATATATATAGCAGCATTATTTATAATAGCCAAAAAGTGAAAACAACCCAAATGTCCATCAACTGCTGGACAAGTAAAATGTGGTATGTGTATACATACAATGGAATATTATTTAGCCATAAAAAATGTATTAATTCATGCTACAACATGACACTTGGTACAACATGAAACTTAAAAACATTATGCTAAGTGAAAGAAGCCAGACACAAAAGAGGACATATTGTATGATTCTATTTATATGGAATGCCCAGGATAGGCAAATCTGTAGCAACAAAATAGATTAGTGGTTGTGAGAGGTTGATGGGAATCAGGAAGAGTGATTGCTAATGGGTACAGAATTTTTTTGGGAGATGATGAAAATGTTCTGGAGTCAAAGAATGGTGATGGTTGCACAACTTTGTGAAAACACCAAAAAACATTGAATTGTACACTTTACAGGGGTAAATTACATGATGTTCGAATTATGTCTGCATTTTGAAAAGAGAAATGCAACTTCATTTTAAAATATCTTGTCAGATTCCTGCTCCCTCTACCACTTTTTAATGTGGATTAAAGTGTTCAGACAATCACCTTTCTACAAAATGTTTTCAGATAATTGCACTCACATCATCATCGGCTTATATTTCTAACAGGCATTTTATTAAAAAGGAATACATGAACACAGAAGACATGATACAGCATACCGTTAATATCTGCATATTAACATTTAAAATCAAGTATTTTGCTTGTGTTGAAGCTAATAGTTAGATTTTATATATTGATGTATTTAGATATTATTGAGAGCCTATGCTTAAAACCAATAAAGAGCTGAGTTCATAAGATTCCATGATGAACAAGTTTGTTTATGTTTGTTGGTTACACCTATGTTTGTTAAAGATCCACTTCGATGGAAAGAGATATGTAAAGGGAAACTAGGGATTTTCTAAGTCTTCATAAAACAGCTTATCTAAATATTTTAACTAGCTGCTGAGAAGACCTCCAGAATTATATATTTTGTATTTTATTTCATCCCTATACTAAAAGTCATGCATTAAAATGTATGCAACAATATATATGGGGCATACTTTTTCCCTTTAGGTTATGAAAAAAAATCTCTTCTTAACCCTTTATTATCTGAAAGTTTGATCAAAAGTGGTTGGGTTTTTTTTTTGTTGTGTTTTTTTTTTTTTTTTTTTTTGCTGAAAACAGCAATTTTATTCACACACTTTATGTAAGTGTATTTAAGTAGCTCCTTTCAGATCATCAAAGAGGCCCCAACCATCTGGTATGTCTAGAGGCCACTTCAGTGAGCAGAAATTAGAAGCCAGCATTCCAGTCATTTGAAATTTTCTACAACAGGAACATGAAAGCCCCAAAATGCCTTAAAGGAATAAAAGGATTCACACACAATTTTTTTTTTAATAAATCAGTTGACATTCAAGTAGCCTACAAGAAATTTCCACTAACATTCGGCAATTGTATAGAACAAGAGAATATTTATTCTTAATGATTACTTTCCAGAAAGCAGTATGTTTAGCAGCTGTTTTTCAGAGGGCTTCTCAAGTTTTGCTATTGTTATTTAATCCAGGCATAACTGTGTAACTTTAAACAAAAGCTCTGCACCATTCAACCAACTAGTGACAAATTATTCTAGCAGACCAGATTCTTACCTTTTGCTATTCTGTGCAAAGAATTTTTGCTTTATTAGGCATTTGGTATTCTGATTTTTATTTCAGAATGTAGAAAAGGCAAGAAACCCTGCTAATATTAGGTGTTGGTAATTATGTCCATCAAATTATGTCATATATGAAATTACATTCTAAAAGTAGTTGACAAAGCTGGGATTCGTGACTCCACTTTTACCAAGAGGAGAAAACGAGAGCCACACAACCAGAATAAGTCTTCAGAAGCACACTTGGTTATCAATAATATGTTAACTAAAGAAGAAAATACTGACTAACTGAAGAGTTACAACAGTGTTTGTGATCTAAATCTGATCACTATCAATAAGAATCCTGACATTCCCCAAGGGGATAATAATTATCACCTTAATGAACTTTTTCTATCAGCTTTTTTAAAATGAGGCAAAAGGGTAATAATAAATGGCAAACATGGCCCTTTAAAAAGAAGACAGGATCAACCAATTTTTCTTCTCATGGAGGATGGGATCAAGAAGAAAGAGGTTCAAATTGCACTGTGAGGTATTTCAGTAATAAGGTTAAGTTTCCTGATAATGCGTTTACAACCCTGGAATTGCCCATTGGAAGAGAAAGAATACCTTTCTTGAAGTAGGTAAAGAAGTGGAGTCTCTTGGGTAACAGTTATGCACTAAGGCAGAAAAGTGGATTAAATACATGACTTTCTTTTAAGGCTCTTTCAGAAACAGAGTTTTCGTTTTTGTTTTTCTGAAGTCAGGAGGGCTCCTTGTTTTGTTCAAAGGATCTATACTTGTATCAAACCATCCAAAGTCTGCTCTTCATCAAGGAGAAAAGAACAAATATTTGGGTGCTTACTGTTTACCAAGTTCAGTACTTTCAATTTATCTAATCTTCACAATAATCCTGACAGGTATAGTACTATTAGTCTATCTGGTAGATGAGGAAATGGATGCTCAAGAGATTGTGCTTTGCATAATGTTACAGCTAATTCAAGGGAATTCTAGGACTCCTCACCTCTACCCTAATGTTCCATATTCTAATCACCTCCCTACATCACTCCCTGATGTGTCAAAGTCACAACCCACCAAGGATTCCATCAGGAACTAGAACACAACACCTCTAAAAATTTTGCTTTAAATCAGTGGAAAAGTAAAATTTTTACTCATGCACATCATGCAGTCAATTAAAGAGGAGGCTAGCTTTTGTGCTCTGATTTCTCATCCAAAGGAATCAAAGAAAGTCTCACCCAGACTCAATGTTTCTCACCATAGTGATGCAAGACCAATGACTTTTGTTTAAGAAGACCAATAAAGAGCCATCTACCAGCCTTGCAAGGATGCAAGTTATTTTGCAGGTGGAATCATTAGAGTGGGCTTAATTAGTAAATGTTGCTTATAATTACCTCTGATTTTCAAATCAAAGATCTATATGTTGTTACTTTCTACATGAAGCAACTTGGTCTCCATTCTTTTAAAACCATTTTCAGATCATGTTTTTTCAAAGGATCAAACAAACTAACCAAACTTCATTTGAGATTTTTCCAAGATCGATCTTGGGGACTGTTCTATGCCAGTGACCACCAGCCCATCTGTGATGGGAGCTGTAAAACTTCATGTTTGTGTATTTATGGGATGTTTTACTGAAGATTCTGCTCTGCTAAAAAGGTTTATCCTGAAGAGATAGCAACTATTCACTAAAACTGAGCATGGCCTATGTTTGGCAAGAGACAGATACATAATTTCCATGATTTCACGTGGGCTTCCCTGGGGGTTCAGATGGTAAAGAGTCCGTCCGCAATTTGGGAGATCTGGGTTTGATCCCTGGGTTGGGAAAATCCCCTAGAGAAGGGAACGGTTCATGCAACTTCTACTAAAACAATACGTTTTTAATCTTTAACTCAAGACCCAGTTTGTGATTTCAACAAGACATCAATGAATGGACCAAAAAAAGCAATTCCAGCCTAAGGGTATAATAGCCAGTCTTGACCTAATGACATGTAAGCAACCTCCTTCCTGGTGAGGGGCATGCACTTTGGGCAGAAGAGAAAAACCTTTAAAAAATTATTGGCTGTGGGTCAACAGATATTTAATTGAACATGTTATGAGGAGCAAAGTGCTAGAAACAGAATTTTAATAGGTCATCTTGTCCACCCCAAGAAGTGCTGGGATCCTCTCCACACCATCTTTGCCAAGTTCTCATTGAGCCTTTGCTTGACAGAGGCCGCCCCTTCCATGGGGAACCAACTTGTTCTTTCTAATGTGAAGTTCAAATCCATGGCCCTGTGACCTCTATTCAGTGGGTCTTATTCCACCCCTTCAAACCAGAGTCTTATTCTAATATACCCACTGTATTCCTCTTTCCCAAGCTAAACGTCCCCAAATCCTTCAAATATTGTTCAAACATTTTAAATCTAAAACTCCTTCACCACCTTTGCTTTGCCTCAATTTGGTTTCTTTTTTTAATCACCAAAAACATTTTGTATTGGGCTATAGCTGATCCCAATTTGTTTTTAAACAATGGCTCCCCAAAATGACTGCAAAGTTCCCATGGGCTTAGGAAAGGAGATGAAGTGTTATCTCCCCTGCTCTAACATTACTATAATTAATGAGCTATTGGAAGTGATGATAATTTCTCAGTTCAGTATGCTCTCTCCCCAGTCTGAAGAATCTAAGGAAAATCATTTTTCCCTCCAAACGCAAATAGGCTCAGGTCACAGATATGAAACCCAGGAAGAAGAAGATTAAAAAAAAAAAAAAACCACAAAGCACATCCCTTTCTTAGCCCCAAATTAGTGTTTAACCATACTGCTTATGTAGAGTACATTTTGTCAGAAGGGTAACATGTTTTTTCCCTGTTTTTCATTTTCTAGTTAAGTCTCAAGAGTATTAGTTGCACTAAAACACATCTATCAGGGCCATGGTTGAAGAGAATAAGTAACCAGTTGAAGTTGAAAAAAAAAAACAAAACTAAAAACTTCTAGAAAAAAACAAAGGGTAAACTCTAGAAGAGCTCTTTCAGAAGCTAACAGGGCAGTGATCCTTAAAGTACTTATGATTATGAAATACACAGGGTTTTGCAGGATTGAGAAACAGAAAATGTCTATCTTTAAAGCTGTTGGTTTGATACATGGAAAAAACTAGCTTTTTTTCTGACTATAATATGATCCCATTCATGTAGATTATTTAAAAAGGAAGAAGAAGTTTTCATTTTAGTCAGAGTACCAATTCAAAATCATTTGCAACTGGTATTTACTCAGAAAGATTCGTTGACTGAACCTTGATAATGGATCTGGAAGAATTATGGTAAATGAGGCAAATCATTATCTAACACTGGAAGTCACCAGTGTCCTCCAAAGACATATATTCATCAACAGAAGAGGAAAGAAGAATCCAGTCCTTGGTTAAATACTGCCTCTTCTCTCCAACAAGTCTAAATTGCTTAAATAGCCCTAATCCAAGTATCTTATTTTGGCCAATGGCTTTTGCCTCTCTTACCAAACTGTAACTCAGAAACTAACACACTGTCAATCCATTTCATTTTCACTTTTAGTTATTTTCTTGCCTCTTTACTCAGAGGTGCTAATATGAAACAAAAAAAAAAAGAAGAAGAAGAAGAAGAAAAGGCCAGGGAAAGCTAATGGCCTACTCTAAGTAATCCACAGAAGGATAACTGGCTATATATAATCAAACTTAAATGTGACTATAATTCAATAGCTCTAACAAAACACATGGAGGACTAAAAAGCCTTGCATAGGTAAAGGACAAAGCATAAAATCCTTTGAGGATACAGCCTATACAAAGCCATAATATCATTAACATGAGTAAACTATATGATTTCACAGATTCTCCAGATCTGGCTCTATGACATGATTATGATGCATTGTAAACAGAAAAAAGTTTGCCGTATATTTAGTAACTTTATTTAAATTAAAAAAAAAAATCACACCAAAACGGAGGCAGACATGGACTCTGGTGGTCTCACGAATCAGATCAGGCCAAACTCAACTATGAGAACACAACCCTCTTTTTCATCCATCATTAAATGAGAATTTGTTTTCATTTAAGAAGGCTCATCTTAGCAAATATGACCAAGGCAATAGCAACTAATAGACAAATCAACACGTTTGGGTCCTGGCCTGGGTTAAGATGACCATATTTAAATGGTGTCCTTTCTCAAGTTCTATTTGAGAAATTTCTGTTTAACCAGAAAAGCTCCTCTTGGCACTAAGTTGTTTATTCAACTAATATTTACTGAGCACCTACAATATTGTCAGGGCTTGTTCTCAAACTTAGATACATTAGGGAACAAGTGTCCATAAGGCCTAATCTAGAATTCATACAGCTAAGAGAGAAAAAAAAGAAACAAAGCCCTACATTCTCATATGTCCCTGCTGATGTGGTGTAGATGGGTGACTGTTAAGTACAGAAAGGCTGCAAGGAATAAAGGAGGAAAGGGGCCAAGAGCAGAGCCTTCTAATCCCCTTAAAGTTCAGCCAAGAGTAGATAAAGGAGACTGTTCCCTAGGAAATAATCTCAGAATGCAAGAGTGGCCCTACAGCCTGCTATTTTACAACTATTGTGTCCAATCTAACAGTATTCTAGCCTCTATTTCATAAAGCAACTTTATTTTCAACATACTTGCTGCTATGAAACAAAGTTGGGTCATGATGTATTGGGGACTTTGGATTTTGCTCTAAATGAGACCTAAACTTAAGGGCATTTCCTCACCATGTAAAAAGAGCTCTTCTGCTCACCTTGATCAACTTTTCTGAATACCTTTTATTTGCTGGCTTGATGAGGAAGATGGGGAGGGAAAGGCAACCATGATAAGTTATTTTGGTTGGTGTTTATGAAAATGATTTTCTTTCCTATAGAGACAGATTCTGAAATAAAAGCAACTCCAACTTCTAGGATCCCTTTCTCTTACCCACAGTATCAGGACAACCATGGTGAAGCCAACCATAGCATCAGTCCCTTAAACAATATGTACAGTTCCCATGTGCAAGTGACAGGTCACTCTGAAACCTGCCCTAGAAATGCTAGAAAGGCTTCACCAATATTGTGTCTGTACATGACTCGTTGCTTTAAAATTCAATAGCTTTCACACATCAGTATATCAGGACCAAGACTGCCACCATCTACAACAACAGTGGAATTACCTATCATATCCTAATCCCATGACTCATCCCTCAGTTATGCTAAGTAGCAAGCTACTGAAACATCTGACAGCATCAGCAGCAAACAGCTTTAATCATTTTCCCAATTTGCATTTATATCCGTGAACAAATTGGAAGCATGGCACTGAAGAAACAGGAACACACATTCAGCATCACGGCTCCCATTTGAGTTCTGTTTTTTAAATTGGCTAAGTAAAGGCATGCACACCTCCATCTGAATTGGAGATTTGCAGGAACATATGCATACAAGGGAGGGTGGGGAGGAGAGGGATAAGGTAAAAAGGGGAAAATCGGGAAAGAAAGCGAGGAAAAGAAAAAGATATCGGAAAGGATGACTGGTCATGAGTCTGAGAGTAACATTACTACAAGGAGATGACAAATGACTACTCCATCTGCTTCCACAAGCAGATTTTTTTCTAAGGTTATCACTGCAGATACAAAAATGGTTCGTGAGACTTTTCATCCACTGCAACTCTCACTTACCATACTAAAAACATCTACAAAATCCTAAGTGTTGGTCTGTCCAAGATGGATAGTACCAGGAAGCAAAAGACAAGACTTGCTATCAAGGACTGTGCTCTGCTTGGAACTCCGCACTGCAGTCCATTAATCCACAGTATTTTGGTCAGATCAGGTCTGGTTTTTCATACTACTCATAATGTCTTAGAGCTAATCTCTTATATGGGGGTGTCAACCATTCTCTCTCTTTTTTTTTTTTCCTTTTTCAAACTTTTTCATTTACTTGAGGGGCAGGAAAGATGGGAGAATGGAAGAAGAAAATGGTAGAGACTTAGAGGGGAAGAGGAAAGGAAAAGTATTCTCTTTTCCAATAAATCTATCCTAGGACAGGTCGTAATGAAACTTCGAGAAAGAGAGCTGATTCATGGACTTCCCTTAATTTTTGTTTTATTTCTATGTAAGGTATGTAAGGACATCGATGTACTAAAATGTTTGGTCTGTGAAAGAGCAGAATCATTAGCACCAGAAGGAGTCATGGAGCTTGTTGTGTACAGTATTAAAACAATGATTGTTACTGTTGTCATGGGTAAAGGTTTCATCTCACTATTACATCCCAAAGTTCTTGAAAGTGCCCGTGGAAAAAAGAGAAATAACACTTGTCAAAATCTCCATGGAGTCATCCAAACGCACCATAGAGACAGGACTTGGCCTTCCTGGTTTTGGTTTATCTGGTAGACAAGAAAACCAGGGCCCCCAGAAGCCCTAAAGAGCAGCCCCCACATGCAGCCACTGACGTGCAGGAGGGGTCCCTACAGTACGTTTCCCCCTGGACCATGTTCAGGAATGTGTTTTACTTGCTTGTTTAAAAAAACAAAAGCAACATGCTCTGCAGATCATGGAGCGCCTAGTGCAATCTTCTCCTTGACCCGACTCCAGACTGCAAAAGGGTGAAACCATTATATGTTCCGCGAATGCTGGCCTGCGGACGAGGCCCTGGCCCGCCGTGCTTTGTAAGCTCGGGAGCCCGCAGGAGTCAGAAGGTCCCAGAGCGGGAGCCACAGTCATCGCCAGGTCTCCCCAGCAACTGGTGGCCCATCAGGGCAGCTGCGGATTCCTCTCGCCTCGCCTTGCCTCAGCCTTTAGTTGAAATTACAACAAGTCAAATAGCTGATACTTTTCCCTTCTCCAGGTAAGGGTGAGGATACATTGTTCACCAGGGTGTTCTGCCTGGCTTCACTGATGAGGCGGCAAGCCAAGTCAAGGAAGAGTTTCTCCACGTTATCGGATTCCTTGGCTGAGGTCTCCAGATAATACATGTCCTGAGCTTCTGAGAATTCTTCGGCTCTCTGCTGGGAGACCTCTCTCCTTTCAGCCAGATCAATCTTGTTGCCTAAAACAGCAGTAAAATTAGAGAGAGAGGGTCGTCATTTGACTTTTTTGCAGATTCAGAAACATCCAATTCAGCTCCGTATCTGAAGTCAAACCAGACAGATGGAAAGTAAAGCAAAACAAATGGGACTATGATTCCTGGGTTGTTTATTTTAAAATATCAGTTCCATTTGTAATGGCAAAGAACTGGAACTAACCCAAAAGCCCACCAGCTGGGTACTGGCTGAATAAAGTGTTATAACCATAGCTATCTGGAGTTATGTGCCACAGGAAAAAGCAATAAGGAAGGACTTCCCTGGTGGTCTGGTGGTTAAGAATCTGCCTGCCAACACAGGGGACATGAGTTTGGTCCCTGGTCTGGAAGATCCCACAGCTGTGGGGCATCTAAGCTCATGTACCACAATTACTGAGCCCTCACATCACACTTAACAGAACCCACACACCCTAGAGACCGTGCTCCACAACAAGAGAAGCCTGCACACCACAACTAGAGAAAGCTTGCGCTCAGCAACGAAGACACAGTGCAGCCAAATATGAATAAATGAATAAAAGTAAACAATATTACTTTAAAAAAGCAATGAGGACTATCTCTACAGGCTATCATGGAATGAGACATTAGGACTGGTCATTAAGCAAATAAAGCAGGAAAAAAGTATATATAAGACCCAGCTCTCGATCTAAGGAAAGGGGATGAAAAAATACATACATACAGTGTCTTATTTTATTAATGAGAGACTGAAACAAAATTTTAATTTTAAAGATAATTATTACCTGTGAAAGGAACAAGGGTGAGGGGTGAAAATCAGACCTCTCTAAATATACTTTGTGTCATAGATTTGACTTCAGAACCTTATCAATGTTTTATATGACTATACAATATGAAATTGAATTTAAAAAGCAATTCCTAACATTGAAAACAAAATTAAACAAATGAAGCTGGTTATCACAAAGTGGCATGACCACACAAAAAGGAACTATTTCAGGTAAGTTGAAGGGAATTTAACCAGTAATGGAACTACGCATGCCCAGCGGCGTATAAGGACAAACAGAACTGAAGGAAAAAATCTTAAAGTGCTGCAGAAATCATCTTGTTAGTGGTCATGTTAGCAGCATTACTCTGTGGCTGCTGTACAGGTTTTAGGGGATAAAGCGAATAAGTAATTAAGCTGGTGACATGGAGTCAGGGATTTGGGACATGGGAGAATGGAAACACGGATATAAGCTTAATGAGGTAAAGGAAAATTCCTGTAGTCCTGAATTACAAATGGAAGTATCGGTGTGAATAATTCATGGTGTTACTTTATCTTTAAAAACTGTTGTACTTCTGTTTTGGAAATCTGACAAAGGTGATACATCGACTGTGGTGGCTGGCAACATTGCTCATGGTAAAAGTGACCCTTGATTGATACACTCCATCCGGCCTGGGAATTCTGTGTATGAATTATAAATACCTAATGGAAAGCCTTAACTTTGGGCTTCCCTAAGTGTGGCAATTCTTCATTTGGAAAGACCCTGGAAGTTAGGGCTGTTGGGCTACTACAAGAGAGACTGGCTCCTATGGGGGCACTGAGGCTGCAGCCAGAGCGGACCCTGCACTTGCCTGAGTGAGCCTTGCTGCCTCACGCCTGAACTGTCCCGGGAGGTCCTGGGCAGCTCTGTGGACTCACTCTATGAGGGCTGCTTCCACTGAAGGGGAACGCTTGGCACTGACCTGCTGTTAAGCTGTGTTTGCTGTCCTGTATCCCCCTAAATGTCTGTGATGCCATGTGGCCGATGGTAGTCTTGTGGGTCAAAGTGTTCCGCAGAGCCTAATGAGACACTCCCCTGTAGAAGCTACAGAATCCACCACACAAACACACGTACACGAGCTCTGTCCACTGGAAAGCCTAAAAGCCGTCACACCCCCCGCCCCAACTCTACGGTAAAGATGATTCCTATCACCTTGGCTTAGCTTCTAAATACAACTTCCCATTGAAAATCAATAGAATTTCTTAAAGAAATTGCTAATTCCAGGTCAGGGATAGGAAATGCATTAGATGCACCTGGAACATGTCATCCCAGAAAGCAAGAAAATCATCAAGGATTCCCAGGTCATGTCAAAAGGACTCAAGAGTGAAGAGGCTCCCCCTGTCAAAGTTGGAACAATAGAAGCATCAATAATAATAACTGCAAAGGACTAGAATACATCAAATATATTTAAATCTATAACAATATTTAAAACAAAAACAAACTTTAATAGTTACTTTTGGAAGACTTGGGAACCAACTCATTATTTTGAAAAGTAATAAATGAAAAAGAGTGCTTTCCTGGTGATCCGGTGGTTAAGAGTCCACCTTGCAATGCAGGGGACACCGGTTCAATCCCTGGTCTGGGAAGATCCCAACGTGCCACGGGGCAACTAAGCCCTTGCACCACAGCTACTGAAGCCCACGCACCTGGAGCCTGTGTTCCGAAACAAGAGAAGCCACCACAAGGAGAAGCCCGCACCACAGTGAAGAGTAGTCCCTGATCTCTGCAACTAGAGAAAGCCTGCACGCGACAGTGAAGGCCCAGAACGGCCCAAACTAACTAACACAATAAAAAGACTTTTTACAAAACTTCTGTGACTAAGCTTAAAAAATAAAAACAAAGAATCAAGCATTTTTCTCGACTGCCCTGAGAACAGCACCTCAGAACACCAACTACACAATATATTTGCTACAACAAAAAACAAAAACCATGAATCTGAGCAGGCTCTAGATTCCCCTGCAAATCTGCCAGAGATTTAAGTGACAGAAGAATGCATCAAATGACACCGCCAAGCTGAAATAGTAAAATGCAGACTTGAAAACGCCACCGCACAAACAAATGCTTTAACAAGCAAATCCCCAGGAAGCAAATATGGAAGGATAACCTCCAGCTAAAAGGAGAATTAAAAGACATATCTTTTATAGAGATGCACACTGACATAATACAAACTGAATTAATACGACATCTTGGATTGGCTTCAAAATAACCTGAAGGGGAGGGCAGACAGAAGAGGTGGGGAACAGATAAAACAAGACCGGCTGTGAGCTGTTCACTGTCAACTCTGAGAGACGTGCAGATGGGTGTTCATTATACGGTTTGCTCTATTTTGCTTATGTTTAAAATTTCCCATAATAAAAGTTTTTTAAAAAAAGCCAGTGCCTCTTTCATATCGAGCTGACTAATTATGTTCCCTCATCTGTGCATTTAACTTCCTTAAACAGAATCCCAAGTAGTAATGCTTTGACTCAAGTTCTCAGGGCTTTCTGTCCAGAGCAGAGGGCTTTCAAGCTCTTCCCAGCAAAGATTCTCCAATGTGCAGGTGGGTTTTCAGATCTGAGTAGGGGGCACTGGTACTCATAGAGAGGCAAATACTTAACCCAGCAGCCTGAAGGAAAAGTCCAGCAATTTGTTACAAGGCAGCACATCACAGCTGGATAAACACAGCCTCTGGAGTCGATCTAACATGCTGTGTGACCTTGAACAAAGAACTTGACTTCTCTGAGCCTTGCTTTCCTCATCTGTAAATTTGAGATCGTGACACACAATGTCCTTAATATGATTCCTCGCACACACACACCAGCTATAATGCTTTATTCTAATGTGTTTGTTTAACTTACTGTTAACCATGATTTTTAACTTAATGTTTCTGAGAATCTCTATCAGATTTCCAAAATTTGTGTCTTTCTAGAACATACAACAATGTTACTTCTTAGGAAGAAAAAAATCTTCTTCTGGCCACATCACACGGTGTGCAGGGTCTTAGTTTCCCGACAAGACATAAACGAGAGATCAAACCTGTGCCCCCTGCAGTGGAAGCGTGTGGTGTCCCAACTGGACCACCATGGAATTCCCAGGAAGGAAACTTTTTAACAACCATATATTATTAACATTTTTCCATCACCAGTAGAGGATTTTTAATAATCTGGTCCATTTCACTGCAATTCCATTTATAACGGGTGCATTTATTACCACAAAAAAACCATGGGTTGTTTTCTGTTTTCCCCTCATACTAGAGGTTCTACCCTCCTATAAGATGAAATACACTGCAGAATTTCCCTTAAGGGATTCTTTCTGAAAATTAGAATTTCTCAGATCAGTATAAACATAAGAAGGGGAAAAAAGTTAACCAAGATCCATTTTTTAAGCAAAACACAATTGCTTCAATAGTGAATTCCTTATCAACTTAGATATATCTTCTAGATCAGCAGTTTCCATGGCCTAGATTTTTTTTTTAAATGCTTAGTATTAGTGCTGTTAGTTGCTCAGTCATGCCTGACTTTTTGCAACTCCATGGACTGTACCCTGCCAGGCTCCTTTGTCCATGGGATTCTCCAGGCAAGAATACTGGAGTGGGTTGCCATACCCTTCTCCAGAGCATCTCCCCAACCCAGAAATCAAACCTGGGTCTCCTGCATTGCAGGCAGATTCCTTACCATATGAGCTGCAGGGAAGTTCCTTTTTTAATGCTCAGCAGCCCATATAACTTTCATGGCAATCCACCTTCTTCTAGAGACTATGCTGATAGGAAAATCAATCAGCAGTGTTCTCTACTTTTCTAAATCATCACCGTGGGTTAGACTCTATTTCATTTTCTCTTCAACTGCAATCAGAAGAACTGAACGCTGACTGCATGAATTACAGAGCTGTAGACCAGTGGTCCCCAACCTTTTTGGCACCAGGGACCAGTTTTGTGGAAGACAATTTTCCCATGGGCAGAGTAGGGGCATGGTTTCAGGACGATTCAAGCTCATCACATTCATTGCGCACTTCAGTTCTCCTCTAATGCTGCTGCTGATCTCACATGAGGCACTGGTCCATGGCCCAGAGGTTGGGGACCCCTGGTGAAGACTATTCTTGCAAGGTGCCAAGGCACAAGCCTTATGTGATTATAAATTCTCTGATGCTCACAAATCAATTTCCCTCCTCATCAGTCCTTACTTACCCACTAGCACAGTGATGACCTTGTTGCTAGCATATTGTTCTATCTCCCGCAGCCACTCAGGAAGGCAACGGAAGGATTCCTCACAGGTTATGTCATAGGTAAGGATCAAGGCATTGGCGCTTCGGTAATAACTCTGGGTGATGGACCGAAATCTCTCTTGACCTGCTGTGTCCCAGATCTGAAGCTGTAAAGGCATAAAAGAAGGATCAGGTTGGCGAAGCAAAGAAGAAAGAAAGCCTTGCCTTCTTGTTGTTGGTTGGTCACTCAGTCATGTCCGACTCTTTGCAACCACATGGACTGCAGCACACCTGTCCTTCAGTGTCTCCTGGAGTTTGCTCAAACTCATGTCCATTGAGTCACTGATGCCATCTAACTATCTCATCATCTGCCACCACCTCTCCCTCATCAGGGTCTTTCCCAATTAGTCAGCTCTTTGCATCAGGTGGCCAAAGTACTGGAGTTTCAGCTTCAGCATCAGTCCTTCCAATGAACCCCCTTCATGGATCACAGCCTTGTCATGGTGAAGGGGCTTGTGTAACTCAGCTATAAGTCATGCTGTGCAGGCCCGCCCAAGATGGAGTTCTGACAAAACGTGGTTCACTGAAGAAGGAAATGGCAACCCACTCCAGTACGCTTCCAGTGTGTAGAAATAGAAACACCTTCACCCAAATAAGTTCATGGCTGTTTTTTGCTGTAAAAGAAAGGCACCTCTAATTTTTTAAAAATTCCTTCTGGTGAAAGAGAGGGACTTGCTTTGCGTTTTCTTTGCTAAATTTTTTTTAGTTTCCCCGTTATTCTTTTTTTAAAAGGCATTCAGATTATTTTCATACAATTTCATTTAAAACGTAAAATTAGGGTATTTACAATTACTTAACTTTTATTATAAGCCTGTTTCCCCTAAGAAGTGCTATTTTTTAAATTTATTTATTTTTAATTGAAGGATAATTACAATACTGTGTTGGTTTCTACCATATAAGAACTGCTATTTTTATCCATAGATTCTTCATTGTTCATATCTTTAATTTTTCTTTTTGTTGGTTTTCTAAATCAGAAAGTATATTCCTAGGTCTTGTTAAAGATTTACACTCTTAGAACATATTTTAAATGCTCTCCTTTTTATTTTGAAAATTCCCTCTATTCTTTATTAAAAAAAAAAAAACTAGACAATCAAACTGTCAAGCATTTATGTGCCAAGCTCTATTCTAAGTACTCTACACATAATAACTCATTTACTCCTCACAAGAACTCTATGAGGTAGGTAAATACTATTCCTGTATCATTTCTCATGTGAGGAAACTGAGGCACAGAGAGATTAATTAACTTGCCCAGTGTCTCACAGCCAATATGTCCTAAAGCTGATTCAACCATGCATTGTGGTCCGAGTCCTTGCTCTTTTTTTTGAATTGGCCATGCCAAGTGGCCTGTGGGATCCTAGTTCCCTGACCAGGAACTAAACTCACACCTTCTGCACTGGAAGCATAGAGTCTCAACCCCTGGACCACCAGGAAGTCCCAGAGTCTCTGCCCTTCATCACAATGCCCTAGTACAAAAGTCGGGATCCAGGGCAAGGTATCACTCTGTGACTGTTGGCATTTCAGCCAACAACTGGAGAGGGGGAAAAAAATCCATTCACATGAATATATTAAGGTATGATCTTTGATCATGAAAACAGGAGCAATGCCATGGCAGACAAGGAAAATAATTTCCCTCCACCATCTGTAAGCCCTCTGACCTTCGGCAAGTCACTTAATCTCCTTTGGCTTTGGCGGCTTCTTTATTAAAAGAGGTTAATAACATGCAAACCTGCTGAAGTCATTTACTAGTTTGAAGACCTCATAACTGATGGTTCTAAAAACAAAGAAGGCGAAACACCTCTCACTTCAACCTGAATTTCCCTGCACAGAGCAGACTTCTGCGAGAGAAACTGTTCCCCAGAGAGACTGCTGAGAGCGGAACAAAGCCGAGGCCTTGAGAAATCACACTGAGAGTAATCTTCCCTTCTCACTGCATTGATGTCATGTGTCACAGGGTGCATCCACCCCATTAACGGACATCATTTCCTCAGGGAAGACTTCTGGAACCTTCAGATTAGGCCAGGTTCCCCATCTCTACCCCCAAATCATCTCAACTCTAACCAAGCCTATAATTTCCTATCACAGCACCAAACACACTTTTTCTCTGGGGCTGCACGGGGCCTTGGTTGCTACTTGCAGGCTTCCTCGAGTTGCAATGAGCAGGGACTACTCTCTAGCTGCACTGCATGAGCTGCTCAGTGCAGTGGTTTCTCTCCCTGTGGCCCATGAGCTCCTGAGTACAGGCTCAGTAGCTGGGCACACGGGCTTAGCTGGCCCCACAGCATGTGGGATCTTCCCAGACCAGGGATCAAACCCGTGTCCCCTGCATCGGCAGGCAGATTCTTCACCACTGGACCAGCAGGGAAGTCCCACCTGAAACACTTGAATCACTTATGTATTTGTAATAACGTGTTCCATAACCATCTTTCTCATTAGATGGAAAGTTTCATGACGGGGGGAGTTTGGGGTCCATTTTCCTCTCAGTTATCCCCTACAGTGTCTGGAAAATAGTAAATGTTCAAATAGTTATTCATGGTCTCATCTCATCCTTACAAATCCCAGTGAGGTAGGCGAGTTTACGCCTCCCTTTCATTAGCAGGTAACTCACAAGGCTGGGACTCAGACTCCAGACTCTGACCCCCCAAGAGAGGACTCAGTCCATACACCGTGCTGCTCTGCTGCCAGAGGCTGATTTAGACATCCAACTGCATCCAGAGAGGACGAGGCAGTCGGTGTCACCCTCTGCTCAGATCAGCTTAGCCGAGAAGACTGAGACTGACCAGTGGTCCCTGCCACCAAAGAGAGGCACACAGGCTCTCCTTTGATTTGAAGTCACAGCTGCCCTTTGATGATGTACATGAAAGCCTGTGTGTGCTGAGGGCAGCCATACAGATGTTACAGCTTTTGCCAGGACAAAAGCTACTTCTCTTCTCTGTCTCAAACCTAGGGACATGGTTCCCCTCTCCAGGCTGTGTCTTAGAACAAAAGACTATTATCTTAATGCCACAGTGAACCTTGAAAAACACTTGTGATTGGATTTAATACTGCTGATCCTTAGACATCAGTATGTTCTCGTGACAGGCATATCTTGAGAACAGCTCTGAGAATTAAAACCACCAAAATATTTTCCAGAAAAGCAATTAAATGTCTTGGCGGAGATGCAGGCTGCTTTCCCAAAGGGAGCTTCCTCTTTCTAGCCTTATGGTTAATTTCTGAGGAGATCCATATTCCACTGCCTTTATTACTCAACTTGGTTTCACTGTTCTCTCTGCAATTTGCTTGCTCTTTTTCAGCATTTACAGATCATAAATAGATGCAGAGCACTGTGCTGACGGAAGATTCAAAGATAAATAAAATACAATCCCTGATATCAAAATGCTCATAGTAAAGGAGGATGAATACAC
Source organism: Bubalus bubalis (assembly GCF_019923935.1). NCBI lineage: Eukaryota > Metazoa > Chordata > Mammalia > Artiodactyla > Bovidae > Bubalus > Bubalus bubalis. The sequence goes on along the minus strand of NC_059161.1, from coordinate 93,193,642 downwards.
AGTTGACTAACTATGATAAGATAGGTGTGCATGCGAAGTCGTCCGGTCATGTCTGCCTCTTTGCAGCCCTAGGAACTGTAGCCCACCAGGCTCCTCTGTTCATGGAATTCTCCAGGCCAGAATCCTGGCGTGGGTTGCCATGCCCTCCTCCAGGGAATCTTCCCCACCCAGGGACTGAACCCATGTCTCGTACATCTCCTGCACTGGCAGGCAGCGTCTTCACCACTAGCATCACTTGGGAAGCCCGTGGTAAGATATGAGATGTTCTATTAAAGAGGGGCCAGCAGGAGAGTGTCTCCTGGTATGGGTCTTCTGCCCATTGATATGTTCTCAATAACCCTGCCTGGGGCTTTCTAACCACTCTCACTTCCAGCATGAGGCTATGCTATCGTCCACTCTCTTCTTTGCACTACCACTCACACCTCTACTGCCTCACTGCTACAAAAATGTACTACAGGGACTTCCCAAGTGGTCCAAAGGTTAAGATTCTGCACTTCCAGTGCAGGGAGTGCAGGTTCGAACCCTGGTCAGGGAACTAAGATCCCACATGCCATGTGGCACAGCCAAAAAAAAAAAAGTATTGCAATCTACTGTGTCCCCTTGTAAGACTGAGTTCTCTGAGGGCAAAGGCTGTCTCTTATTTAACCATATACCCCAGGGCCCCGCCTAAAACAGTCCGTGGTTCATGCTGGACACACTGAAGTGATGGCTAACTGAATGACCTGAGGATGGTGGAATCACAAAGGAAGGATGGGCTCATCCTGCTTAAGTGATGAATAGGGAGTAAAGAAGGTTTCACAGATGAAATGTTTGTGAAAGATGACAGGAAGTTACTAGGGAAGAAAGACGCTTTAGCATACCACAGTGCTTGGTACAAAGCATTCACTCTGACACAGGATGGCTGGATGAACAAAAGGATGGACAGATGGTTGTAAAAGCAAACACGTGTGCATACTCTCAAGACTTTCCTATCTACACAATGCATACCTGATGAGAGAAAAATCCAGCAAATCTTCTATTTCTATTATAACGAATCTCCTAAGGTTAAAATGTCATAGACTGAGCTTCAAGTTTTACTTAATACACATTAATTTATGACAGGCTAAGAGAAATCAATGGATAAGAGAAAATTCTATATAGGTTTTAATTATATTTTCTACCCAAGGTCACCTTCATAATGCAGACCACTTTAAGAGAAGGGCCCCTTCTTTAACTTTGCCTCCACTGATTTGACTCTAAACCTCAATAGCTATGGGCTTCCCTGGTGGCTCAGACAGTAAAGAATCTGCCTGCAATGCAGGAGATCTGGGTTCAATTCCAGAGTTGGGAAGATCCCCTAGAGAAAGGAACGGCAACCCACTCCAGTATTCTTGCCTGGATAATTCCAAGGACAGAGAGGAGCCTGGTGAGCTACAGTCCATGGGGTAGCTCGGAAAGAGTTGGACACAAATGAGTGACTAACACTTCCACTTTCTTCACTTAATTGCTATGGGAATCCTTCTAATACCGTTGATTAGCTGCCTGTGATCCTGGGAGCCATCCTAGAAAGAAAGGGACTTGTAGGGAAAGCTGAGAGAGGATGGTGAGCAGTCGGGAGAAAAATTAGCATTCAGGTCTTGCCCTGCCTCTCACCAGGTGGGTGATTATGCGCAAACCAGCAGTGAATTCTCTTTCCACGGGCTCTCCAGGGCACTGGGAAAGCCTGCAGACTCCCAGCAAAAGCTCACTAAACTCTCATTAAGAAGAGGTACTCGGTTCCTGTTAATGAACACTGACAATAGTGAGAAAATAACTGTTTCCTCAGTGAGACGCGGCTGCTCTCCTCCTGTGTCCGTGTTCATGAGACCCTTGGATTACTGTGGTTGAAGAGGGTCATCTTCTGTCTTGATTCTACAAATATGGCTAGAAAGATTCACAGGCAAAGAGTCATTAAAGCTGGATTTGGGAGATGAGCCAGCTCTCACTTCTCACAGAGGCCTGAAATGACGATAGAAACGGGAACTGTGCTGTGATCCAAAGATGAGTAAGACACAAACCTTCTCAGGGAGTCTGAGGTAGATTCAGATGCTATAAAAAGATGGATTTTTAGCTGAGTATAATAAGTACTTAAAAATGAGGTTATGGTTCACAGAAAGTGGAATAAATGTAATAACTAAACTTGGGAATTGAGGAAAGAAAAATAAGCCTGTTCTTTAACAATGGGGACCATTTCTTTATTCGCTGCTTTCTATTCCCAGAACCTGGCACACGGCAGGCGCGAACCTTTCGGTCAAAGGAATGAACTCGTACATATATATGGATATAAATGAGAAAACCAAATCTCTGGAAATAAAATGCCTGGTGATCTTAACCCAGCTCCTTGGGATGGCAACCAGCTCCCTCTGCTGGAACAAGAGAGAACTACTCATGGCTCTTCCTGCCACTGCCTCGTGAGTGCACACTCCTGGCTTCCTCCTCTCCCCACAGCCCAGCGCCTTCTCTCCACCTCAGCGCACTGGTTTTCTGACCTTTCCAGTGGACGCTCACATGGAGTCCACATGCTGTTTTCCAGAAGGCCCAGCTCTCCATCACTATTGTATCTGGTGTAGATGTCTGCAGTAACGAACCCCTCTGAGGAGTCAGGGCTGGAAGCGACACTGGGAAAGTTTCTGTCCCCCACTCAGGAGCCTCATCCTAAACACAGTTTTGTGTGCCTGTGGCATGCTGTAAGAGCACCCTGGAGCTTCTCTGTCCTTTCTGAGGCATCCGAAGGCAGGACTGCAGGTACCTGTGGGAGAAGGATGCAAGTGGCATGGACTCACACTTAGGATGCTGAGGTTGGGGTATGAGGTTGGGGTACTGAGGTTGGGGTGCTGAGGTTGGGGTGCTTAGGTTGGGATGCTGAGGCTGGGGTATGAGGTTGGGATGCTGAGGCTGGGGTATGAGGTTGGGATGCTGAGGTTGGGGTGCTGAGGTTGGGATGCTGAGGCTGGGGTATGAGGTTGGGGTGCTGAGGTTGGGGTATGAGGTTGGGATGCTGAGGTGGGGTATGAGGTTGGGGTGCTGAGGTTGAGGTGCCGAGGATGGGATACTGAGGTTGAAGTGCTGAAGTTGGGGTATGGCTAGAACGCTGATGCCACATGTTGATCCAAGGATCACCCCTTCTTTCCATAGCCCTCAGCTCTGAAAGGTCTGACTGTGGAATCTCACTCAGTCTGACGGGCATAGTGCCAAAGATCAGTATCTCTACCCGCCTTCCAAGTAACTTAGTCTTACCGCACATTTCTTTCCATCATCTCCCTCTTTCCTTGCTCCAAGGTAATGGCTCATTATGCCTGCCTTCTCCCCTGCTCCATAGCAGGGGAGACCCCAGGGAGGCGATGGGGTTCACTGGCTCATATAAAACCAATTCATATCCCACCTACCTCCCTTGCTAACTGTGTAATCATGGATAAATAAATAACTCGACCTCTCTAAAAAATACAAAATGAAGATAATTTAGCATTTACCTCACAGGGTTTACAATAAGGATTGAGTTAAATGTAAAAGAAGGCAGCGGAGGGATTGACACATATTAGGCACTTGAAAACCACTCCCTCCCTTTTCTTGTTACTGAACCCAATGTAGCTCTTTCAGGTATCAAAGTACCCAGAGGCCACAAAGCAGGGGTGGGGGGCAGATCATGGACCCTTCCTGGACCCTTAATTTAGTATTTCTCACTTATCAGGGGTTGGGGTAGGGTGGGAGACGGAATAATTTGAATAAATGATTCACATGACAGAATGAGGAATGTAGAAATCAGCAGGCTCTCTAACGAGGCTGTGATTAAGAAAGAGGTAGGGAATTCCCTGGTAGGCCAGTGGTTAGGACTGGGTGCTTTCACTGCCGAGGGCCCAGATTCGATCCGTGGTTGGGGAACTAAGAGCCTGCAAAGTGTGCAGTGTGGAAAGAAAGGAGGGAAGGAGGGAGAGACAGAGAAAAAGAAAGAAAGAAAAAAAAGAAGTACCTAGGTCTTAAGAGCCCAACTCAAGACATTTCCAGAGGAAATTTCTTCCTTGTTTTTACATCTCATCCAACATGACCAGAGCAAGACAAACTGGCCTTAGCTCTTCTCTCAGTGTCTTCTGATCTGTAAACACATTATCCTCAACCCCCTCCTGCCCCTGTGAAGGGAACAGAGGCACTCTGTCTGGAAATAAGCTGTCACGGCTGAGTACGTCATTTTCAATGTGGGTTTCCACTCGGTGATTTAATAAATGTTATGAAAACAACTGCTTCTTCTCACATAGCACAATGAAAGCCTTATTGGACATTTAGCATCTTACCTTTACTTTTTCACCATTAATCTCCACTGTCTTAATCATAAAATCAACTCCAATTGTGGCTCCTTGTCCTGGGGGGAAAAGACCCTAAAGCAGAAATAATAGAAAAATAACAATAAGCAAACCTTTCAATTAAATGAAATCCTCCCCTACCCCCATTGCCAGCCCCTTGCTTTGGCTGAGTTAACTGACAGAAGAGAGAACTCTGGTTAGTGTCATGGGAACCCTATTTAATTTAGCTTTGTGTGTTTGAGAGAGGAGAAAGGGGAATGAATGGGGGAGAAAGAAATGTTGAAAGAAGAAGGAAGGGGAAAGAGGGACAAAGAAAGAAGGAAGCAGACAGAGAGGGTAAAAGGAAGAGAACTGGGAAAGGACGGGGGAATTAACTCCAAAGAATGAAACAAAACTCAGACACAAGGATAAGACTCAGGAACATGGAGCCGTAGGGATGAAACTGGGATGGTTAGGGTGCGGGCAAAGTGGATAGGTGCTCTAAAAGATAAGGTCAAGGAAGATTACAACTGGCTATTAGTCTAGGGCATGAAGAGCCATGGGTGTGAACCACCAGGCTGAAGAAACAAACAAGAAATCAACACAAGAAACATGAAGGAGACAGTGATGCTCTGAATTTCCCTCTCCCCTGACAGTGATAACTATTTCCTCTATACAGATACAACTACATGAGATCAGGGCCAACGACCCTGGGACAATAACTGAAAAAGATAAATTCATCCGGGGGACAGAATAGTAGAATAGCACCAACCCAAGAGGCAGTAAGCAGCCTAAGGAGCTCCGGGTGACCTCAGAAAAACCAGTCCCTCTCTGGTCTAACGTAAGTACTTCAAAACAAAGCTTTACATCAAATTGGAAGCTGAACTAAAAAGGTATGATTTTAGTAAAATCATATATATACTGTAATTTACTGTTACATAATACTTCCCATAAGCTTAGAGAGGAAGTTGGAGGGAAAGAACTCTATCAAGAAAAAACCCTCCACCTAGCTTCTCTTCCCTCTTCACATTCACACTCCAGAATTTCCAGAAATTAAAATAAAATGGACTTTATTAGCTCTGGGAGCTAAGATTGGGGGCATCATTAATTAAGTCTATTCCCTAATAAGAGAGGTCTTTAATTAAAGTTTGAACTTGAAAGACTGAGCATCAAACTGACAGCAAATGTTTCACTGCACGTCTGCAAACCATGTAAATATAAACATTCATAACTTTACTTACAAATATTGAATCAATTCTCTTCTATTTTGGTTTGGCTCAAACACAAGGCTGCCAAGCTTCAAGTTTATAGCTCCAGCTGTTTTGCAGTGGAACAAATGCCAAAAAATAAAACAAACCCTTCCCAATGTCTCGCTCATCATTTCAGTCCCCAATTCCTCGTGCCTCAAAAACAGCTGAATCCAATCCATTTTTAACTGTCAACTAAATAACAAAACCAAACATACTCCTGTCTATGAAATATGAACTCTAAGGGGGGTGGAGTTGAGGAGTCAAGACGGATATAAAGTAAACAGAAAAGAAAAACTAAGGGGTGGTGTGCTTATTGGTTGGGCTTCCCTCATAGCTCAGTTGGTAAAGAATCTGCCTGCAATGAAGAAGACCCTGGTTCGATTCTTGGGTTGGGAAAGATCTGCTAGAGAAGGGATAGGCTGCCCACTCCAGTATTCTTGGGCTTCCCTTGTGGCTCAGCTGGTAAAGAATCCACCTGCAGTGCAGGAGACCTGGGTTCGATCCCTGGGTTGGAAAAGATCCCCGGAAGAAGGGAAAGGCTATCCATTCCAGTATTCTGGCCTGAAGAATTCCACAGACTGTATAGTCCATAGGGTCACAAAGAGTCTGCTAAATATAACTGTTTAAAAATGGAAACATTTCTGGACTTCCCTGGTGGTCCAGTAGTTTAGACTCCAAGCTTCCACTGCAGGGGCACGGGTTCGATCCCTGGTAAGGGAACAAAGATCCCACATGCCTAGTGGTGTGACCAAAAAAGGGGTGGGGAGGCATTTTTACCCCTAATGATAAGAATTAGGCTTTTAAATAAGAAAGGCCAGATTCCTATGATCTCCAAGGAAAGAACATGAAGAAGATAAAAATGATCAAGCTGTGAGCTAGAAGATCTAGCTTCTCATCCCAGCCTTGCCACTAACATGGTACCAGATTGCTAATAAGTCATTTCATTCCTCTAGACCTCAGGGGGTTTTTAACCTATTAAATGAGAAGAGTGAGCTGAAAAATTTCTAAGGGAACTTTCAGTAATAAGACAAGGTCAAGGGAATTTTCAATAAAGGGGCTGCAAACTTCTTTACATCTCTGCAGTCTCATCTCATCCGCTTGCCAAAAGCAGAAAAGATTACTAACGTTAGATGGAAGTAAAACCAGCTGGAGTTTCAAATATTATGCCATGGTGGCTGACTGAACCCAGAAGCCAGTAAGCTTGTCATTTTTTCTTTCACCAGACCATGGTTAAGTAGACTTTCCCAGTGGCTCTGTGGTAAAGAATCTGCCTGCAACACAGGAGAAGCAGGAAATGTGGGTTTGATCCCTGGGTGGGGAAGATCCTCTGGAGAAGGGAATGGCAACCCAGTCCAGTATTCTTGGTGGAGAATCCCATAAACAGAGGAGCCTGGTGGCCTACAGTCCACAGGGCTGCAAAGAGTCGGACACAACTGAAGCAACTTAAGCACACATGCACACCAGCTCAGTAACAAGTTCTATTCTGTGTTCATTATCCTGGGAAAATCCTTGACATTTCCATAGACTGCTCTGTGCCCCCCAGCTGTTTGTGTTATTCAATCGGCCTCTCTGGTTTTCCATAGAACCACAGACTCTCAGAGCTGGAAGGGGCCTTGGAGATCAAAGGAAAGCAGGGAGGCTGGGCAAGGCTCCCAGGCGAGCCTGGGCAGAGTTGGGATGAAGGTCCAGGTCTTCTCAAGCCAGTGCACTTTCCCCAGCATCAAACTGCCCTCTGCCTTAGACAGAAGAGCTCTTCTCAACTTCCTCACTAGCACTTGATGAAAATGCAAGATGCGTGCATGATAAATCCTGAAAAGGATGCCATTCATCATCTTCCGGGAAAACACAAAAGAAGATCAATCTCAGAACGATTTCCCACCCATTTCTGGGTAAAATCAGGTATATAATCTCTGGCAGTAATTCTCAAAAGGGCAGCCCCTCAAAGGGAACTTATACTTAGAACAAAGGACTCAACTCAGAGGGAACATCTAATTTGGTTCAAATGGTCCTTCATTGTTCTCATTTCATTCTCATGGAGTAGGTTAGAAAAATCAGCATATCTGATTCTAAACCAAAATGATTCAGTCAGTTTTCTGGGAGGAACTGAGAGGGCATCAGCAGGGAGCTTGAGGGGTTTAATTTGAATCTGAGTTTTTAAAAAGTGAACATGTTTGTTTAACTTGATGTACAAATTCGTTTCCACTTAATTATTATTGGTTTTCATTTGTATTATTATTAATGAGTAATCTGCGGGGTTTTTTTTTAATCCAATAAGGTATTTTTGATGGGTTTCCCAGGTGGCTCAGTGGTAAAAGAATTCGCCTGCCAAGCAGGAGACACGGGTTCGATTCCTGGATTGTGAAGACTCCCTGGAGAAGTAGATGGCAACCAACTCCAATATTCTTGCCTGGAAAATCCCATGGACAGAGCGTGGAGGGCTACAGTCCATGGGGTCACAAAGAGTTGGACACGACTTAATGATTAAACAACAACAAAGGTATTTTTGATCCTGAAGACTGAAAGCAAAACCACTCACCCCTTTCACTAGAGGAAGCCACGGGAGGCTTGGGAGGGTTGGTGGTAACTCACTGAGCCGTGCTCCCTGGGGATGGTTTAAAATCTCTAGTCTATACATACTATTATGTATAAAATAAATAAGCTGTGTGGATCTTTTACACAACACAGGGAATACAGCCAATATTTTAAACTCTCAATGGAATATAACCTTTTAAAAATGGTGAATCACACCTGTAACATATAATACTGCTCACCAACTATACTTCAATTTAAAAAAATCAAAACAAAAGGAAAGAAAAGAGCAAAGGTTATCTCACAGAGGAAGGAGTGGTCGTGTTCACCACTGCTGAGATTTCAAATAAGATGGAAAATTTTAAATGTTAAAAACCAACCTTCTAGTTTAGGCTACAGAGCTGGTACACTTGGAAAGGGCTTGGAAAGGACTGGCAGCCAAGAGGCTGGGGCGGGTACCACTCACCCATCCTATTAAGATCCCCTAACCCTGTAAAGGGCTTAAAGGCCCTGGTGGCTCAGCAGCAAAGAATCCGCCTGCCAAGCAGGAGACTCGAGTTCGATCCCTGGGTCAGGAAGATCCCCTGGAGAAGGGAATGGCAACTCACTCCAGTTTTCTTGCCTGGAGAATCCCACGGACAGAGGAGCCTGGCGGGCTACAGCCCATGCAGTTGCAAGAGTCAAGACACGACTCAGGAAGTAAACCACCAGCATCTCCACAGGCCACACAGAGAAACCCACCCCAGACTCCAGAGTTCTTACCTGAGTGAACCGTCGGACTAGGCACGTCTTCCCCACACCAGCATTGCCGATTAAAACAATTTTAAACAGGAAATCATAATCTTCCATACTCATTTACACAGCTGCAAGGCAAACACAGGCACGAGTGAGATGGGCCTGGTCAGACTTGCCCACAGAGCTCAAGCTGCGCCAGCCCGTCTCCCCGGGAACCACGGGGCTGACTCATAGGAGGAGCAATGTAACGCTCCCCTCCCGTGATCCTGCCAGCGAGAGAGGAACACAGGTGTGTGGTCACAGATGGCCTTTATCCCTTCCCGGTCCCCTCACGCTATGGAGAGCAAATGACACAGATGGCCTTTCACCTGGTAACCTTTACTCTTCCAAGCAGTCAGGTCGCAGGTCGCTCCTGTGGTCAGCTGTTTTCTTTTAGCCACAAAAAGGAGATTATGAATCTCTGAGCAAACAAGCTGGGGGTGCAAGGAAGCGGAGCGAAGCGGAGCCCATGCAAAGCTGACAGGTGGTTTACGTAGATGCTGTGAGTGCCTCTGGGAGGAAGGGCTCGAGACTGGGAGTGTGAATGAAGGGAGGAAGCTTTCAGTCTCTTGCAAGTCCTGGGGGACCTGGGGTCCTACCGGGGGGAGATGCTGCCATCTTCCCCTCAACCACCTCCCTGTTGCTGTTCACCTCCTGCCAGCCGTGTGGATGCTGCAGCACCTCTCAAAGTACCCTTCTTCTCATCCCCCTGGGCTATGTTCCAGTATTTCCTCTGCTCAGGAAACCCTCTCGATCACTTTCTGTGTGTGTGTGTGTTTATTACAAATGTTTATTGAGTACTTGTAACTGTAGGGAATCAAATGTATATAAAAAAACAATCCTTAACCTTTCTATGTTTGGAAGTTAGTCCTTTAGGGACTGATGGAAGCACCTCTTTCTCTCTGAGTTTTCTGCTCATCTTCCCCAAATAAACATGTTCACCATTCCTCTGTCCTAAAACGTCATACAATTCTTTGTTCTAATGTCTGCCTCATCTTTGAGGGAAAGGATGATGTCTTTCAGCTCTATTTTCCTAGCCCATGGGACACAGTTACACTTAGTCAACATCTACTCTGCAGAATTAAATAATTAACAAATGAGCCTACAGCTGAAGTAAAGGCCTTAGTTTCTCGACTGTGCTAAAAAGAAGACTACCTGCTTTGTCTCCTTCAGAGAACTGTTATGAAGACTTAAAGGAAAAAAGAAGACCGTGTAAAAGAGCCTTGGTACCCATAAACCCCATCCTGGTAAAAACAATTCAGTACCTACTATAGCACTGTGCTAGTCTCTTGGACTTCCCTGGTGACTCAGAGGTAGGGAATCTGCCTGCCAAGAAGAAGACGTGAGTTTGATCCCTGGTTTGGGAAGATCCCCTGGAGAAGGGAATGGCAGCCCACTCCCATAGAGAAGGGAATGCCTGGGAAATCCCATGGACAGAGGAGCCTGGCAGGCTCCAGTCCATGGGGCTGCAAAAGAGTCAGACAAGACTTAGCGACTAAACAATAAAAACAGTCATCCCAGGAAACAGAGAGATGAAACAGTCTCTGCCCTTGAGATCAACATAAGAAAAGCTAAAGAACAATGATGAAGTTAGTCACAATTCAAAACACCAGGAGCACAGCTCATTTCATAAGGTGAAGGCGGAACAAGCCTGGTGGACTCTGGAGTAAAGGAGGGTCAATGTAAAGGAGGTAAAGGGGGGTCAGTGAGCACATGGGGGCGAGGGAGCCTTGGGTGGGGGGGCCATCCAGGGTGATGCCCACCTGCCGCCAGAGCTCCAAGGGCTGAGGGCTGCAGGGCGCAGGGATGGTGGGAGAGGCCACTGCAAAGCGACCTGCGAAGGAGCCAGGGCAGTTCCATGTGAACAAGGGTGATTTCTATGTGGATTCCAACGATCCTCGGAAAGACGACTGACAGCCAAGCCAACATGCAGGTCTCTGTTCCCTGGGACAGCGGAGGAAAAGTATCTCTCTGTCAAGAATCTGGGTCCATAAATGGTCACTCAACTCACCATATGTCAGGCACCATACTTGGCACTTTATGTCTATTTCCATTTCTTTTTATAAGTCTATGAGGCGGATGTTTCATGTGACCCAGTTTACAGGTGGGTAAACTGAGGGTAGTCCAAATATAAAGACAACTGCCAGACTTCAAGTCCAGAAGATATACATGCCATCAAAAGGAGCCTCCCCTATCCCCTCCCCTCACCAAGTTTTACTGTATTTATTTATATCTGCCTCACGTTCCAAGTGCGTCCCTCAGCACACACGTGCACGTGCATACGCTCTGTGAGCAGCAGGAAAGCAGTGAAGGGCTCTCTGGTTGAGCCCTGATCCTAGTCCCTCCGTATCATCGTCATTGCTGTCAATATCGTCTTCGCCACTACCACCACCACCATCATCACCTCATTCTATATTATTAACTCATTTAATCCTCACAACACTCCTATAAGGTAGACACTATTAGCATCCTAACTTGACAGATGGGGACACTGACGCACGGGCTAAGAAGTCATTAAGGTCCCACTTAAAAAGCTGATGGAGCTGAAATTCAAACCCAGATAGCCTGGGTCCACCACCCACATGGCCCGAAGCACCACCCTAGAGTGCCTTTCACAAAGCCCGGCTCATACTAGCAACTTCAGAAAAACCCGACAAATCGAACGACGAGGGCAAGACTCAGTAAACATGATTTCCCTTTTCTTTTCCCCTCTGGGTCCAAATCCAAAATTCTTTCTACCACACTGGAGCAGTTTAGATAAGAATCAAGATCAGGGTTCAGCTAAAAACGCAAAGGTTAAAACTCAGTAAAGTTGTTAAAAGCAAAAAGAAAAGAAATCTCATGGTTAGGTGCAAGGAGAGCGGGAAGATGTGCGGCCGTGTGACTCACACACAGACCACAACTCACACTTCCTAAGTCAACGAAAGAGAACGCAGCCCTGTGTCATGTGCTTTTTCTGTGCTCAGATCATTTGCGACACATGGATGTCTCCATCTTGGGCAGAGGTCAAAGAAACAAAGCGGAGGATCGAGAGGAGAACGTCCAAAAATAAAGGGCTGAGATACAGGGCTCCTAAGAGAAGGTCAGCAGAGCCCAAATTATGCGCCCTCGGGGAAAGAAGATGAAGTCACCTGCCCAGAGTCACGCTCAAGCTGCAGGCAGTGACCACCTGGAGCGAGCCACAGACTAAGAGCAAAGGTCCCGCCCCTTTCTGTAAGAAATTACTTCAGTGCTCCATTGAGTGGTTCTCTTTTTTTTTTTTTTTTAATAAACCTCTGAGAGGGAAAGTGTTTGGTCCCTTTAAAAACGCAGACTGCCCGTGGTGAATGCTACACTGTAAACTCCTGGGGATTGGCCGTGGTTACAGTTTCGTTTTTAATAGAAGACACACTGCTGGGTGAAAAGCTCACAAGACTGTCTGGAAACTGCGCTCTGAGGAAGTCTTTCTGTTTGGGAAGTAACGGAAGAGCCCAGGCATCACCAACCGCCCTGACACAGCATTCCGGGAGGGGGGATCCACTCAGGAGCTGTCAGTTACACCCTCTCCCAAAACTGACAACAAAAGTCACACCTTCTCTGGAGCAAACACGTCGCAAGATATGCTACTGGCCAAGCACAATTCTAGGAACTGTATGTTCTATTATTGTTAATAATAGCTGACACTTATTCCATGTTTCTCATTAAAATTTTTTAAAATCTGTTTTTGGCGGGGCTGGGTCTTTGTTGCTGCAGGCAGGCTTTCTCCAGTTGCGGCGAGCAGGGGCTCCTCTCCAGCTGCGGCGAGCGGGGGCTCCTCTCCAGCTGCGGCGAGCGGGGGCTCCTCTCCAGCTGCGGCGAGCGGGGGCTCCTCTCCAGCTGCGGCGAGCGGGGGCTCCTCTCCAGCTGCGGCGAGCGGGGGCTCCTCTCCAGCTGCGGCGAGCGGGGGCTCCTCTCCAGCTGCAGTGCGCAGGTTGCTCATTGCAGTGGCTTCTCTTGTAATTCAGCGTTTCTGGCAACTGCTGACCAGTCGCTCAGTCGTGTTCGACTCTTGGTGACCCCGTGGACTGTAGCCCGCCAGGCTTCTCTGTCCATGTGATTTCCCAGGCGAGAATACTGGAGTGGGGTGCCATGTTCTTCTCTTCAATGTTTCTTACATGCAAGATATTCATCTACATGTATTTGCTCATTTACTCCTCACAACGTATGTGCATACTAAGTCGCTTCACTCTGTGTGACCCCCATGGACTGTAGCTCTCCAGGCTCCTCTGTCCATGGGATTCTCCAGGCAAGAATACTGGAGTGGGTTGCCATGCCCTCCTCCTGCGGATCCCAAACCAGGGATCAAACCTGGTTCTCCTGCATTGCAGGCAGATTCTTTACTACTAGCTGGGAAGTCCCACAACGTATGAGGTAGGTACTATTATGACCATTCCTAACTTGCTGTTGTTGTTCAGTCACTCAGTCATGTCCGACTCTTTGTAACCCCATGGACTGCAGCACACCAGGCTTCCCTGTCCTTCACTGTCCCCTGGAGTTTGCTCAAATTCATGTCCATTGAGTCAGTGATGCCATTCAACCATCTTATCCTCTGTTGTCCCCTTCTCCTCCCACCTTCAGTCTTTCCCAGCATCAGGGTCTTTTTCAGTAAGTCAGCTCTTCAAATCACATGGCCAAAGTATAGGAGCTTCAGCTTCAGCATCAGTCCTTCTAGTGAATGTGAAGGGTTTATTTCCTTTAGGATTGACTGGTTGGATCTCCTTGCAGTCCAAGAGACTCTCAAGAGTCTTCTCCAACACCACAGTTCAAAAGCATCAATTCTTCAGTGCTCAGCCTTCTTGATGGTCCAATTCTCACATCCATACATGACTACTAGAAAAACCATAGCTTTGACTAGACGGACCTTTGTCGGGCAAAGTAGTATCTCTTCTTTTTAATATGTTGTCTAGGTTGGTCAAAGTTTTTCTTGCGAGGAGCAAGTGTCTTTTAATTTCATGGCTGCAGTCACCATCTGCAGTAAGTTTGCAGCCCAAGAAAATAAAGTCTGTCACTGTTTTTATTGTTTCCCCATCTATTTGCCATGAAGTGATATAGGACCAGATGCCATGATCTTCATTTTTTGAATGTTGAGTTTTAAGACAGCTTTTTCACCCTTCTCTTTCACCTTCATCAAGAGGCTCTTTAGTTCTTCTTTGCTTTCTGCCATAAGGGTGGTGTCATCTGTGTGTCTGAGGTTATTGATATTTCTCCTAGCCATCTTGATTCCAGCTTGTGCTTCATCCAGTCCAGCATTTCTCATTATGCACTCTGTATATTAGTTAAACAAGCAGGGTGACAATATACAGCCTTGTCGTACTCCTTTCCCAATTTGGAACCAGTCTGTTACTTCATGTGCAGTTCTAACTGTTGCTTCTTGACCTGCATACAAGTTTCACAGGAGGCAAGTAAGGTGGTCTGGTATTCCCGTCTCTTTAAGAATTTTCCACCGTTTGCTGTGAAACACACAGTCAAAGGCTTTAGCAGAGTCAATGAAGCAGATGTTTTTCTGGAACTCTCTTGCTTTTTCTATGAGTCAACAGATGTTAGCAATTTGATCTCTGGTTCCTCTGCCTTTTCTAACTGAGGCACAGAGGGCTTATTCTAAAGTCACGCAGCTAGTTAGTCTTAAGACCAGGATTTGAAGCCAGATGCATCTAACTCCTAATTCCAGCTCCTTCTGAAGTAGAATGCTGCTGCCCTCTGCCTGGTGGTAGAGCGCACTGCTGCAACTGTCAGGAGGACTGGAGGCTAAGCTGAACGGACCCCCAGGCCTCTCTGAACTGCAGTGTTCTGGAACCTCCCTGCTCTGGGAGCAGCACACCACACTGAAAGGGCCGCACACTGATGCCAGTCATACAAGCACAGCTCCACCCTCTGTGCCCAGGTCTCTTTTCAGAGCTGGATCCAGACTTTCCCCAGCAAACCACATCCACCGTTCAGTTTGTCCTGTAACCAAGTATCGGCACAAGGGATATAAACAGGAACACTGCTCAGATAAACAAGCCAAGCCTCAAATACCGTAAATACCGCAATAGCTCTAAGTAAGTGGATATGTACATACAATTCAAAAAAGGAAAAACAGAGGAAAAGAAAAAAATGAGTTTAAAAAAGATAAAGAGGGGCTTCCCTGATGGCTCCATGGGAAAGAATTCCCCTGCCAGTGCAGGAGACATGAGTTCGATCCCTGGTTGGGGAAGATCTCCCATGCCTTAGAGCAAGTAAACCTTTGCACCACAACTATTGAGCCTGTGCTCAAGAGCCTGGGAGCCACAACTACTGAGCCCGTCTGCCGCAACTTCTGAAGCTGGCATGCCCTAGAGCCCGTGCTCCACAACAAGAGAAGCCACCGCAATGAGAAGCCCGCGTGCTGCAACCGGAGAGTAGCCCCCACTCTCCGCAACTAGAAAAAGCCCACGCAGCAATTAAGAGCCAGCACAATCAAAAATAAATAAATAGATCATGTTTAAATATATATTTTTAAAAAGATAAGGAAACAAGATGTACTGTGAAAAGCTTAAAAGGAAAAAAAAACCATTCTAAGCAATGTGATTTTGGCAATATAGAAGCACTTATCAAAGTGACCTTTTCAAAAAACGAAACAAACTGTATTCACTGCTGTACATCAGAACATTCTCCCCTTGCTCTTTTGGGCTCAGCACAACCTATTAAAGTCAAGGCTTCTGGTGAACACAGGGCCAGATCCCTGCCCTACCTTCTGTCCCCCAGCCCCTGCCAAAGAAAATGATATTTGGGGGTTTGTCCTTGTTCAAAGGCTGTATGTCTCATGCAGGTCCTTCTCCTGTTCAAGGTCTCAACCTTGCTCTACAAACTGAGAGAGTCAGTGAACAGAAGCCATGGTCCCTCCCCAACACTGCACGTGCCGCCCCTTCGCTAACCCAAAAAGGCAGCATGAGTGTTTCAGGAAAGCGAGAGACCTGGGTCAGCCAAAGAGCAGTTTCCTCATCCATAAAGCGGGGATTTATGAGGCTTCCCTGGCGGCTCAGTGGTAAAGAATCTGCCTGCCAAGCAGGAGATGTGGGTTCAATCCCTGGGTCCAGAAGATTTCTCTGGAGAAGGAAATGGCAACCCACTCCAGTATTTCTGCCTGAAGAACTCCATGGACAGAGGAGCCTGGAGGGCTACAGTCCATGGGGTCGCAAAGAATCGAACACAACTTAGTGATTAAATAACAACAACATTAGAACCTATGTCACTGAGTTGCAAATCAGGAAATAAACAGAAAAGCAGTGTGTAAATAAATATACAATAATCAAATGTTTTCAAAAGTATAATAATCAATTTAAATCCCTAACCCTCAGTCAAGAGTCATATATACTGATTGCAGAGCATATAGTCAAACAAGAAGGAAAGCAAGTCCGCTAGGGAAAATCTCTTTCCCTACCCACACCCGCCCCGGGGACAGTACAGTTAATAATTTGTTCTACAATCTTCTAGCTTTTTTAATATATATATTCTCACATCAATGTGTTTTTTTTTAATTTACAGATTTTTAAAACAAAAACAGAATCATAATATTGTACAAACTCTTTTTTTATTTTCTACAGAGGGCTTAGAGAAGGAAATGGCAACCCACTCCAATATTCTTGCCTGCAAAATCCCATGGATGGAGGAGCCTGGCGGGCTACGTACACTCCATAGGATTGCAAAGAGTCGGACACGACTGAGTGACTACACACTGAGGGCTATTTTTCCAAAACCCCAAATCAGAACTCATGGTCTGCAAATAGGACAGACACCCAGAAGGCCCATCAGCATTCATTCAACATTTGCTCCTAAGACCCTAAAAACGCAGGAAGTGGGAGGGGGAGGACAGTGATATAACTTCAAGAAACACTAAATACTATAATCCAGGGTTGGAGACTTTAAAAGTTCTGGAAGTTTTTCCACAATGAAGAAAACTGGTTAACTGTTTAATCTAGGATTTACCAAACATGATTTTAGCTGAAAAATCTTTTCTAAGATTAATACCTTTTACTACCCCTTGCTACTTGGACTCCATGAAACATGAGTATGTTCCTCCCAGCTGTGGAGAAAGATGGGTAGGGCCCGAGAAACAAGATATGAGACTGATGAATCCAAAACAACCAAATGAGGAACAGAAAAGGGCGACAAGTAACATCTGAAGAAAGCATTACTGAGCCGGGGCTCTTCAGTCTGGGCCGGGCTGCAGGGACCGGGTGCAGACGGACACACAGGGCTGAGCAAGTGGTTCTCTCCCTCCCGGACAATCACAGGGCGCTGTGGCCCTTCCTCCCAGTTTATCTCCACATGTGCTCTGTCTGCTGCAGGGGGCTGTGTGCTACACGTCTATGGCTCCTCCCGTCTGTTCTTAAAGACAAGGACCACACTTCCCCAAGGTACTCGTGTCTGCATACTCCCCTGGCTGTGTTTAAGAAGCCTACGTTGAACTGGAAGGGCTTGATCTGTCTTTTGCTCTAACAAGGTTCTGTCTCAGGAAGCTCATTATTGCTTAATTACTAGAAGGCAATTACTAAACATTACTATAATCAAGTACTGCAAGCTCACTTGCTTTACATCAGCTGCTAATTTCAGGTTATTGCAAGTTAATTATTCTCCCCGGCCAGGGATGGCAAACACCCACCTGTGTCGTGGCTGCTTCTCATTCATCAGGCTGTAATCTCCAGCTTTTCTGTTATGGCCCTTTACAGTTGACCAAATGCTTTCACAGACATGATCTAATCCAGACCTCTCCACAAGTACTGGTTCTTATCATTCATTACGCAGGTGAGGAAACCAAGGGTTTAAGTGATTCACCCGAAGTCACACGCTGGCGAGTTGCAAGGTAACCTCTGTATCCCACGTACCTCAAACTTCTCCCCTTGTGGAAACGCCCTGTTTTCCCAGGTTCCTGGGTATTTGGACCATGATTTGAACACTTAACTATATGCAGGAACTATTCTGTTTCCATATATAATCTTATTTAACCTTTTCAACAGCCTCACTAGGTAGGCATTATTATTCCTATTCCACAGATAAAGAAATTGAGGTTCAGAGGGGTTAACTTATTTGTTTAAAATTACACAGCTAATGAGCTAAAGTGCCAGGATTCAAAACCCATGTTTTTCTGTGAAAAAAAATTAAGCTGGAATCCTGTCTCACTCCTCTTACTGAAATAAATTCCAGATGGATTAGAGATTTGGATTTTTAAAAATGAAAATATGCAAGTGCTAGAAGAAAGCATGATATACATAAATACAGAATCTTAAAGTGAGGAAGGCTTTCTAAGAACTGCACAAAATCAAAGCCATTAAATAAAGATATTGACCCATTTGACTAATTTTTTAAAATTCTGCATCATAAAACAAAGATGAACTAAAATATCTGAAATCCATATAACTAAGGGCTGCTGCTGCTAAGTCACGTCAGTCATATCCGACTCTGTGCGACCCCATAGACGGCAGCCCACCAGGCTCTCCCGTCCCTGGGATTCTCCAGGCAAGAACACTGGAGCAGGTTGCCATTTCCTTCTCCAATGCATGAAAGTGAAAAGTGAAAGTGAAGTTGCTCAGTCATGTCCGACTCCTAGCGAACCCATGGTCTGCAGCCTACCAGGCTCCTCCGTCCATGGGATTTTTCCAGGCAAGAGTATTGGAGTGGGGTGCCATTGCCTTCTCTGTAACTGAGGGCTGCTGCTACTGCTGCTGCTAAGTCACGTCAGTCGTGTCCAACTCTGTGCGACCCCATAGACGGCAGCCCACCAGGCTCTCCTGTCCCTGGGATTCTCCAGGCAAGAACACTGGAGTGGGTTGCCATTTCTTTTTCCAATGCATGAAAGTGAAAAGTGAAAGTGAAGTCACTCAGTCGTGTCTGACTCTTAGCGACCCCATGGACTGCAGCCTACCAGCCTCCTCCATCCATGGGATTTTCCAGGCAAGAGTACTGGAGTGGGGTGCCATTGCCTTCTCCGAACTACGGGCTAATTTCCTATAAATCAATAAGAAAAGGTGAATAACCCAATAGAAAAAAAAAAGGGTAAAAGACATGAGCAGACAGTTTATCAGATGAAATTAAAATGGTACTTACATTAAAAAAAATCAGCCTCGCTCACGAGTAAATTCAAATGGTAATGAATTTATAAATTATAATTTATGATGAAAACTACAATGAATTTGTTATCAGAGGCCATTTTTCACATCACATTGTTAACATTCACTCTGTATTGGACAGAGTATAGAGAAATAGGGCACCTGTATACTGCTGGTGGGAGGCAAACCAATGCAATTTCTATGCAAAGCTATATCAACTGAAAACTAAAAAGACTATTATAATTCCTCTGACTCAACAATTCTACTTCGAGGAATTTATCCTGCACTGATACTGACACATATGTGCAAAGACACATGGAGTGGGATATATTCAACCATGTTTATAATAGCAAATATGAAATCAGCCTAACTCCATCAGCAGGAAAATGGTTGTACAGACTGTGAAAACTATACATCAATATTCCATGCAGCCCAGTATGGACATCTGCAGAATACATTAAGTGAAAAAAGCAAGGTGGAGAACAGTGTGCATAGTATGAAAAGCTGCTGCTGTGCTCAGTTGCTCAGTTGTGTCTGATTCTTTGCGACCCCATGAACTGTAGCCCGCCAGGCTCCTCTGTCCATGGGATTTTCCCAGCAAGAATACTGGAGTGAGTCTCCATATCCTCCTCCAGGGGATCTTCCTGCAGAGTCTCCTGCATTGCAGGCAGATTCTTTACCACTGAGCCACTGGGGAAGTCCATAGTATGAAAAGAGGGCATATAATTAATTAACTGCTCCTGCATGGGGTTCCCAGGTGGCACTAGTGGAAAAGAATCCACCTGTAATGTAGGAGACATAAGAGACTGTGGGTTCAATCCCTGAAGACCCACTGCAAGAGGGCATAGCAACCCACTCCAGTATTCTTGCCTGGAGAATCCCAGGTACAGGGGAGCCTGGCAGGCTACAGTCCACAGGGTCGCAAAGAGTCGGACATGACTGAAGCAACTTAGCATAGCCCAGCACATCTGCATAAAATATCTCCAGAAAAACTACAAAAGAAAACTAGTACAGTGTTTGCTTTTGGAGAGACTGTAGTATCTAGCTCTTTTCGGGAAAGAAGATAACCTCCAACTCTTAATAAATTATAGGGACTTCCCTGATGGTCCAGTAGCTAAGACTCCACACTCCCAAGGCAGGGGGCCCAGGTGTGATTCCCGGTCAGGGAACTCGATCCCACATGCCGTAACTAAGACCCAGTGCAGACAAATAAACATTTAAAACAAAAAAGAAAATTATACTCTGCCCTTTCATTCAGTCTTACAATAGTGCTTAAAAGGCAAGGTAGCTATCCTGATACAGTGAAAGGGGCCCTTTTAAAAATATCTATTTGAGGTGCTCTGTCTGTCTCTGTTTTCTCTTTGCCCTGCTACACCCCTTACTGTGACAAGAGACCCTTTAAGGAATGTCCCACCCAGGTTCTGGAGTTGCCTTTTCCAGTTCGTGGTGTATATTAAACCATGTCTCTCTACATGGTAGGCTCATTCTTTCACGCCATATTCCCTTAAAACCAAGTATCCATCGTGTGTATGACAGCAAAATCCAACGGGTAGAATGATAGGCTATTTGTGTCCCTAATAAAAACAAAACTCTCGCCCATGAGGATCATGTACTGCCGCTCAGAAACTGCTCTCACTGGGCTCTGACACAGAACCCTCCTGAGAAGGCAGGAGGAACCTGTCTCCTTCTCCCCATTTTACAGAAATGGCCTTTGAAAGGACAAAGAGTGACTTGCCTCCAGCTGCACAGCATGCAACCCACAGAGTCAGAAGAGACACCTGCGTTCCCAGACTCTAAATCAGAGCTGCTGCCAGGACAAATAAAGTCTGCAAATATAAATCCCCACTGGGCAAGGCTGGGGCCTAACCACCAGGGAGGTTGGCAGGGACCCATGGATGGGAGGGAGGTCAAAAGCAGCCCTGGGTTTGCCTGCATTTCCAACTTGGGAGGTGTATTATGAATCCAATAAATGGGAAGAAAAAAAAAAGCAGCCTCTGAGATTTTTTTTTGGAGGTGGGGGATGGGCCTGCTCCAGGTCTTCCTTGCAACATGCGTAATTTAGTTCCTTGACCAGGGATCGAATCTGGGCCACCTGCTTTGGAAGCAGAGTCTCCCGTCACTGTACCGCCAAGGAAGTCCCAAGAATATTTTTTGAGACACATGAAAAAAATAAAGATAAAGAACAAAGTAGGCCTGAGATCTCCACAGTATTATTTTCAAAGGCAAGACAGTAAGATATTTTATCTTATTCTTCGTACACATTATCTTCCATATTTGCCTCTTTGCTCTAAATACAAAATGGATTTGGGAATCCAGAGGAATAAGGAGAGTGAAAAGTAATCCAAGGAATGGCATTTCAAGAGAACAGTTCACCAAAGGCCATATCGGAACGATCCTACTTAAGTAAACAACGCTCTTTCACTTTCGGTGGGAGAAGGCATCACTGCCCTGGGCCCAGATGTGTCTTCCCACAGAGAAGGGAGACGAGGGGGCGGGCTGCCCCCCACCCACTTGGGCCCCGTTCCGCGCACTCCCCCAGCAGGCAGGGCCAATTTGTTTTGCACCACAGCACCTGGGCACAGGGTACACTGGGTGGTCCAGGCCCCTTGTCTACCGGGGAGACGGAAGATACTCTTCCACTCATTAATCCCTTTCCAAGATGGGGAGCTTCTGTCTGCAAAACATGTTTGTTGCACTGATCGAAGAAAACGCCTTCCCAGACCCAACTCGCTGTTTCCGGCTTCTGCACAAGCCTGCCAGGCTCCCTCTGTTGTCCTCCTCCAACAATAAACAATACCACCCGCCAAGAGCTCTGGAGAGGCGGGGAAGGTCCGTTCTCCACGTTGTGTAAATCAGGCAGTGTGTCTAATCTTTCCGCCGCAGAAGCTTTCCTGTGCCTGTTTGGCTGGACCGGAAGGACCTCGTTATCAGCATCCTTAGGCTCCTCCCCCGGGCCGAGATTCAGGGCAGCGAGGGGCCAGGCAGCCAAAGGTCAGAGCTTCAGCCCCAAGCACTTCCCTCCAAGGCAGACCAAGGATGGGGGTATCTCCTTCCCTGTCTCTCCAGGCTGGACCCTACCCTCAACTGTTAAACAGATTCCCTCCTCACTGGAAGCAGGAGAAAAGGAAAAAGGGAAGCAGGTGTCCACATGCTCTGTGACTCAAATGGAGGAGGATAAAATGTAGCAATTCTCCCAAGTTTTATCTCCCAAGACCTTGCCAGGTCCGCTGTCAACACAGAAGAATGCCTATTCATCTAGAGCGTAGATGCTTTATACACATCAGCCTAGGGGTGAGATTTCTTGGTGACTATTACTATCAATAACCTTTTACATCTATAGAAGGCCTCAGGTTTGCTGTCCTAAAAATTATCTTATCTGTATGTGTGTCAGTTGCTCAGTTGTGTCTGACTCTTTGTGATCCCATAGGCTGTAGCCTGCCAGGCCCTGTCATGGAATTCTCCAGGCAAGAAAACTGCAGTGGGTTGCCATTCCCTTCTCCAGGGGATCTTCCCGACCCAGGGATGGAACGTAGGTTTTCTGCAATGCAGGCAGATTCTTTATCATCTGCGCCACCAGGGAAGACCCTTATCTGTATCCTCGCAAATTCCTACATGGAATATGGGGTAAAAATTCTCCAGTCTACCTCGAACACCACACGCACACACACACACACACACACAGAAGGCCACAAGCCATTTGTCGCCAAGGCCTGCTGATGTGCTGTCAGAAATGTAGCCTGGGGCTTCCCTGGTGGTGCAGTAGGTAAGAATCTATCTGCCAATGCAGGGGACATGGGTTCCCAAGCTGGGAAGATCCCACATGCCTCAGAGCAAGTCAGGCCTGTGCCACAACTACTGAGCTCTCATGCTGCAACTGAAGTCCGTGCGCCCAGAGCCTGTGCTCCATGACAGACGCCACGCCATGAGAAGCCCGAACACCATAGCAAGAGAGTGGCCTCCTGCTCGCCACAAAAGCAATGCAGTGCAGCCAAAAATGAATAAATAAAATTGAAAAAGAAAGAGAAGAAAGAAATGCAGCCTGACTACCCCCCTCCACCGCACCTTTGTCTCTACTGCACCAGCCTGGCTCCAGCCCTTGTCACCTCTCACCCAGCCAGCGATGTCTAACCAGGTTAAGCCTAACAAGCAACGACTGTCCTCACTAGCAGGCCTTCAATATTTATCAAGAGCCTTAACAACATCCACGCTCTTTGATCTAGCAATTTTGCTTCTGGGAGTTTTCCCTAAGGAATGATTCCAAGACATACACACAGATTTATTCACAGTAGAGCACAACGGAAGTTCATTCCAGTATTATTTAATATAGTCCCCGAAAACAGAGAGGGTAAAGCCTCTATCCAACAGTGGAGAAATGGTTACATGGAACCACATGATGTAACATTATGAAACATATACGTGGAAGAAAATACATTTTAAAAATGCTTCCTCTAAGCGGTGGGGTTATAGATTATTTTCTTCTTGATCTATTTATATATTTTCTAAACTGTCTTCAATAAACATGACTTATTGAGAAATAATATGCTTTATTAAAATATAGGGACTCAATACTGGTTAAGGGAAACATGGAACAGGTAGACACATAATCAGCTAGTGACCATCCACATTTAATTAGCTCTTCTGAAAGCAGAATCTTCTACAGGTACAAATCAAAAGCCATAACTGCATTCACACTTTCCATGCTGGGAACTCACTTCTGGAAATTCACTCTAAGGAACAAACTCAAAATGCAATATAAACAGAAATGCTCATTACGTCTTACCTAAAAGAACTGGAAACAATCCAGTTGTCCCACTCGGGCAGTGTTGTATGGAACATCAACACCATGGAATGCAGGGCAGCCATTAGAAATGCCAGTTATGAAAACTATGTAGAAATATGCAATAATGTTGAACATAGGCTACAAAACTAAAAGAATACACAAAGCTGCATTTATCAGGACTGTAGCTATAAAAAAATAAGCATGGATTTGAACAAGGGCATTTCCAAAGCAAGAACATATATTGCGTTTAGTTTATGAGATCACAGGGAGCTTTTTGTTTTTTAAGTTTCATCCTCCCCACCTTTTAAACAAGTTTTAACATTTTGCATGTACCATAGACACATTTTTTAAAAACACAGAAGACATAGAAAAAGGAATTACCAAAAGCAACACAAACAGCATGTTGATGTGTTCCGCCCTGTCTCTTTTTCCTAAGCGCTACATGCTTTAGTTTGGTTTTGATCACTGTAATCATGGCAAGATTTCCTTCAAAGTAGTTTAAAAAATCACTTCAACTTTTAAAACCAGAGAACATAACAAAGACCTATAGGAACATATACCAATGGTTTTTTCAAGTGCTGTCAAGAGAACTGACCTCATACAATGTCTGACTGTAAAGAAAACAGCAATTTCACACCTTGGTGGCAGAACAGCTGGAATGATCAAAGTCCCTAACACCTGCGGAAGACTCTTAGGCCTGTGTTGTTGTTGTTCATTCACTAAATTGTGTCTGACTCTGCAAACCCATGGGACTGCAGCACGCCAGGCTTCCCTGTCCTTCACTGTCTTCCGGAGTTTACTCAAACTCACATCCATCAAGTCAGTGATACCACCCAACCATCTCATCCTCTGTCTCCCCCTTTCCCTCCAGCCCTCAGTCTTTCACAGCATCACGGTTTTTTCCAGTATGTCATCTCTTCGAATCAGATGGCCAAAGTATTGGAGCTTCCACATCAGTCCTTCCAATGAACACCCAGGACTGATTTCCTTTAGGATGGACTGGTTGGATCTCCTGGCTGTCCAAGGGGCTCTGAAGAGTCTTCTCCAGCACCATGGTTCAAAAGCATCAATTCTTCAGCGCTCAGTCTTCTTAGGCCTGTATCAATAGCCATAAGCCAGGAGCGTGGAGAGTGCTGTGCTACTAAAGCTGACATTGTTGTAAATTAGAAGGAATTTTCTCAGGTTTGGAAAAGATAATGGGGGGCTTCCCTGGTGGCCCAGTGGTTAAGAATCCGGTTTCCAGTGAAGGGACATGGGTTCGATCCCTGGTCGGGGAACTAAGATCCCATACGCTACTGAACAACGAAGCCCGTGAACAACAACTACTGAGCCCATGCACTCGAGAGCCCGTGCTCTGCTATTAGAGAGAAGCCCCTCACACTGCAACTACCTACAGAAGCTCCCATGAGCCACAACAAAGACCCAGCACAGCCTAAATAAAAATGTTTTAAATTAAAAAAAGAAAAGATAATAGATATAACAATGGATTAAGTTTTCAAATCAGGAAAAGCTTGAAGGGATCCAATCCAACTGATTGCTTGATCCAGCATATTTAACCTCCTTAACACCGAACTGACAACCTCACCAGCAAGGATCCCTCCAGAAAGAGAAACAGGGATCACTATGCAAGCAAGGCCTGGGCTCCGCTGCCCATTGAATGTGGGCCCTGCAGACAGGGAGGCGAGACTAAGTCTGCTTTCCTCATGGACGGGCTCAGTTTCTGCAGGAGTGTGACATTTTGGGGCTTTTCAAACAATAGGGCCCCTTGAGACAAACTGACTATTCATCTTCTCCATGTGTGTCTAGCAAAGCCTCTGTCCTCTGTCACAAGGCTGGGGGAAAGCGGCTGGGCTGGGCTGATGAAGATATAAGATGCCACTGTGAACACGGCCAACCTCATTCAGATACTGCCTACATCAAGGCAAAAAGTCACATTGCATTCGTTGCCTTAGAAGTTTTTGGAAACGAACTCGTGGACAAGATGCAATGTGACGACTCCACTACAATATTAATTTCCAAAGAACTAATCTGACCATGCCATTCCTAGACTTCAAACTCCCCGGAGATCCTGGCTGCCCACACAAGCTCACTGTGAGAGGAAGAACAGGGCCTGGTGAAGGAGGTAAACCTAGGAGCCAAACTGCCCGAGTCGGAGTCTGTCTCTGCCCGGAAGAGTTGGGCGACTGTGGGCAAGTTCCCTTTCCTCTCGGTGCCCACATTTCTTTATTTGTAAATAGGGATAATAACAGCACCTACTTCATGGGGTTATTTTACAGATGAAAAGATTTAATACAACAAAGCACGAAGAAGAGAGCCTGGCACCCGGTAAATCTCAGGTGCTTATACATGGAACTCTGTGTAATGCTATGTGGCAGCCTCAAAGGGAGGGGAATTTGGGGGGGAATGGATACGTGTATGTGTATGTCTGAGTCCCTTCATTGTCAGCCCGAAACTGTCACAACATTGTTAATTGGCTCTACCCCAATACAAAATAAAAAGTTAAAAAAAAATTTTTTTTAAGTACTTATAAATCTTATTAAGTCATTGTTGGAAAGTTCAAATTCCCTAGCAGGGCACACAGAACCACCCATAACCCAGTCCCCGCTCATCTCTTTGGCTTCGTTTCTCATGACCTTTGAGTTACCACCACCACCACGATGATCACACAGCCATGCCAAGCTCCCAGAAAGCGGCCCCTGAGGTAGGTTCATCTCTCCACGGCTCTACTCACAAGGAGAGGCCATTCTCTCCTTGTTGCTGTGAGCAATCACACAGCTCTGGACCCCTCCACCCGCCCCTGTGGGAATTAGCCCGTCTCTCCTTTACACTTCCACTGTGTGCCATGAGACTCCCTTCATCGAGACTTCATTATCCTCACTGGTTCAGGGATCCTGCTTCCCCTACTAGACCTTAAGGACAGAGGCGCCTATGAATTTCTGTCTGTACCCCCACTGCCTGGCACTCAGGAGATCCTGAGTAAATAGTTGTTAAATAAATGCAAAAGAAATATTGATCAGAACATGCAAAAGCTAGGAATCGTTTTCAGAGAACCACAACACCAGGATGAGGAAACCAAACCCCAAAACACTTTGATCCTGAAGAGAGTTAATTGGCAAAGATCATATTACCAAAGAGAAGAAAGAAAATGATAATTTCCCAGGGGAAAGCCAAACCTTATTATAATGCAGTGTCTCTGTGTGTGTTGGAGGAGGGGGAGGAGAAGTGACATTAATAATGGTTCTAAACTAACTGATGTTGACTAATCACTGAACAGCAGGTTTTAAATGTTTTCTTTAGGGGAAAAAAAAAAGCTGATTGCGAAGTATTTTTTTACCTTGTTCAGAGTACAGGTTATTTCAATATAAAATACTACACAGGACCCAGAATGCAAGAACAGAGATGTAATTTTTGCTGAATGTCTATAGTGAGCCAGCTACTTTAAAAATAACATCATTTCTATTTACTAAGCAGAAGGTGCTAGACACAGAACCATTCACTTCAGATGCATCATCAGATTTGATAATGCAAGTCCTCAACAACTCTGAGAACTAAGTATTCCCCTCTGTATTCTAGAGATGAGAAAAACATATTCATCATTCCATACATTTTTAGTGAGCATATTCTCTGTGTAAGTCACTGACCCAGGAGCCCAGGCTACAGTAATGAACAGGCAGACAAAGTTCTCCACACCCTTCGCATCCTAGCTGAACAGAAAAGAGAGCAAGGAATGAATGGGGAAAGGAACATATACACAGATAAACAAGAAAAATATCAAATAGTGGCAACTGCCAGTAGAGAACAAAAATAAAAGGAAAGGACAGAGTGTATACAGACAGCAATTTTATTTTATTTGGCTGCAGCATGTGACATATGGGATCTTCATTCACTGACCAGATACTGAAATTGTGCCCCCCTGCATTGAAATCGCAGAATCTTAACCACTGGACCACAAAGGAAATCCCCAGACAGCAATTTTAGAGTGAGTTGTCAGAGAAGGCCTCTCTGGGCTGGCTCTATTTAAAATAAGATTAGAATAAGAAAAAACCAAGCACATGAAGATAGGAAGAACAGGGACTTCCCTGGTGGTCCAGTGGTTAAGAATTTGCCTTCCAATGCAGGGTACACATGTTCAGTCCCTGGTTGGGGTCCTAGGATCCTACATGTCATGAGGCAACTAAGCCCACATGCCCTAATGAAGACCCAGTTCAGCCAAAAAAAAAAACAAAAACAAAACTGGAAGAGCGTTTTGGGCTGAAGGAATAAGTAGTACAAAGAGGCCTAAAAAGCAAGAATGGACTTGGCATGTTCAAGGAGCCAAAAATAGAACAATGAGGCTGGGTGCATGGTCAAGGAGTAAAGGCTAAGAAACAGACCACAGGGCAGGTCACACACAGCTCAGTCAGTCACCGCCAGGAGCAGGATTTCATTCTGAGTGCAACAGGAGGCCACCTGGAGGGGGAGGGATGGTTGGGAATGTAACATAAACCACTTAACCTTTTCCAAAGATTTCTCTGGTCCTTGTACTGTAGGGTCTTGTGGCAGAGATACAGGTTGAAGCAGGGCTACTAGTTAGATTACTGCAGGAAGCCTAGGTAAGAGATGATGTGGCTTGGACTGCTGCTGCTGCTGCTGCTGCTAAGTCGCTTCAGTCTAGGGTGTTAGTAATGAAGATGGAAACTCCAATACTTTGGCCACCTCATTCGAAGAGTTGACTCATTGGAAAAGACTCTGATGCTGGGAGGGATTGGGGGCAGGAGGAAAAGGGGACGACAGAGGATGAGATGGCTGGATGGCATCACCAACTCGATGAACAGGGCTTTGAGTAAACTCCGGGAGTTGGTGATGGACCGGGAGGCCTGGCGTGCTGCAATTTATGGGGTCGCAGAGTCGGACACGACTGAGCGACTGAACTGAACTGAAACTGAATGAAGATGGCAGGAAGGTGATAAGATTTGGGAATGTTTTTGAAGATAGAGCTGCTGCTGCTGCTGCTAAGTCGCTTCAGTCTTGTCCAACTCTGTGCGACCCCATAGACGGCAGCCCACCAGGCTCCCCCGTCCCAGGGATTCTCAAGGCAAGAACACTGGAGTGGGTTGCCATTTCCTTCTCCAATGCATGAAAGTGAGAAGTCAAAGTGAAGTCACTCAGTCGTGTCCGACTCTTAGCGACCCCATGGACTGCAGCCTACCATGCTCCTCCATCCATGGGATTTTCCAGGCAAGAGTACGTTTCCAGGCAATGTAGTTGAAGATAGAACTAGAAGACTGAAATTGCTTAAGGATTGGATGATGATGGTAGAAGAAGAAAGAAATCAAAAGTAAGACCTAGGGCCGCGGGCCGGGCAGAGTGGGGAGCATGCTACCAGCTGCCCAGTGCCCGCTGCCTGCAGCCCGGGAGGGAGGAGCGCCCGGCGGCCCCGCCCCGGCACTGCCGGCACGCCCCGCGGGGCCCGGGCAAGGCAGCCTCGGAGGCGCCCGCCAGCCCCCAGCGCGCCCAGCTTCTGCGCATCCAGAGTCGGAGCGCCGGACCTTCCCTGCCTCCCAGCCCTGCCTCCTTCTGCAGAGCAGAGCTCAATAGAGCTTGGTGGGTTTTGCCTTTTACTCTGGGAGGAGAGGAGCAGATGATGCAGAGTAAAGAATGAATGTCAAAGGAAAAGTGATTCTGTCAATGCTGGTTGTCTCAGCTGTCAATGTTGTGTGTGGGGAATACAGCCACAGCCCAGAAGGCTCTCTGTTCTGGATAAACCCGTCAAAAAACCCCGAAGTTGGTGGCAGCAGCATTCAGAAGGGTTGGTGGTTTCCGAGATGGCTTAACAATGGTTACCACGAAGAAGACGAAGACACAGAAGAAAAGGAACAGAGAAAGGAAGACAAAAGAAAGCTTCATCTCTCGGACTGACTGAACCCACTTAGACGACCCGAGGTTGTGACCATGACGGAATGGAAGGCGCCTGTAGTGTGGGAAGGCACTTACAACAGAGCCATCTGGGATGATTATTAATGCCAAATAGAAAATTACCATCAGCCTGACAGTTTTTGCTGTCGGAAGTTACATTGAGCGTTACTTGGAGGAGTTCTTAACGTCTGCTAATAAGCACTTCATGGTTGGCCACAGAGGCATATTTTACATCATGGTGGATGATGTCTCCAGGATGCTTTTGATAGACCTGGGTCCTCCGCGCTCCATCAAAGTGTCTGAGATCAAGCCTGAGAGGAGTTGGCTGGGCATCCTCACGATGCGCGTGAAGACCATTGCGGAGCACGTTGTAGCCCACATCTGGCATGAGGCTGACTTCCTCTTCTCTATGGACGTGGACCAGGTCTTCCACGACAAGTTTGGAGTGGAGACCCTGGGTGAGTTGGTGAGCAAAGCTTCAGGCCTGGTGGTACAAGGCAGATCCCCGTAAGTTCACCTACGAGAGGTGGAAGGAGTCTGCAGCATACATTCGCTTCCGCAGAGGGGATTTTTATTACCACGAGGCCATTTCGGGGGGAGCACCCACTCAGGTCCTGAACATCACCCAGGAGTGCTTCAGGGGAGTCCACAAGGACAAGAAAAATGACGTAGAAACCCAAAGGCATGATGAAAGCCATCTAAACAAGTATTTCCTTCTCAACAAACTCACTAAAATCTTATCTCCGGCATACTGCTGGGATTATCATATAGGCCTGCCTTCCCATATTAAGCTTGTCAAGCTATCTTGGCAGACAAAAGACTATCATGTGGTTAGAAATAACTTTGACTTTGTGCCAGGACATTTCTGAATTTGAGAGAGTATTATTCTGGCTACTTCCTCAGAAAAGTAACACTTAATTTTAACTTAAAAAAAAATATTAACAAAAGACCAACACAGCAAGTACATATTATTTCTCCTTGTAACTCTGAGCCTTATAATATGAGAGAATGAACCTGTGGTAATCAGATGTAAATTCCCAGTTATTTCTTATCTATTCTCGGTTGGGGAGGCAGGGAAGAGGATACACTCAATGCAGGGAGAGGATACACTATCAGTTGAACCAAAAAAAAAAAAAAAAAAATTGCCATAGACAAAGAAAAAACCAGAAACACTCTATGAGTGCCAGCTGACGTACTGGAGAGAAGTATGTGAAGGGAAGTGTTTGGCAACAAGATACGATTGTGACGGGCTGTCCTCTTGATTTCAGTGTCTTCCTATCTCTGCTGGGTCTGAAGCAACAGAGTTGCTTTTGCAGCAGAACTCTTAGTAGGCCCCAGTCTACCTTGGTGATCCTCAAATGGTTTAGTCAACGCCCTTTCCTTATCAGGACATTGTTTGGCTTCTGTGCCAAGACTAGTCAGGATTCCCAGTGGATGTGGTGGAGATGTTGGGAGTCACAGGCAATCTGAATGAGCCAGTGGGTGCTCCGTATGAAGTGAGAACAAAGCCTCAAAGTAAGTTGGTGATGAGTTGTTGTAAGTTGGCATGAAATAAGCAAAGAGAGGGTAGAAAGACAGGGAGCTGATCACTGTCAGTGCCTCCTCTGAGGGGCACAGGGCATGCGGTTGGCATATAAATATGGCATGGATCCAGGCGCTGAATGGGAGGCAGTGTGGGTGGTCTCCAGTCTCCTCATCCATTATGACAGCCAGAGCAGTGTTGTCTTAGAAGAGGCTTCTTGTTTTGGCCAAGTCATATTCAGTATGCCAGACTCTGGAACTTAAGTCTTCAGATCCTAGGCCAGAAGAAGTGGATGGTGTCACAGGAGACCAAAACCTGCAGGGGACTGAGGAGGCTTGCAAGGGGTTACATTTCCTGGACCTGGACTTCGTAACAGTCAGTCATCAGTGAGTTCTGCTACCACGGCTCCAACCTGCAGCCCATCAAGCCCCAAGTTGGAGGGCTAACATCAAGGAACCTCTCATTTTCCCTTGCACTACTGACATATAACAACCAGACGTGTTTAATAAAATGGGTAATTGATTTTATATCAAAAGTAGAGGGGATGGCAATGGGAGATCCAGCCCTTGTAACTAAACATCTTATCATTCAGTTCCTTTCTCTAAAAGAAGCTATGAAATCTTATATATTCTTTAAAGCCAAGCGAGTCGATGTAAAGGAGGTTAGGAGGCAACATTTACATATGCAGGCACGTTTATATTTTGCTTGTGTTCCAGTTTGCGATACTGCTTTCCATTTTCAAGCAGTTGACTTGAAGAGCCACTGCATTGGCTTGATGCTCAGCACTGTCAGCTTCGTTGATAAAATGAAACCTCCATTTTCTCTGCTGTTTCACTGTACCTCCTACTCTTCGGTTCTTGCCAAAATTTTTCACAACCCAGTAGAACAAAAGAAAACCAACAAAAATCATGAAGCAGTGGGCTTGTTAAAAAAAAAAAAAAGGCAATCAAAGGTCGGTTAGGACTCTTGTCTCTCTATAATTCAAGTTTTTTGGGATCCATACTGGAGTAGGGAAAGTTCATAATTTAAGTCTGAAAGCAAAGAAATGACATACCTTCAAGAATCAGAGAAAAGGAATGATGTTTCCTTTTGAAGGTATCTTTAAGTTCACTTAAATTCAAAATCCAAATGGACAAACTCAAAAATCTTATTAATAATGTTAAAAACTAAAATTCCTGATTTACAATTAAATAAATTATTTTCTCAATTAAAAAAAAGTAAGGCCTAGATATTTTGGCGTGAGTACTTAGAAGGAATACTAGCAGCACTTACTGAGGTGGGGAAGACTGAAAGAACAGGTTTAGACTACACCCAGAGTTCTCTTTCAGTCACATTAAATTTGCAACATTGCCTAGACATCTCTCTAGATAGGAATCTAGAGTTCCAGAGAAAGTCTGAGGATGAAGCTACAGATTTGAGGGTCATTAACCAATGGATGTTATGGCAAGCCATCAGATTAAAACAGGACATCTACAGAGGGTGAATAAATAGAGAAGAGGCCATTTCAGAACATGAGGCACATTATCATTTAGAGGTTGAAGACAGACAGAGATTTTCTTTTCAAGAGTTTGGTTTTTAAAAATATTTACTTATTTGGCTGCACTGGGTCTCAGTTGTGGCACATGGGATCTTAGATCTCCGTAGAGGCATGGGAACTCTTAATTGCAGCACGTGGGATCTAGTTCCCTGACCAGGGATCGAACCCAGAGCCCCTGCACTGGGAGCAGAGTCCTAGCCCCTGGACCACAGGGAAGTCCCGAGAGAAGGAGACTTGAAGAGAGTCAAGGGAGGTATGAAGAGACCCAGGAAAGCAGAGTGTCAAAGAGAGATCAGCCTCATCACATGCTGCTGAGAGAATAAGTAAGACCAAAACAAAGCAGTGGCCTTCAGCTTGGCAACATGAAGGTCACTGGATGACACAGACAAGAATAGTCCCTGTGGAATGATGAGAAGAGATCAGAGTGAGGGGAAGTAGTCAAAGCCAAAACAAGAGACAATTTTTAAGTTTTACTGAGAAAGGGAATGCAGAAACTAGATGACAGCTCAAGAGGTGAATACGATCAACAGAGTTTTAAATTAATGAATTTACCTTGTAACATTTGAGAAACAAAATTAGAAAACATTTTTAATTTTGGGGGGGGCTGTTTTCAGGTAATAAATATTCATTTCAGTTCAGTTGCTCAGTCGTGTCCAACTCTTTGGGACACCATGGACTGCAGCATGCTAGGCCTCCCTGTCCATCACCAACTCCCGGAGTTTACTCAAACTCATGTCCATTGAGTCAGTGATGCCATCCAGCCATCTCATCCTCTGTTGTCCCCTTAGAGCATATTTATTTGCTACTGAAAATTATCCAGTGATGTGTAAATTTCACAATGGCAGAAAGAAGTGGCATAATTATAAGATCAGAGATCCATAAGACTTGGTCTTAAGACAGTTCATAATGCGCTCAAGGTAAAAGAATTGGTAGGAAGGGAGCTGGAATACTTTCCTGGGTCTGTTTGATTCATATATACATCCTTTTTTTCCCACACCATCGACAGTAATATAATAGAGTAGCATTTGCAAAAGATTCCAACTCCAGGCTTTGAATATCATAAGAACAGTTAGAAGGAATCTTAACTTGGGAGAATTAACACAAACACACACCCCCTTCTACGTAAGCAAGCCCTGTTCATCATACAGAATCCTATGATTGCATTTTCACTCAAATGTCATTTATGTGTGTACATGTGGCTATGGCCCTACCAGCTGTAGAATCTTTATTGTTGTCCTTTTATGTACAGAGTGGCTTTGAGGAGGGGATGGGGACATTGAGATACATCACTGTGCAGAGTAAGGGGGAACAGGGCAGGAAATAAACTCTCTAGTAACTGCAATCAGGCAGTTAAAAATATTTTAAGAATGTCAGTTGTGTATTTATATTTAGCAAAAGTGAAGATGGAAATCAAGTTATATGATCGTTTTTTCTCTCCTCTTTCACAGTGATCTTTGGAAGGGAGTGGCTATGGCTGTGCCAGGAAGTGAGTGGCCTCTTGTCATCTGTTTCCCACGCCCACTCCTGCTCTACCATGTGGATGCACAACCCCACCCCCTCAGCCCCATCGTTCTCTCACCTGGTTTCGCATTATCTGTTCTAGTTTACTTCTTCCTTCAGGGCAACACAGATGCCATCTCTCCCATGATGTCCTCCCTGATTCCTCCTTCTCTGAACCTTTACAGCACTAAGTACTAGTACCATGTAACTTTAGCTCTTGATCACATTAAGCTTTTTTTTTTTTTTTTTGATCAGAAAAAAGGTTTATTACAAGGGCCAACCAAGGAGAACAGATGGGCTTATGCTCAAAAAAAAAGTCATACATATATATGTATGAGACATTACTTTGCCAACAAAGGTCCATCTAGTCAAAGCTATGGTTTTTCCAGTAGTCATATATGGATGTGAGAGTTGGACTATAAAGAAAGCTGAACACTGAAGAACTGATGCTTTTGAACTATGTTGTTGGAGAAGACTCTTGAGAGTCCCTAGGACAGCAAGGAGATCCAAGCAGTCCACCCTAAAGGAAATCAGTCCTGAATATTCATTTGAAGGACTGATGCTGTAGTTGAAACTCCAATACTTTGGCCACCTGATGCCAAGAACTGACTCATTGGAAAAGACCCTGATGCTGGGAAAGATTGAAGGCAGGAGGAGAAGGGGACGACAGAGGATGAGATGGTTGGATGGCATCACTGGCTCAATGTACATGAGTTTGAGCAAGCTCCGGGAGTTGATGATGGACAGGGAGGCCTGGCATGCTGCAGTCCATGGGGTCACAAAAAGTCAGACATGACTGAGCAACTGAACTGAACTGAACTGACTGGGTCACTCTGCTGTGCACCTGCAATTATCACAACATTATTAATCCACTATACTCCAATATAAAATAAAAAGTTTAAATAAAAAAATAAAATAACAAATAAAAAATAAATAGGAAAAATGAATAAAGAATGCCACTTTACATTGATAAATTTTCACTATCTTCATCCATCATTAGACTATCTTTAAATGTATTAAAGCTAAAACTTTAAATGTATTAGAAGCTAAAACTTCTGGAAAATAAGAACTTTTATTGGAAGCAAATGGGTTTTATTATAAAGCATATTTTATCTCCTAACTTTGTCCAGTGTTTCTTTACTCTGAAAATAAATACATAGGGAGAAAAAAAAAAGAACAACCTTTTTTTTATCATATTAAGTCTTAAAACTATTGTCTGATTCCAATATCAGAGTGAGAGTACTTTTCAGTAGAAAATTCAGTGTGATGACTGTCCATTGTTACTTTGAGAGGCTGCTTAGTCATGGAAAGATCCAGATGGATTTGAGTTGAAATTGTAGCTCTGCTTCACCTCTGATAAGCTGAGTGAGCTTGGGCAAGTCTCTTTCTGAGCCTGGCTTCCCTCACAGACAATGGGAATAACACTACCTACCACCATGTATCCACAACAGGCTTGCCCTTCTGCTAAAAACCCTGCAGCGGCTTCCTATGGTTTTAAAAAATCAAATCCAAAACTCTTCAACCTGTGTACAACTTCCTCAGCCTCACTTCTCGAAACCTACCTGACATGCCATACTCCAGTGGCAATGAATTTCTTGGGATATTCCTCACCCCCAAGCTTTTGCTTTTTCGGTCCCTGCTGTCCTCACACTCTCAGCCCCCCTGGCTCCAGCCTCACTCCTGGAAGCCTTTCTGGATTTGTCAGCTCCCACCCCTTCCCCACATACACACACTGGGTTCTCGCTTGTGACCCTGACTGCAGCCTGATCACTGTAGTCACCCCACTGCTTATAATTATTTATTTACAGGACCACCTATTCCATAAAACAAGGGTTCGTTGGGGGAAAGGCCTGGGCTTTATTCATCTCTGTATCCTCAGCACAAACACTGATGTCTGCTTCACCTTGCTGATGCCATTTCTTCATCGAGCAAATGGGAAGAATATCACCTATTTGAAAGGTCAGGATTAAGTTTAAATATTCAATGGTTAGGGGACTTCCCTGGTGATCCAGGGTTTAAGAATCCACCTTCCAAGGCAGAGGACATGGGTTCGATTCCTGGTCAGGGAACTAAGATCCCTCCTGCCTAGGAGAAACTAAGCCACACCATAGCTGAAGAGTCTGCATGTGTGAAAGATCACGCATAACGCAACAGCCCGCGTGCTACAACTAAGACCTGATGCAGCCATATAAAGAAAGAAATGTTTAAAAAAAAAAAACAAAACAGAAACAAACAACAACAAAAACCAGAGTCTACCACAGGGTGTCAGACATAGAGCTGGCCTTCGGTACATTTGATTTATATTCTCAGCATGTCCAGATTTTGCTCTCTTTTTCTGTCCTCTGTGTCCAGGCTCTTACACTGGTCCCGTGTCTTCCCTGAGTCCTCTCCCTGATCCCTATCCCTGAGCAGTGAGGGTCCCAAGCCCGGGACCTCTCTTGGGCTCCCACTCCGGCCAGTGCCTTTTGAAGTCTAAGGCTGACTCAGCTAAGGCACCAATAGAGTACTGCAAGTATCTCCTGAGTACCTCTGTGTAAGACAAGGATGTCCCGGATGCAGTGAGACTGATACAATATGGACAAGGAGGTAGTGGGTAGACAGGGCTTCACTTGTAGCTCAGTCGGTAAAGAATCTGCCTTCAATGCAGGAGTCCCGGATTCTATTCCTAGGTCAGGAAGCTCCCCTGGAGAAGGGAATGGCAACACATTCCAGTATTCTTGCCTGGAGAACCTCATGGACAGAGGAGCCTGGAGGGCTACAGTCCATGGGGTCGCAACACGACTTAAGAGTCAGACACGACTTGGCGACTAAACGACCACCACCACATTGGGTAGGGAAGAGGTAGAGAGACAACGAGACAAAGGAAAGTCAGGCAATTCACGAAAGAAAAGTTTACATATCTCCAGGGGCAGCTTAGATGAAGTGGCACGTCCGGGGGACCTCAAAGGATGAACTTAAGCTGAGGGGCTGTTTCCAGAATTACTCGTGTTTCACAAAACACATTACTGAAGTCCTCTTGCTTCTCAGATGAAACGTAAAATAAACTCAGGAAACGTTGCTACTACACATCCCTCTCGGAGTCACAAGGCACAGCAGCGAGGTGCTGACAGGTCTTGAAGGGACCCTATTTAACTTTGTTTAATCTAGCATCCCACATTTGTTTGGCCACTAGTTCTTGATTTCCTTCCCCCGCCCCGTGAGGATATTTATAGCTTCTTGAGGATCCCACTTCAAGAAACACGAAATCAGGGATTTCCCTGGTGGTGCAGTAGCTAAGACTCTGAGCTCCCAAGGCAGGGGGCATAGGTTCTATCCCTGGTCAGGGAACTAGATCCCTCAAGCTGCAACTAAGGGTTTACATGCCATAACTAAAGACCCTGGATGTTGCAATGAAGACGGAAGATCCCATGTGCAGCAACTAAGGCCTGGCACAGCCAAATGTATATATATATACATATATAACAAAACAACACGTTAAATCCTTTCAAAGTTATATATTTGCATTTTTAACAGGACCTCTCAAATGATATCTTAACATCAGATTTTTTTTTAATAACATAATCATCAATTTAAAAAATCCTCCTGGCATCACGTCCAAAGGAAAACACAATGGAAGACCCTGGAGAGCTGAGAGAATAGCTGTCAAGACAGGATGAACTGCCTCCCTTCCCTAGTTGGAGCAGGGCATTGCGGGGGTGGAGACTACAAGCCTTTCTCTCAAGGGAGGGAAACTCAGCATCTGTGAGTGAGTCCCTTCCTTCTTTGGTAGGATGTTTATGACCTTACAGCGGCCCTCCCACCCTCTCTGACCCACTGACTGGCTAAAAAAACACCAGACTTGAAAGCAAAGGGAGCAACGTTGCATAACAACAAGCCGACAACATGTTCTGCTCCTTAATATTTAGCAAACAGTCACGCCTGTAAGAGGCAAGAAGGAAAGGGTCATTGTCCACTTCCTGCCCCCACCCTAGAAGCACGGTGCTCCATGAGCCAGTCTGGGGGTTAACACGTGTTTACTGGGAACCAGACACTGCTCATGGTACAGAGAAAAACAAGATCTAGTTCCTAGTCTCAGGTCCTACTTCCCCGGCCAGCAAGGAAGATGAAAACAAATAGCAGTGCAGCACTCGGAGCTCAGGCAAACAACGCCAGAAAAAGAGGCGAGGACAAAAATGCCTGCAAGGCATAATGCAGGGGCTCCGTAACTTTGCCTGGGCTTAGGGCTTCCTGGTGGCTCAGACGGTAACGCATCTGCCCGCAATGCGGGACAGCCAGGTTCGATCCTGGGTCGGGAAGATCCTGTGGAGAAGAAATGGCAACCCACTCCAGTATTCTTGCCTGGAAAATCTCATGGATGGAGCCTGGGAGGCTACAGTCCATGGGGTCGCAAAGAGTCAGACACCTCTGAGCGACTTCACTTCACTTCACTTCAAGGTTGGAACAGAGGCGTGTTAAAACAAGGACATTCCTCTTAGGTCTTGAAGATTGGAAAGGGGTTTTCCAGGCAAATAGATCAATCATCTATAAATAAATAAAAGGGTTCCAGTTTGAGTAGAAGACGGTTGGACAGAGCAAAAATAAATAAATGAATAATAAAGGGGAAAAAAATGAAAAAGCAGTTGATCTTTCTGACAGGCTGGCATAGTGAACAGATGCCTCTACTTTCACCCACTCCTGCTTTTTTCTTAATAACAAAACCATTCAGGAGACTTGTCTGGTGGCCCAGTGGTTAAGAATCCACCTTCCATTGCAGGGGATGTGGTTTGATACCTGGTTGGGGAATGAAGATCCCATACGCTGTGTGGCAACTAAGCTACAACTAGAGAAGCCCCCATGCCACAACTAGAGGAAGCGTGCCACAGCGATGAGACCTACCACAGCCAAACAGAGTTCAGGACAGGGCATGTGGAGAGACGATGCTGACATCAAATCTGGGAAGCTTGGGATACAATGAGTAAGTAGTAACAGACTTAGCAGACTCAAGAAATCGGAATCTTAAATCAGATGCAAGGAAAGCTGAGAATTCGACTAATTTAAACCACAGAATCCTTACCGGGCCCAAGACTAGCCATACTGGGTGCTCCGGAAAAGAAAGTATTTAGTCGCTCAGTCGTGTCTGACCCTGCGACCCCATGGACTAACGCCTGTCAGGCTCCTCTGTCCATGGAATTTTCCAGGCAAGAATACTGGAGTGGGTTGCCATGCCCTTCTCCAGGGGACCTAGAGCAGGGGAACAGGATGCTAAAGTAAGGACCACAGTGAAAGCAGTTTGAAAAGAGGTTGGAGCCCTTGACAACCCCCTTACTGACAGAATTCAGGATGCTTTGTATCCTCTTTCTCTCCAAGAAAAAGAACTGCAAAAGGCAAAATGGCTGTCTAACGAGGCCTTACAAATTGCTGAGAAAAGAAGAGAAGGGAAAGACAAAGGAGAAAAGGAAAGATATACCCATTTGAATGCAGACTTCCAAAGAATAGCAAGAAGAGATAAGAAGGCCTTCCTCATTGATCAATGCAAAGAAACAGAGGAAAACAATAGAATGAGAAAGACTAGAGCTCTCTTCAAGAAAATTAGAGATACCAAGGGAACATTTCATGCAAAGATGGGCACAATAAAGGACAGAAATGGTATGGACCTAACAGAAGCAGAAGATATTAAGAAGAGGTGGCAAGAATACACAGAACTATACAAAAAAGATCTTCATGACCCAGATAACCACAATGGTGTGATCACTCACCTAGAGTCAGACATCCTGGAATGCAAAGTCAAGAGGGCCTTAGGAAGTATCACTACGAACAAAGCTAGTGGAGGTGATGGAATTCCAGTTGAGCTATTTCAAATCCTAAAAGATGATGCTGTGAAAGTGTTCCACTCAATATGCCAGCAAATTTGGAAAACTCAGCAGTGGCCACAGGACTGGAAAAGGTCAGGTTTCATTCCAATCCCAAAGAAACGCAATGCCAAAGAATGCTCAAACTACCGCACAATTGCACTCATCTCACACACTAGTAAAGTAATGCTCAAAATTCTCCAAGCCAGACTTCAACAGTACATGAACCATGAACTTCCAGATGCTCAAGCTGGTTTTAGAAAAGGCAGAGGAACCAGAATTCAAATTGCCAACATCCACTGGATCATAGAAAAAGCAAGAGAATTCCAGAAACACATCTATTTCTGCTTTATTGACTATGCCAAAGCCTTTGACTGTGTGGATCACAACAAACTGTGGAAAATTCTTAAAGAGATGGGAATACCAGACCATCTGACCTGCCTCCTGTGAAACCTGTATGCAGGTCAAGAAGCAACAGTTAGAACTGGACATGGAACAACAGACTGGTTCCAAATTGGGAAAGGAGTATGTCAAGGCTGCATATCGTCACTCTGCTTATTTAACTTATATGCACAGCATATCATGAGAAATGCCGGGCTGGATGAAGCACAAGCTGGAATCAAGATTGCTGGGAGAAATATCAATAACCTCAGATATGCAGATGATACCACTCTTACGGCAGAAAGCAAAGAAGAACTAAAGAGCCTCTTGATGAAAGTGAAAGAGGAGAGTGAAAAAGTTGGCTTAAAACTCAACATTCAGAAAACTAAGATCATGGCATCCGGTCCCATCACTTCATGGCAAATAGATGGGAAAACAGTGAAAACAGTGAGAGACTATTTTTTGGAGCTCCAAAATCACTGCAGATGGTGACTGCAGCTGTGAAATTAAAAGACGCTTGCTCCTTGGACGAAAAGCTATGACCAACCTAGACAGCATATTAAAAAGCAGAGACATTACTTTGCCAACAAAGGTCCATCTAGTCAAAATGATGGGTTTTCCCAGTAGTCATGTATGGATGTGAGAGTTGGACCATAAAGAAGGCTGAGTGCCAAAGAATTGATGCTTTTGAACTGTGATGTTGGAGAAGACTCTTGAGAGTCCCTTGAACTGCAAGGAGAACCAACCAGTCCATCCTAAAGGAAATCAGTCCTGAATATTAATTGAAAGGACTGATGCTGAAGCTGAAACTCCAATACTTTGGCCACCTGATACGAAGAGCTGGCCCACTGGAAAAGACCCTAATGCTGGGAAAGATTGATGGTGGGAGAAGAATGGGATGACAGAGGATGAGATGGTTGGATAGCATCACTGACAGATGGACATGAGTTTGAGCAAGCTCCAGGGAGGTGATGGACAGGGAAGCCTGGCAGGCTGCAGTCTATGGAGTCACAAAGAGTCGGACACAACTGAGCGACTGAACTGAACTGAACAGAGGGCTTCCCTGATGGCTCAGATGGTAAAGAATCCACCTGCAATGCAGCAGACCTGCATTTGATCCCTGGGTTGAGAAGATCCCAGGAGCAGGGCCCAGTCACCCACTCCAGTATTCTTGACAGGAGAATCCCCATGGACAGAAGAGCCTGGCAGGCTACCGTCCATGGGGCTGCAAAGAGTTGGATACAACTGAGCAACTAGGCACAGCACAGCAGAGTGTCTAGACAGCATGAAAGAGAAATGTCTAGTATTTGCTGTAAAATAGTCTAAGGAACGGGGTGGGAGATATAGATGAAAGGAAAATGTTCATGAAGGGATCATTTGTGAACCTGGATAGTGGGAACATGGAGGTTTATTGCACTATTCTCTCCACTTTTGTCAATCTTTGAAATTCTCCATAGGAAAAAGCAAGAGTGTCTCTGGCGCAAGAGTACCCAGCACGACTGAAGGCGAACAGAAAAAGTCAGGGCACTGTGTCTACTGAAGGCGAAATGTCAGAGGAGCGGCTCTCATACGCTCTCTCCTGTTGACTGCCATAATGTTGTCAGGTGGCCCACACTCTGCAAGAGGATGAAAGACTCCTCCAGGTGAAGAGAGCAG
The DNA here is from genome assembly GCF_019923935.1 of Bubalus bubalis. Classification (NCBI taxonomy): domain Eukaryota; kingdom Metazoa; phylum Chordata; class Mammalia; order Artiodactyla; family Bovidae; genus Bubalus; species Bubalus bubalis. The sequence goes on along the minus strand of NC_059161.1, from coordinate 93,151,616 downwards.
AAGGAAAACCAGAAGACGCTGCTCCAGAGGCTCCCAGGAGACAGCCCTCCCAGATCAAGCTACAGGGAGGCTCAGAGTTAATGATCTCCATCCCATATTTGGTTTCCTGACAGCTTTTTTTTTTTTTTAAGTTATTAAGATATAACTCACAACTCAGTTCACCCTTTTAAAAAGTGTACAATTAAATGGTGTTTAGTAGTATAACCATCATCACTGGGGTGGTTTATTAAGCTATAATATTAAGCTTTATTAAGATATAACTCAATTCCATTTTTAAAATTAATTTATTTATTTTAATTGGAAGCTAATTACTTTATAATAATGCAGTGGTCTTTGCCATACATCGACATGAATCAGCCACGGGTGCACACGTGTCCCCCCATCCTGATCAATTCAGTTTTTTAAAGTGTACAATTCGGCGGTGTTTAGTATATACACAGAGTTGTACAACCGTCACCACAATCAATTTCATAATATTTTCATCACCCCAAAGAAAACGCTATGCCCATTAACAGTCACCCCATTCTCCAGCCCCAGGCAACTACTGATCTGTTTTCTGTCTCTGTGAATTTGCTTATTCTGGACATTTCGTTAAAATGAAATCATACACCATGTGGTACTTTGTGGGTGGCTTCTTTCATTTACCACAATGTCAAGGTCTTGAGAGCTCTTTTTTAATTCCCCTGCCCTGCCCTCAATCAGAAGCAACACAGCCAAAGATCACATTCACAGTGACATATTGGGAAAGCCTCTAATGAAGATACAGACCACAGCAAACACACAAAAACAAGCTGAAGGAAACAGCTACTATTTGGAGGGGGACGGGGAGGTGGGGTGGAGAATACCATTAGTATTTTCACAAAAAATGAAATAAAACTGTGCCTATGAAACAAAAATAGGATACTATTAAAAAAAGAAACCCTAAGAGAACAACAACCAAAAAAAGCTCTCAGAAATTGACAATTTAATAGCAGAAATTTTAAAAATTCAACAAAAGGACTGAAAGATAAAATTAAGGAGATCTCCTTGAGAGCAAAATCGAAAGACAAAAATATGGAAAAAAGGAAGGAAAATATTTGTAACAATATTCCAGAGAACCAATATTCCAGAGAATCAATACAGGGGTTCAAAGTCTGAACAAGAGAAATTTCCAAGAAAGAGAAAAACAGAAAAAAAGACAGAACAATGAAATCAGTACAGTAATTCTCAACAGCATCAATAAAAACAAGATGGAACAATGACTTAAAAATTCTGAAGGCAAATTATTTCCAACTTAGAATGAAATCTAAGAACCCAAACTATTGATCAAGTATGAGAACAGAACAAAGACTTTTCAGGTATTTAAGATCTCAGAAATCCACATTCCAATGAATCTTTTCTTAAGAAGCTCCTGTAGGATGTCCTTCACCAAGCTGTATTCAAGAAACAGAGGATCTAGTAGAGACAGGCAACAGAGCACCCCAAGAGACCACATGAAGAAGCCAACCAGACTAGCGAAGTACAACCCAAGCGGTAGACACGTTGAAGACAGTCGTAACCAACAGCCCCACGGCCATTAAACTCTCTTTGCTTCTGTTGACCCAAATACTTAAAATTCTGATTATACAATTTTCAAACATACACAAAAATAAGCTCCTGACACCCAATCACCCAGATTCAATAATTACCAACACTTTGGCCTATTAGTCAATTGATCTCCTTGCTTTCTGTTTTTTCTTGAAGTATTCTAAAACCGATTCCACATCATATCATTCCACCTCTGTATACTTCAGAATCCATCTCTACACTACCCATTTTTTAACACCACATTACTATTAAGGCACCTAGAAAAAATAACGATACTCCCTTGATATTGGTCCACAACAAAACATCCCCCGCATCTCAAAAATGCCTTTTTTAAATTAGGCTGTTACAAGCTCAATTGTATTCCCCTCAAAAAAAAATTGTATATGTTGAATCCTTATGCTCTGGTATACCTCAGAATGTGACGGTAATTGGGGATAGGGGTTTTAAAGAGGTAACTAAGTTAAAATAAGGCCTTTAGGGTGGGCCCTATTTCAACCTGACTGAAGTCCTTAAAAGAAGAAAGGAGATTGATGGAAAAGGATATGGAAAAGAACATGTATATGTATAACTGAATCACTTTGCTGTATGGCAGAAATTAACACTGCACTGTAAAACCACCATGTATCAATAAAATAAATTAGAAGAAGGAGGAGGAAGATAAGGAGAAGAAGAAGAGGAAAGGAGATTAGAACATATGGAGAGAAACCAGAGCCACGTGCATGCCGAGGGACCACCATGTGAAGACGCAGGAACAGGGTAGGCATGGCCAGCCACGGAGAGAGGTTGCAGAGGAAATTAACCACTGGTACCTTGATCTTGGGCCTCCAACTGCCAGAACTGTGAGAAAATAAATTTCTGTTGTTTAAGCTAGCCAGTCTATGATATTTTGTTATGACAGTCGTAGCCAACTAATCCACAGACTCTCTGAATCAAAATAGGGTTCATACATTACATTTGGTTCTGATTCTTCACTCATATTATTTTTTCATGCTCTTGACTTGTTACAGAAGCCAAGTCAGTCGTCCAACACTCTGAATTCATGTTTGCTTCCTTAGAGTATAATTTGTCATCCTTTCCCCTCTCTTTCTAATAAACCAAAGTTAGCTAGAAGAGAGTAAATCTTAAGAGTTCTCATCACAAGAGAAAAATTCTTTTTCTATTTCTTTAATGTTATATTTATATGTGATGATGGATATTCATGAAACTTATGATGATAACCACTTCATGGTGAATGTAAATCAAATCATTACACCGTATCCATTGAACCTATACAGGGTTGGATGTCAGTTATATCTTAATAATACTGGAAGAAAAAAGGAAATTTGCAAAAATGTAAACAAAGTATTCTTGCTAATTCCTTTTTGTTTGGGAAAATATCATTTTTACTCATGTTAAGAAATGATTCAATTTGTTATTATTATTTTAAAGTACATTAGTAAATTTGAAAAGTTAGCTCTAGAGGCCTGATTGATTTAGAGGTCAACTTTAAGGTAAGACTATTCCATAGGTGGTACTGCATCCTCTCTTTAACCTGACAAAGAATGATTCGGTAAACTTGATCCTGACTTTTTCTGGCAATACTGGCCTTCACCATGAGCTAGTGAAGTACCTGCTCATCCCTTCCACTCTGTCCATCTGAGTTAGCTGAGGGCATTCACTGCTTCCCACAGAACAGTTTTGCTTTGATCTACTTGCTGAGAACGGAGGTAGGCCACAGAGAAATCAGAAGTAGAAAAGACACGGCAGACCATTCTCTGTGACCATATCTTACCAAATGTGTGATGTCTGACCCACGAGATGCCCCATTAGATGCCCCAGTAGTGGTCAGCCTTATATCTCCTAGGAGTCACTCACAACCCTGCCCACTGACTTTCCCATCAAGACCTTGTATAACCCTCAGGGAAGCTAATGCCAGACTATGAACCTGAGTTCATTCAGTTTATTTTTAGATCTAACAGTGGTGTTGCCCTTTTTAAACAAAGTTTGCTAGATCTGTGCTTGCTCCTTTATTTTAAAAAACTAAACAGTGTATAGTTTTAGAAATACAGACATGATTTTGGGACAGAGGGTACACAAGTAGCTTCTCAGGGATCATTAATGTTCAATTCGATAAACTGGATGGTGGATACACAATTTTCACTTGATTGTTCTTTACCTGTTAATATATATTTAAAGCATTCTTTGGTATTTATGACAGAGTTTTGTATGAATTCTTTTTTGTGAGTAGTCCACCGTGGCTAGAATAGTGAGTTTGAAGAGTACAGTGAAAGGCAGGTTTTGAGAACGAACTTATGGTTACCAGGGGGGAAGACAGGGAGAAGGAATAGTTATGGAATTTGGGATCAACATGTACATGCTTCTATATTTAAAATGGATAACCAACAAGGTCCTACTATATAGCACAGGGAACTCTGCTCAACGTTATATGGCAGCCTGGATGGGAGGGGAGTTTGGGAGAGAATGGATACATGTCTATGGATGGCTGAGTCCCTTCACCGAGCACCTGAAACCATGACAACATTGTTAATCGGCTACAGCAGGAGTACTATCAGTTGCTCAGTTGTGCCCGACTCTTTGTGACCCCATGGACATTGACTGTAGCCCATGAAGTTCTTCTGTCCACATGACTCCCCAGGCAAACATACTGGAGTGGGTTGCCATTTCCTTCTCCAGTTAATCAGCTATGCTGCTGCTGCTGCTGCTAAGTCGAGTCAGTCGTGTCCGACTCTGTGCGACCCCACAGACGGCAGCCCACCAGGCTCCCCCGTCCCTTGGATTCTCCAGGCAAGAACACTGGAGTGGGTTGCCATTTCCTTCTCCAATGTATGAAAGTGAAAAGTGAAAGTGAATTCGCTCAGTCGCGTCCGACTCCTAGCGAACCCATGGTCTGCAGCCTACCAGGCTCTTCCATCCATGGGATTTTCTAGGCAAGAGTACTGGAGTGGGGTGCCATTGCCTTCTCCTAATAAGCTATACTCCAATATAAAATTTTAAAAAAAATGATTCCAGTGAAAGGAGAAAAGACTGGAAATGGAACTAACTCTGAAGGCCAATGGGAGTCTCAGTGATGCTCTCTTGGGAGGATCATCAAGGATATTTATACCCAAGGTCCATTAAAATGGCTTTCTTGCAATCTATCCATGAAGAAGGACAGGAAAAAAATTTTTTTTTTCCCTACTAAGTTACCTGAAGATGAAATATCCAACATTGTAAGCTTCTCACAGAGAGACATATAATATGGTTTTGAAGTATTTTTCCAACGAAAGGAAATCCAGCTTGCCCTAGGAAACACATTTACCTCAAATTCTTAAAAGACACAGAGCTGAGACAGATGCAGAACAAAGATTTTAGATGACAGACCTGGGATATATCTTGGTGAGCCGAGTGACAGGTCAAAACTAGCCAAATTTATCTCAGCATCTACCATCTACTGAGAACATACGATATGCCAGGAGCTTAACAGAGTTTATCTCATTTAATCCTCACAACCTCACTGGGAAGCTGAGACCCAGGGAAGTCACTTATTCAAGGTCACAAAGCAACTCAATTAGCAACCTAGTTTGCTAGGCTGAACCTAGGTTTTCAGATTTAAGTTTCAACCTCAAATAAGATTTCTTCAACTGCCAGAAATTAACATTCAAAACCAGAATCTTCTTTACTCTCACGCCATCTCTTACCCTCAGAGAAGTGCCATTCAACCCCAATCCCTGGGGCATATGAGGGTATCGGCACCTTAGAAAAAGGATTTGACCAGGTTGATTTCATTCATTAAGCACTTGGGGATCCTCTGACAGCTGCCAAGAAACATTTATCTGCTCTCAAGGGCAAGTTTGTCTTCAGGAGTAAGCTCCAAGAGGATTCTCTCGGCCACTCATTCCCAGCTTACCTTTGTCTACCTCCCCATCAGGACTTAAAGACTTTGCAAAGGTCAAGTTCTGACATTGTAGATGGGGATCCCTTATCACAAAGACTGCCGAGCAAGACCCCTTAGCCAGCCTATTCCCCACCTGCAATTTTCTCTCATCCTTGGGGCCGCTGAGATTTGATGGGTGTGTGTAGCTGAGAGAACAGCACAACCAGCCCTAGTGTGGAGTCATAGCCAACGGAGCAGTCCCGAAAGACAGCCAGAGAATTTTAATGAAAACCAGAAAACTCCTGGCCGCTGAGTCCAACTACAGTCCAGGCCTGCCAGCCCCTCCCCCTGCGGCTGAGAATCCCTGAGCAAGCTTCATCCCCAAGAGCAGGGAAGAAGATTCATTTCGTATTCAGCAATGCCTTCCATGGCAGCCACTTTCCAGGGTCATTTAGGTGAGAGGCAAGGCACAGGCTAATTGCAGCAGGACCAAGGGACCCTGAGAAGCACAGGGTGTGGCAGCAGCCAGTCTGAGCCAAGAGATTATGAAACAGTCATTTGAAAAAAATAAATAAATAAAAGCCTCTTTCCTTCTGCCAAAGCTGTCTGAACACAGCTGCATACAAGGCTAGCGAGGAATCTTAACAAGCTTAAAGGGACCGTATTTCAGATACTGGAGAACCAAAGGGGAAGAAAGGGATTTTGATCACTTACTACATGTCAGGTGCTCTGATTTCATTTGACTATGAATTTAACTATGAATTCTATTTGACTATGATTCCACCTTGACTAAAAGGTGGGAATTATAAACTGCATTTAACACATAAAAATACTGACTGGGAGAGGTTAGATAGCTTGTCCAAGGCACACAGCTGGCAAGTGGGGGAACTAAGACTCAAAGATCAATATGGGTGAGGTTCATCAGAAATAAACTCAGCATCCTGATTTGTCCTGTTTGATAAAAAGAAGGATCATTTACTGAACATCAGCTTTGTGCCTGGAAGTAAGCTAAGATTTTTATACACACAATAACATCGAATCCTCACAGCAACCAGATAAAAGTCTTTATTATCTCCATTTTTGATGAGGAAACTAACACTAGATGCTAAGTAACTTGGCCAAAGTCATGACACTACCAGGATTTGAACCCAAATCTGTCTATTTCTGGAGCCACCTCACTCTTCCATGTATTAATAAAACACTCACCTTAACAGTCTGCAGGCTTCCCTGGTGGCTCAGATGGTAAAGAATCTGCCTGCGATGCAGGGTTCAATCCCTGGGTTGGGAAGATCCCCTAGAGGAGGAAATGGCAACCCACTTCAGTAGTCTTGCCTGGAGAATTCCATGGACAGAGGAACCTGGAGTGCTACAGTCCATGGGGTCCCAAAGAGTTGGACATGACTGAATGACTAATACACATACACACACACACACACACACACAAAGCCTACAGAGGGGAACCACAGACACCATCACACTAAGCAACGAGCTGCAAAGAGACCACTGCCCACTTCTTAACAGGTAATTTACATTCAAGGATTACCTTTCAGTTCTCCCAAGCGCTCCTCAGAATCGTGACTCTGAGAAGGCTAACAGGGTTGCTTCCCACGGACTGTGGGCTGTGTTGACACTGCGTATGAAGGAGAAGGCCACCACCACGACGGTGTACCTGTGACACGGGTGCCTGTAGAAGCCGACAGCTCCCTTCTTCAGGCTCTGTTCCACAGGCCCACGTACCTCACGGCAGCCCCCCTCCTTCCCCCATCAACAGCTCACAGGCCTGTTTTATATTCCTAACAGGAGACCATGTGCCTTCTCTTAGAGCAACTGTGATTTCCCAAGGGAGACTACTGTCTAGACAAAGCATCCCAATCCATCTTGACGAGAGAAGGGCCACACGATGTCAGCTTTGCTCATTTAGTTTTTGGGGGGAGTCTGTGTTCAGCAGCCCAGGGAAGGCCCTGGGCTTGACGTCTCTGGGTTATCAGACCAAGCATCACTCTGTACCACAGCCAACGGGCAGGGTTGGAACTGTCTTCCCAGCCTGGCAAGTGTTACCTGAGGGCAGTCACAGGGGTCTTATACCCAGACGACGGGGCACACACTCACAGGCAGTTCCATCAATCGGGCTGAAGCTTGATACGGCTCTTTCTCACATGGTCACAGCTAAGCACCGGGCTGGGAGGAGGACTGAACGGCTGATACTGCCAAGCGCTGGGGCAGGTACCGTCGCAGTCACTGTCTTCATTAATCTTCGCAGATTAATAGGTAGATGAGGTAGATAAGATGGCTATCACACAGATAAGGCACCTGAAGCTCAGAGAGGTGCCGTGCTGTGTCCCAAGCCACACAGAAAGTGGCAAAGCTCAGATTCGAATGCATTTTCAATAAGACTCTCAACGTTCAGTCGTGAGGCCAAGCATTTATTCCTCAGACACGTACTGAGCCCCTTCTCTGGACAGCTATTGTGCCACCTGTAGAAGATCCGACTCTTAACGTGTCACGTAGGTCCAGTCACCAAAGAACTTACATCCCATGAGGAGACAAGACGAGGTGATCCGAAAGAGAGGTGCAGACGATAAGATCAGGACCTCAGATGAGCAATCAGGGCGGGCTGCCCTGAAGAAGTGGCATTTTAGCGGAGACCTGAAAGATGAGGAGGAGCTGGGCATTTGCAAAACTCGGACAAGAGCGCAGGCAGAAGGAACTAAAAGGGCCAGCACCATTTGTAGGTAGAGGCTTGGCGTGTCTGTAAAACAAAGCACGCCGAGGACCAAGGCTGCGTGATCAAACGTTTGAGATAAGGCAGGGCCTTGTTAAGCACAGAAGGGAGTTTGGATTTTGTCAGGAGGTCCCTGGGAAATTAAAGAAGAGTTTTAATTAAATGAGTGCCGTGATCTGATCTGTGCTTTAAAGAGATGATTCTGGCTACTGCGTGGAGGACAGAGAACAGGGAGGGGGCAAGAGTTAGGAATCGTAGCTTGGACCAAGATGATGGTAGTAGAGATGGATTTTATATTTGGAGATAGGACTTAACAGACTCGCTGATGGACTGTAGTGAATGCGGAAGGAAACAAACTCCTGGGTTTCTAGCTTCAACAACTGGGTAGATGATGGTACCATGTATTATGAGAAAGATAAGAGGAAAAAGCAAAATGCTCATGAGATAGCCATGCTTTTTATTCTTATCACATTAAGAAGGAAAAAAAAAAAGTAGACAAGTAGACCCAATTGTGTTTGTTCAGGGAAAGCTGTGAATTAAAGGCTTGAAGCTACTTAACCTGGTAAAGAGAAGGTGTTGGGTGTGAAAGTGGAAAATAAATAGCTAGAATTTCTGAAAGGCTGACTTAGGAAACAGGGGTTCCACTTACTTTCTGGGCCATTCATCACTGCCACACCAGGGTCAATGGATGGGAGACTCAGGAACAGAATTCAGTTATAGGTAAGGAAGGGCTGTCTTGTGGTCAGAAGTGTGGAAAGTGGAATGAGGTGCCCAGAGATATAATGACTTCCCTCTCACTGGAAGGGGTTAAAGAATAAATGACCCCCTGGTTAGATGGTTAGTGAATTCAATAACTGGGTAGGCAAATCCTTCTAAATCTAAAATCTTTTCAGAATTCTGTGGTTTTAAGATAAAATATTTATTAATCTGATCTTCAGACTTGGAGTTTGCCCAATAGGGCAGAGCTTCTCTGGTATGTTCTACCTTCTAGAAGATAAATAAAAACAATATTGGCTTATGTCATTCACTATAAAGTGAGTCCCAGTTTACTTTTAAGTGTCATACAAGATGATGAAAGGCTTTCTGTATAAGCAAAAGGCAGAAGCTACAGAATCAGATATCCTAGATTTGTAATTTATTAGCTCTGTGACATCAGGTAATGTATTTAAATCCTGTAAGTCTTGGTTTTTCTCTTTGAAAAATAGGAAAAACTATGCCTGATTTAGGATGTTTGTTGTGCAGACCCAAGTCCAGCATCTCACAGGTGATAGTAAGATTAATAACAATAACTAACATTTATTGAACCATTACTATACACTAGCATGTGCTATGTGTTCTAAGTACATTTTTTCCATCTAATCCTTATAACAACCCAGAACGTAGGCACTTATTATCCCTGTATTAAACATTAGAAAACAGACATAAGAGGTTACATAACTTATCCAGCTCTGGAGAAGGTAATGGCAACCCACTCCAGTACTCTTGCCTGGAGAATCCCACGGACAGGGGAGCCTGGTGGGCTGCAGTCCATGGGGCCGCAAAGAGTTGGACACAACTGAAGCAACTGAGTACAACCTATCCAAGAGTCATACAGCTAGTAATACTCAAATTGAGGGGTGGGGGGCTGAACCAACTAAATAAAGACTTCAACAAAGGTTGAAAGAAAAAGACAAAGAAAATCATATTTCCATCATTTGAAAAAATGTAACGTACTGTTGCAGACTTCCCCAATGGCTCAGTAGTAAAGAATCCATCTGCAATGCAGGAGTGTGGGTTTGATCCTTGGTTCGAGAAGATCCCCTGGAGAAGGAGATGGCAACCCACTCCAGGATTCTTGCCTGGGAAACCCCATGGACAGAGAAGTCTGGTGGGCTATAGTCCATAGAGTCAGAAAGAGTCAGCCACGACTGAGCCACTGAGCACATGCAAGCTACTGTTACATTTCACAAATAATTCAATTAATTTAGTAAATATTTGTTGAAATTGTAAGTGCATAATTGAATGAATAAGTGATTCCAACAAACATTTATTGAGTTCCTACCAGGCACAGCAGACAGAGAAGGGGGTGGCAGAGAAAGAGATGGTTAGACAGCCTCATAGACTCAATGAACATGAATCTGACCAAACTCCAGGACAGAGTGAAGGACAGAGGACCTGGTGTGCTGCAGTCTATGGGGTCTCAAAGAGGTGGACATGCCTGAGCGACTGAACAACAACAGGCAAAGCATCAAGAAACTAAGGTTACAGAGAACTTACATTAATTTAATGGAGAAGGAAATGGCAACCCACTCCAGTACTCTTGCCTGGAAAATCCCATAGACAGAGGAGCCTGGTAGGCTACAGTCCATGGGGTCGCAAAGAGTCAGACACAACTGAGCAACCTCACTTCACTTCACTTGAGAGTTTGCTATTAAAACCACAATCTTCAAACTTCAGATAAACTGCCAACATAATGACCCATATTCCATGAAAAAAAGTTCTAAAAAATATCCTCATACAGACCAAAGGAAGCTAGGATTACTGTTGTTCTTTGGGAAGTCAAAACTGTTAAAGAGACAGAGCAGTAGGCAGAAGCACATAATACATGGAAGCCAAGTAAAGAGGGAGTCTCAAGCAAAAGAAGAGTAACACCACCAAAGGAAGCAGAAATCTAAGAGAACAGAGGTTGACTTAGGAACTTGGGGTGTTCATGAACTTCACCAGAACTGTGGGGAGAGAAACCAAATTGCATAAGGCATTTGGAAGAATGGGTTAAAGAGGAAGGGGAGGCAATCTTTTAATGTGCTTCTGTGCTTACGCGCTCAGTCATGTCCGACTCTTTGCAACCCCATGGACTGCAGCCCACCAGGCTTCTCTGTCCATGGGGATTCTCTAGGCAAGAATACTGGAGTGGGTTGCCATGCCCTCCTCCAGAGGATCTTCCCAACCCAGTGATCAAACCCAGGTCTCCCACTTTGCAGGCGGATTCTTTGTTGTCTGAGCCAGCAGGGAAGCCCAAGAATACTGGAGTGGGTAGCCTATCCCTTCTCCAGAGGATCTTCCTGACCCAGGAATCAAACTGGGGTCTCCTGCATTGCAGGTGGATTCTTTACCATCTGAGACACCAGAGAAGCCCAATCTTTTAATAAGTTTGGGGATTAAAAAGAGAGAGAAAGTGACTTCCCTGGTGGTCCAGTGACTAAGACTCCCCACTCCCAATGCAGGGGGGTCCAGCTTCGATCACTGGTCAGAGAACTAGATTCCACATACTGCAACTAAGATCAAAGATCCCCCCATGTGCCACAATTAAGTCCCACAGCAGCCAAATAAACAAACAAATATTGGGGGAGAAAAAAAAGGAAAGGGAGAGAATAGCAGCCTGATGAGGAGAATCAGAAGGACCACTGATAAGTATAGAAGGTTAAGGAGCAGGAGCCAAAGGAAAGGAGAAACTGAAGACAAAAGGTAGATGGAGGAGATGGAAGTAAGAAACGGCAAGAGGACTAGACCCAAGGAAGACAAAGAGGAGGGACAGAATGCACAGAGAAAGGCCACCCTTGGGAAAGGAGAAGTCACCTTCTGCTCTGGGACAGGAGTCAAGGAGGAGAGCCTGCTGTATGGACATTATGAAAGAGACTCTCATCAAGCTGGACAAATACAGAGTGATCAAGTTCTCTAACACCATTTTGAAATCAATAGCAAAATGATACCGATTTTCCTGAGCCACTCAAAAATTGGTATTGAAAAAGACAAACATCATTTAGATACCAGTTCTATATGGTTAAAAACCAGGCTTATTGAGACGTGATTATATTCAGTTTCTTAATCTGGGTACTGTTACTCTGATGTGTTCACTTTGAAAACTTCATCAAGCTATATGCTTATACATGCCCTTTTCTGTATGTGGGCTTCCCTGGTGGCTCAGATGGTAAAGAATCTGCCTGCAATGCAGGAGACACAGGTTCAATCCCTGGGTCAGGAAGATCCCCTGGAGAAGGGAATAGCAACCCATGCCAGTATTCTTGCTTATAAAATCCCACACACAGAGGAGCCTGGCAGGCTACAGTTCATGGGGTTGCAAAGAGTTGGACACAACTGAGCAACTTTCACTTTTTCTGTATGTATATTATACATCAATAAAAAGTTTTTATAAACCAATCATTAACTTAGAATTACCACTCCTGTACTTTTTGTTCAGTTTTTAAAAGAGTAACTCAGCCTCAAACTATACATTCCTTCTGACAGGTAACATTCCTTACCATTCTTTTAGATCTGCCATATGGTATCTAATAAATATATGTTGATGTCACTGGAAGAACTTTAGTCCAGATGTTCAGACTTAATACAAATCTACCTACAGGAAATGCACCTTTAGGATTGTAAAATCTTGCAGATCCTACCTGAGCCAAATGATTACACTAAACATCACCAGTAATGGGATAATCTAACATTACTTGTGTCCTCTTGTGAAGCAATGGGAAGTACACAACATCAGCTATTTAGAATTCTTGCCCAAAATGGCTAACTTAAATATAATCATAGAGAAATAATTAGATAAACTCAACTTGTGAGATAGTCTTAAGAAAACAGGCCTGTTATCTTAAAAATATCAATGTCATAAAACACAATAAAAGAGAAAGAGACTTGTAGATTAAAAGAGACTTAGAGAGAGAGAAAGACTAAAGACACATACTTAAATTTAATGTACAGTCCTTGATTAGCTCCTTGAATTAAAAATAATGACTGTCATGAACATTATAAAACTAACATTATTCATGTTATCTGGCCAATAGGGGTATGCTAGATTGTTTGCAAAAATGCCTGCACTTGCTCATGCCCTTGAGCAAAATGACTTTGCAGCATCTCCCTTCAAAAGGAGCTTGTGACTTGCTTTGGCAAAAAGACTGCAACAGAAGTTGTGCTGTGCCAGCTCCAAGAGTAAGCCTCAGAAGGCTTTGCACACTTCCACTCTCTCTCAGCCTCTGCCTGTGTGCAGTGGGTAAGTCTGGGCTGTACTCCTGGAAGCTGAGAGACCCTCTGGATTAGAGACCCAGCCAGCACCTAGTGGATCCAGCATGGACTGCAAGTGTTGAGGAGGCCATCAAGGTCAGCTGAGCTTGATCCACATTAGAAGAAGCACACAGCTGACCTGCAGAATTATGAGCATTAATAAATAGGGGTTGTGTGAAGCCACAAAGTTTTGGTAGGATTAATTATGCAGTGAAAGCTAACTGATCAAAAGTAAGATTTACATATAGACTGTATATTAGACAATATGCAATCAATGTAAGTTTCCAGGGCATGACACTGGTATTGTGGTTACACAGAAGGTTGTCCTTACACGTAGGTGATAAATACTGACATATTTAGAAACCAAGTATGATGATGTCTGCCCCCCCAAACATAAATTTGTGTATACAGAGAAAGCAAATGTGGCAAAATGTTAATAGTAAACCTAAGAGTTTTCTTTAATGTTCTTTGCACTAATCTGTCCATTTGAGATTTTTCAAAATATACAGTTAGAAAGAAAAATAACCCACCTATCTCCAGAACATGGTGATGCTGAGTATTTATCTGGGAGCCCAGCACACTGCCTAGCAGTGAACAGATCCTTCTCAAGCCTCTTTTTCCATCCTCCCCCCACCCACCCCTTTGTACTGATAATGACTACTGTTTCTGAGGCTTCCCCAATGACAACAGGTAAAGAATCTGCCTGCAACGCAGGAGACACAGGAGATACGGGTTCAGTCCCTGAGTGAGGAAGATCCCCTGGAGAAGGAAATGGCAACCACTCCAGTATTCTTGCCTGAAAAATCCCAAGGACAGAGGAGCGTGGCGGGCTGCAGTCCATGCGTGCGTGTCTGCAGGCATGCTAAGTCGCTTCAGTTGTGTCTGACTCTTTGCCACCCAGTGGACTGTAGCCCTGGTGGGCTGCAGTCCATAGAGTCAAAAAGAGTCAGACATGACCAAGCGACTAAGCACAATTGTTGCTGAAAAGGGAGGCAGAACAGAAAATACAGTAAACCAGAGGTATACTCTGGTAGAGTTAAAAGAAAGACTCATTCATAGATAAGAAATGTTTAAAAGTAGCAAGCAATCACTGAGGTTTTCTCCCTGATATAATCAGAAAAAAAAAAAAAAAAAACTGTGGCAAGCTGGCTAGAGCATGAAAAGAGAAAAAGCTTTGGCAAGAAACACGGGCAGGTCTTTGAATTATTTTGTGTTAGAAAACAAATATTCATGTGTTTCTCTATTTTAAGGGATTTCTCCAACGCCTACAAATGAGAAGAGTATCTTGTATTACATCTCTTCTCCCTGAAAATCCCTCAAGATTCTTACCAATAGAGCGGAAATCCATTTTTTCACAATTGGATGAAAGCCTCCATTATTTAATTTGAATTTTCCTCCAAGTGATATGCAGCAATTATTAACGCTGTGTATTGACTTATATGAACCAACCCAAGGGCCTAGGTTCAAAGAATATGGTTTTCTGAGCTGAAATTCAAGGACCTTGGCTTTCCTGTGCCTTAAGTCTGCTTAACAATGAACAGCAAACAAAGCCTGCACTGTTCCTCATATAAAAAAAGTAATCTAGGTGGAGTGATTAATTTTTTAGAACAATCTCTACAAATCTATTAAAATTTATTTGACTTCAAAAAGCTCCAATCAAGTATTCCCAGGACTTCTATTGTCAGGTGAGAAAAACATTCAACTTATATAAGAGAGGAAAGAAAATGTCTCAAGGTACTATACCTTTAATGAGCTGGGTGTTCTCATCCATCAAAACCAAATGTTCAATGCAGCAGAAATATTTGTTAAGGCAGCATTTGACTCAAAGCCAAATCCATGCCCACTTTTTCTTATACAATCCCTGAGTTCTCTAGCCCACAAACCCCAGGATGTCTCAGACTACAGTTTGAACCTAGCACTTTAGGTTCAAATGGTTGTGCAAAAGGAAGAAGGGATCACATACAGGGAGAATCTTCCAATGGTTCCACAAACTTGATCCAGAGAAAAACACCAGGCTGTCATGTTTTCAAGGGAACGTTTATGTTCAAAGAGAATTCTGCGCACATTAATTCTCAAAATTGTTCATTGACACTGTGAAGACAGCTGCTGAATGGCAGGCTTTCCTGGCCCACATCTGCATGTAAGCATATCTGTCTGGTAGAAGGACTAGGCAGCAGCCGACCTGGGTGCGGGTCTGGTTCAGCCCCTGAGTCCCCACTCACTGGTTACTGAAAGTGTTAACTGCTTAAAGCATAGACTGATTGATACGGTCATTGATTCATTCATTGAGAAAACATCTATTGAGGAAATTTTGCATGCCAAACCTAGAATGGGGAAACACAGATGAAGGGGATATGGTGCCTAGTCCCTTCCCACAAGAAGCTCATAAACTAACAGAGATGCACAGTGCAAACACTTAGGCAGGAGCAGAGAGCTCTGAATAGGTTAATCACTTGAGTCTGTACATGAATCCAGGCTCTTCCACTTGGCTGGGTGACTTTGGGCAAATTTTATTTAATCTCTCCAAGCTTAGTTTCCTTAGCTATAAAGTAGGAATGGTAACCACACCTCTTACATTGAGTTATTGTCAGAATCAAATGGGATAATACATACTACAACGTGTGTTAGTCGCTCAGTTGTGTCCAACTCTTTGCAACCCCATGGACCGTAGCCCACCATGCTCCTCTGTCCATGGAATTCTCTAGGCAAGAATACTAGAGTGGGTTGCCATTTCCTTCTCCAGGGGATCTTCCCGATCCGGGGACTGAACCTGGGTCTCCTGTATTGCAGGCAGATTTTTTACTGTCTGAGCCACAGGGAAACCCAATATATAATAAATTACTACACATGCCAATAAACTTTTGATAAATGTTGGCTATGATTACTATTCTTTATTATTATCTGGGTAGTTGCATTACACATCTTTTTGGGTCCTTTATGACCTTGAGATTATAATTAGCTTTGACCTGGAGTAAGAAATTTAACATCTCTGGGTCTTTATCTGTTAAATGAAAGGGTATAGCTAAGGGATCTCTAAAATTCCTTCCAGCTCTAAAATATTAAATGGCTCTATGGGACTTCCCTGAAGTCTTAACCACTACTTCTTCAGTGGTTAAGAATCAGCCTTTCAATACAGGGGATGCAGGTTTGATTCCTAGTCAGGGAACTAACATTCCACACGCCTTGGAGCAACTAAGCCCAAGAGCGACAATTAGAGACCCCGTGTGCTGCATAGCACAACAAAGATTCTGCGTGCCGCCACTATGACCTGACCCAGCCAAATAAATAACAAATAAATTTTAAGGTATATTAAAAAATTTTAAAGACTCTATGATTGATCTTATATGATTTCGTATGTGCCTCAGTATCACCACTTAGATAAACTGGCACAACAAAACAACGGTCATAAACCACCTTTCTCTGGTGACTGAATCTTTTTTCCCTTCTGTTCCTTTAATCTCTTAGCCTACCTATGCACATATGGAATGTGTACAGGAATGAGTCTCCAGAGAGGAAAAACAGACAGGTCCAGGGAAAGCCAGGTCGCTGCCCTCTTCCTTTAGGCTGGGTGAAAGGGAAAGTGTTAGTCTCTCAGTCATGTCAGACTCTTTTGCGACCTCATGAACTGTAGCCTGCCAGGCTCCTCTGTCCATGGGATTCTCCAGGCAAGAATACTGGAATGGGTTACCATGCCCTCCTCCAGGGGAATCTTCCTGAGGGAGGGATGGTAACTCAGTCTCCTGCATTGCAGGCAGATTTGGCTTTCAAAATACAATTGGCAGAGCTGCAATGAATGAGCAGATTCATTCATTCGTTCGCACAATACTGAAGGAAGATGGCCTTCCTGTGCTCCCAGGGCAGCTCGATTTGTCCCGTATGCCACTCCCCACCCTGCCATCTTATCTGCCTGCATCAGCAACTAAGCTGACTGCGTGCTGAGACTTTGTCATGCTAACTTTGCATCCTCAATCCCAACCCAGTGCCTGCAATGTGGCAGAGGCCTAATGACTTAATAATTAACTAAAATTCATACTGCCCTCAGAAACGAAACCATACATTTGCAAAGTGACTAGGCATTTTGAGGTGCGGGCCTAAACCTCTCAGGATCCTTCACAGAGGGTCACTGATCCAGTAGTGTCAAGAAATAACTGTGGGACCTGGGGTGGGGGTGGCGGGGGGAGGATCATTTCAGTTTCCTCTTTTTAAAAAAATATTTATTATTATTATTTCTTTGCATTGGGTGTTAATTGCGACATACAGGGTTTTCGTCTCAGGCTCTCTAGTTGTGGCACAAGGGCTTTAACTGCCCCGAGGCACTTGGGATCTTAGTTCCCCAACCAGGGACCAAACTCAAATCCTCTGCATTGCAAGGTGAATTCTTAACCATTGGACCACCATGGAAGTTCATCAGTTTCCTCTCTGATAAAATGAGGATTAGATCACAGGTTGGCAAACTATGGCTCCTGGGCCAAACCCAGCTCAGCTTATGGTCCCCTCCAGTTTAGGGCTATTTTTACATTTTTTAAAGGTTATAAAAGCAAATAAAGAATAACATGCATCAGAGAACCCCTAAGCCTATGTGGTTCTCTATACCTAATATGTTTACATTCTGGCCCTTTACAGAAAAAAGCTTGCGGACTCTGGATTAGATGTGACTCACACACACACACACACGCGCGGTCCCTTTAAACCTGGACATTTTTGCATTCTCATTCTGCATGATCAGCCCCATTCTGGCTCCGTGCACCAAGCATTCCCAAGTCTCAACCAGTACACACAGCGGGAGCTCAATTGTCATTTGTCTAACTGAATAAATGGATTCTGCATCAGTAACCCTAAGAACTAAATCCCCCACCAAGAGGGTAAATTGGGTCAATGTGCATCAAATGAAGCCCTAAGAGATGTCCCCAGCATCCGCTTGCCACAACAAGGGGACGGAGCAGCAGCTCCGCTGGCTCTTTGGATGACGATGACACCAAAACTGACCCAGAGCTCAGATAACCAGGATTAAGACTCACCTTGCTTCACCAAATAAAAAATACATTTAGCCATCCCCTGCGCAAACCCCTTGGATAAATTATAAAGCTATCGAGAAGCAGCTCTCAAAACACAGATCATCTCAACAGATTATCTTAATAGCCATGGACCCAAGAGAGGAAATCCCACCCAAAATAAGGCACATAGAAGAATTTAGCTCACCACATTCTGTTTCTCTTGCCCTCTGTTGTTAAGGATACAGAATACCAAAACAAGGAATTCAAACATTTATGTCAGGGCAGCAAGCCAAGGAAAGCCTAGAATATATGATCCTATTAACACTAATGGAAGTTGAAGCAAGCTAACAGAGACAATAAAGCCTGCCCCCGCTCTCACTACACGTACATTTCCAAAATAAACAGCCAGCAATTATTCTTTTAATGTTCCTTCTCTGAACATCCATAAATCACTCCTGGGCATATACCTCTTGCTGATTTCAAAGTACAGGCTTCTGGTTTTTCTTTTTTTCCTACCTTGCCTTCACTCTTCCTGTTTCTGGATGCTTATAGAGGACCTTCCTGAATGGGCCTGGGGTGCTTTTCTATGATCCCTCAGTTAAGCATCCTCAGTACACGTGCAGCACACGCCAACCACCACCTCCTTCATCAGACTGAACCTTAGGAATCACCAAATTAATATGGGGTTTCTGCCCTCTCCATTCTCCTCTAAAGAAGCCGGTTGGAGCTCTCCCTTCTCCCAGCTGGCCGAGAAGTCTAAAGGTCCCCCACACCCAATGACGCGGTGGACTCATACATCTCACTCCCACCCCCAGCCCCCGGCACCATGCTCCCAATATACTGAGCTGGAAGCCTAAAAACAACAATAACAAAAACCTGTATATCTCAAAGCTTACTTCCAGAAACCAAAGAACAGAAGAACAGTTTAAATTTGGATTCTTTTCCTGACTTATTAGGTAAGCTTTTTCCAATAGCCAAGACAGATGGACAGACACTGACCCACTGCCAACCTCTGCATGAACTTCAAAAAAAAAAAAATCCCATTCCTTCTCAGAGTCTTGTTATTCTCATGGGTTTCTCAACCATTAAAAATGGGTTTAATCTCAGCTGGCATCTTTGCTTGAAAGGTTAAGAATCCAACACCTAGGATTATATTATTGGAGCTCTGAGTTCTCCCCGCCCCTAGGGAAGAACCCTGCAACAACTGTTCTCTGATTCCAGGAGCAAACAGCCACACCTATATTTTCTGCAAATGCCATCCCTGTAACCCCTGCTGGGGGACCCAGAGCAGACCTGAGTACCTATTTCTGGCTCTTCTCCCTGTTGAGTATGGGATCCAGACTAGATCCAGACCATCCGTAGCACCAGAAGAAAATCATCACTTGGTTAAAAAAAAAAAAAAAAATCCCTGGAAAGCACCTAGATAATTAATGTACAGAAATGCAGACTCCCTCCAACATAAGATAAATCTAATATCTACTGATTTTGTCTCTATAAAAGATTTTGCAGGCTATTCATTAATATTTGCATAAAGAAAAGAGACCCACATGTGCCTTTTTAAAAACATACTTGTCTATTTGACTGTGCCAGGTCTTAACTGCAGCATGAAGGATCTTAGTTCTTGAACCTGGGCCCCTGTATTGGAAGCATAGAGTCTTCACCACTAGACCACCAGGGAAGTCCCCTACCTGTGCCTTGTGAATGTGACATTTCATAGGAAGGTTTAAGGTGATTCAAGTAGGTGTTAGAAAACACAATGGACTACTCAGATATTATTATCAAGTATATATGGAAAAAAGTGTATATGGAAAAATGCATATTAATGCTCAAAATACACTATGGCCTATTCTTTTAACAGTGCACAATCATCTTACATCATCCAGGCTGGATGAATCACAACTGGAATCAAGATTGCTGGGAGAAATATCAGCAACCTCAGATATGCAGATGATACCACTCTAATGGCAGAAAGGAGAACTAAAGAGCCTTTTGATGAAGATGCAAGAGGACAGTGATAATGCTGTCTTAAAACTCAACATTCAGAAAATGAAGATCATGGCATCCGGTCCCATCACTTCATGGCAAATAGATGGGTTAACAATGGAAACAGTGACAGACTATTTCCTTGGGCTCCAATATCACTGTGGATGGTGACTGCAACCACAAAATGAAAAGATGTTTATTCCTTAGAAGAAAAGCCATGACAAACCTAGACAGCATATTAAAAAGTAGAGACATCACTTTGCCAACAAAGGTCTGTATAGTCAAAGCTATGGTCTTTCTAGTAGTCACGTACGGACATGAAACTTGGACCATAAAGAAAGCTGAGCACTGAAGAATTGATGCTTTTGAACTGTGGTTTTGGAGAAGACTCTTGAGAGTCCATTGGACTGCAAGGAGATCAAACCAGTCAATTCTATAGGAAATCAACCCTGACATTCACTGGAAGGACTGATGCTAAAGCTGAAGCTCCAATACTTTGGCCACCTGATGCAAAGAGCCAACTCATTAGAAAAGAACCTAATGTTGGGAAAGATTGAGGGCAAGAGGAGAAGGGGTCGACAGAGAATGAGATGGTTGGATGGCATCACTGACTCAATAGACATGAGTTTGAGGAAATTCAGGGAGAAAGTAAAGGACAGGAAAAGCTGGTGTGCTACAGTTCATGGCGTCGCTAAGAGTCGGACATGACTTAATGACTGAACAACAACAACAAATCATCTTATAAACATGGTACAACCATTCTTACTCCTTAAAGCAGAAATAATTATTTCCTCTACTTTGTGGACCCACTGGACCCCATAAGGATGTTAATAACAGGACCTATGACCTCTCATTTACTCATATGTTTACTCTCCTCACACTTCACTACCCTAGACCATAAGTCCCTTGAAGACAAGGACCCCATCATATTCCTTCTTGAGTCCTCAGTACCCAAGAGACTGCCTAGCATCTAGCAGGTGTCTCATAACACCCGAATGGAAAAGCAAGAGACGCAGCAGGTATTAAGAGAGCAGAAGCTGAATCTGTCTTATTCATTGTTGCCTGGCCTATAAATATTTTTCGAATGAATGGATGAAAGAAATAAAAGAACAGTGGTACTAGAGCATGAAAATACAGAGTTTGGTTGTGGCATAATAAGTATCATCTTTCTTCAGTTCTAAAACATGTTTTCTTACCTTCTGGCAGCTTGTAAATCAGGATGCATTTTGCAATGGATGGCAACTTGGCATTGTGTTAGAGTTTATTTGGAACTTGCTCTTCCTTCCTTCCTCAGTGGTACACAGAAAAGTCTTACATGCTAAAAATAATGGCATTGGGACATCCCTGGAGATCCAATGGTTGAGAATCTGCTTTGCAATGCAGAGGACTTGGGTTTGATCCCGGATAGGGGAACTAGGATCCCACAGGCTGCAGGGCAACGAAATCTGTGCACCAGAGCTAGAGAAGCCCATGTGCTGCAACTAGGAAAGGCCCATGCATGGCAACAAAGACCCAGCACAGCCAAAATTTAAAAAACCAAAAAATATTTTTTAAAAATAATGGTGTCATAGATTTAGTGAAATATAACCATTTGATATGGCTGTAGTAACAGAGTTGGAAAGACAACTGTAAAATTGTACTGA
This sequence comes from Bubalus bubalis, assembly GCF_019923935.1. Lineage (NCBI taxonomy): Eukaryota > Metazoa > Chordata > Mammalia > Artiodactyla > Bovidae > Bubalus > Bubalus bubalis. The sequence continues at coordinate 93,129,866 of NC_059161.1, read as the reverse complement.
ATTTTCCACAAGAGTAGAAACAATAAGAGAGGCTGGGCTTTTTAGGGACTTCCCTGGTAGCTCAGCTGGTAAAGAATTCACCTGCAATGCAGGAGACCCCGGTTCGATTCCTGGGTCTGGATGATCCACTGGAGAAGGGATAGGCTACCAACTCCAGTATTCTTGGGCTTCCCTGGTGGCTCAGACAGTAAAGAATCCACCTGCAATGTGGGAGACCTGGGTTTGATCCCTTAGTTGGGAAGATCCTCTGGAGGAGGGCATGGCAATCCACTCCAGTATTCTTGCCTGGAGAATCCCCATGGACAGAGGAGCTTGGTGGGCTATAGTCCATGGGGTAGCAAAGAGTCAGACACGACTGAGCAACAGCACAGTACAAGTGGAGTGGCTATTTCTCTCACAGTGGTTGCCCCTTCTCTAAAAGTAGCCCACAGGCCAGTTTATGCTAAATAAATGTCCTTCTGCCCACCACCGATTGGTCCAGGGGTGGTCACATGATCCAAAGTGAGTCAATCATTACTCTAAGATTTTTTTACTTGGAGCCAATGAGAGTGTAGAGGCTTCCCTGGTGGCTCAGTGGTAAAGAATCTGCCTGCCAATTCAGGAGACCCGGGTTCAATCCCTGAGTTGGGAAGATCCCCTGGGGGAGGAGGAAATGGCAACCCACTCTGGTATTCTTGCCTGGGAAATCCCATGCACAGAGAAGCCTGGTGGGCTATAGTCCACTGTGTCACAAAGAATTGGACACAACTTAGCAACTGAGCATACACGCAGGCACCCAATGAGAGTGCAGGTCAGTTTGTCTCTGGTGTTAGCCACAGAGTTAGAGTTCAGGAGCAATCCCTGGCCATGCTCCCTGCCATGGAGGAGAGAATCAAAGGCAAGAGACGGAGCCTTGACATCATTTGAGTCCCTGTGTGGCTCATATTAGCCACATGCTCACCAAACCCATTTCTTTTTCTTCTTAGGCCTTATTTCTCAGCCTCCTTTACCATTAGGTGGGGTCATGTATTGAGTAATAACTGATAGAATGAGGCCAGAAGTCATATAAACTACTTTGAGACCTGGCTCCTGAAAACCTGCCACATGAGATGCTCCAAGCTTCTTCTCCATCTGCAGATTGAAAGGAGAGCACTCTGAGATCCCTAGAGGAGAAGGGGACTACAAGATGGCAGGTGCCTGGCGGGTTATAGAAAGTGGCCTAACTAGGACAAACTATGCTGCACTGGTGAATAAACAAGAAATAAACTTCATTTGTGTTAAGCACCAATATTCGGGGGGATTATTAGGGCAATTACCTGCTTCAGTCTTCCTTGGTTCCAGGTATACCCATCCCTCCCCTGGGTACACGAAACACCCCACTATTCTTCCCATAAATTCCCTCTTCACCCAAACTAGTTGGAGCTGGATGTCTTTCCTTTACAACTTGAAGAGTTCTGGGAAATGAACTACAATCATTTGAAATGGCAAGAAGATAGACTGGGAAGCAACAGTCCCTAAGTGTCTAGGGAACACTAGAAAATTTCTCAGAACAGAGTAATAAGTCCAACAAACTAATGGCAAATCACAAGACTCTTTCCAGTGTCCAAGAGCTTCCAGCTGTAAACTCATAAGCCACTTAGAGTGAGATCCTCTCTCCAATCTCCTTCTACTACCAGAAGCATGTATCAAGTTGTAATAGCCATGCTTTAGGGTATACACACTCATGAGTTCACACCCACCTAGAATCCTAGCAAGCAAGATAAACGTCACTTATCACACAGAGTCAGCCCTGCAGTCCCCAGATTTATTGGGAAATGGGTCCACAAGCAACCCTGAGAAGTCAGATAACTACCCTGCACCTCAGAGCTCTGGGTATGAGAGTACAAGGCTGACCAGGGTTTTTAAAAACAAATATTCAAGACTCAACAAAGCTTGAGGGAGCATTTATAAGACTATAAATGAAAAGATTACAGAAATAAACAGAAGAGTGATGCCATGAATGCCTACATCAGCAGGGAAAAGGTCTGCCTGAACTGGGAGCCAGCGATGACAGAGCATGCATCCTGCTCAGTTTTGAGAAATGTCTCTCAATGAGCCAAGATTTATAACAAGCACTGACGTCTATAATGCATTCTAGGGGCTAGTTGCAGAGCACTTTTGCACTACACATAGAGTAATCTGACTCTCACAAGGACAGTAGGAAGCTGGGATTGTCATCAGTTCTTTATTTACAGCTAAGAACACAGGCTCAGACAGGTCAAGTGCTCAGAGCCCCAGGATTTGCGGTTTGAGCCAAGACTTGAGCTCCCATTTCCTGACCCCATATCTGCTGTCCATTTCGTTGTCCCCCAAACGATGGAAAGCCGGGGCAGAGAGGGCCCAGCTGGAGGAGACTTTTCCCAATGCCATAAGATCCATCAACCCACTTGGAGGGTGGTTTTCTTTGCTTCATGCAGCCATATGTGGGAACTTTTGGGGGGTGGGGAGAGTGGGGTTAAAGGGCCTGGGATAAATGCCTGGTCTGCCTCCAAACTCAGCTGGGAAAATACTCTCTGATAAGACACCGTAGCTTGTGCCCACAAGCAGGCCCTGAGAGAGGAAGGAGCCTGAGGCACGGGGTCAAGAGAGCTAAGGCCTTCGTGTGATCCTGGCAGAACCTCAGAGTCGGAAGCCTCTGAGAACCAGGCCACAAGCTCTCTCAGGATACTAAAGATAGAATCTGGGGCAAAGGAACTGAATTTACCCTTTGCTGGGATGGGAGAGAAGATCAAATATATAAACTCAGCTGGCCTTAGACAGTTCATGAGCTACCTCTGAGAGGCAAATTGCCAAGATCAAACACTCACATATTACCTGGGAAAGATGAAAAGAGAAAAAAAAAAAAAAAAAAATCAGGTGGCCTAGTGGTAAAGAATCTGCCTACCAATGCAGGAGATACAAGAGATGCAGGTTCAATTCCTGGCTCAGGAAGATACCCTGGAGAAGGGAATGGCAACCCACTCCAGTATTCTTGCCCAGAGAATCCCATGGAAAGAGGCACCTAGCGGGCTACAGTCCATAGGCTTGCAAAGAGGTGGACATGACTTAGCGACTGAGCACACACACAAGAGCCATTTATCCCTGGCAGTTGGCAGTCCACCACCTTGGAAAGAAGACATGGGAAATTGGAGGACATGCCCTTTGGGGTGTTGGAAAACTTGAAGAGTGGGCCTCTCCTGAATATCACTACTTCCCAGGCAACACAGATGAGAGGAAGGGCCTTCATCCTGGTGCACTTCCCAAGAGATAGAAAATCCAAGATCCTGATGAATATGGAATAGGGAAGGGGCAATGGCCTTGATCTGAACAAACTTGGGCTTGAACCACGGCTCAGTGTCTTGTTAGCTGTGACCTTAAACAACTCACAACCTCTTTGAGCCTCAGTTTCAATATCTGTAGAGGATACAACACTGACCTTTCAGGATTTGGAGGGGGATGAAGAAAAATTAGAAATGTAAAGGGCATAGCACACCATCTGATACACAGGAGCTACTCAACAAATGTGAGCTCTTTGTGAGCCCTTGCAATCCTCACTTCAATTCCTTATTATTGCAATTTTAATACTTGGTCATTTTAATTCTTAGGAATTCACTAGTCAGTAGTCTTGAGAGAATCATGTATATCTTGGCTGTTTCACTAGTCTCTTTGAAATATAACCATCTGTGATTTTGGCTGTGAACATCTCAAATAAGTCTAGACCCTTGGGTCTCTTACTAGTCTACTTAATGCTTCCTAAATTCCCTTAACAAACAAACAAAAAACCCTGCAACCTTATCGTCTTTCTCCAACTTGAAAGAGAATCCAAACCTTATGGATATTTGGCACATAGCTGCACCTAACAACTTAACAATAGTCAAGTTCAACTAACGTTCCACAAGGCTTAAAATGAAGAGTTCTGAGTTCACCAAAGCTTTACAGAGTTCAATCAATATGTAGTGTGCCTATGAACATAGGAACAACAGCAAGGAGGAGTTTCTTGTGGAGTTCTTCATTATCTTCCGGGTCTCTGGGATCATTTCCTCTTGACATGCTATTATCCAAGTCAGGGTCACACCCATCCTCTATACTCCAGTCTTTCATATACATCACTACCAGTGCTTTGACTATACTACACAATAACTGTCTATTTTTATGCTCTCTTCACTACCCTACAATCTCCTTTCAGGCAAGAACAGTGTTCTGCCATATCTCAATTACCAGTACCTACCAACACAGTACCTGGTGTGTAATAGACATTGAATTAATACTGGAGGTGTATAAGATGGATAAATAAATAAATAGGGTTTCTAGATGGTTGAATGGCATCACCAACTCAATGGACATGAGTTTGAGCAAACTCTGGGAGATGGTGAAGGACAGGGAAGCCTGGAGTGCTGCAGTCCAATAGTTGCAAATAGTCGGACACGACCGAGTGACTAAGCAACAACAACAAAGATCTGGGAGAAACTTTAGAAATCATCTGGTCTAATACAAGGCCTTCATCTTACAGACAAGGATCCTGAGGCTCAGAGCTGTAAGAAGATTCAGCCCAGGCGGCCTCAGAATCAGCAAGAAGATGACAAGTGGCTGCAGTCACATGCCATTTTGACTGTGAGTTCAAAGACAGACATCACTTCACACTCGCTCCCAAGGGGAGGCCATGTAGCCTGGTGGCTTCCCAGGTGAAGTCTTCGGCTACCTACCTGTCATGTGATTTTGGATAAATTACTTTATCTCTCTGAGTCACAATGGCTACATCTGTTAACTGGGGCTACGAATAACTCCAGAGTTATTGGGGGTATAAAGCCTGCCAACACACATGAAGTGCCATGCATAGAACAAATGTTTACTGAATGAATTATGAATGAGTCCCTGTCCAGCATACCACAAGAACCTGGTTTAGACTTTGTATTTAAATCTCTGCCTGCATGGAAGGTGGCTGGATCACCCATAATTACACAGCTATGTACTTGGAATTTGTTTCTTGCTGGAATTAGACCTTAAAGCCAAGTAGCCTCTATAACGCTGTTCACCGTTCCTTTCACCTTGGTTGCCCTTGCTTCACAAATCTGCCCCACAAATTACCCATCTTCTATCACCCAGCTAGTTACACCTTGTCTAAAAAGCTGTCTCTGATTCCTACGATGTCCTTAGTCCTTCCTCTCTCACTAATTAACAGAGCAGAAGGGTGTATCCGTTTGGCTTTTTAAATTGTGGCAAAATATACACAATGTGAAATTTACCACCTTACCCATTTTTTTTTCGGCTGTGCCACACAGCATGTGGGATATTAGCTCTGCAACAAGGGATCGAACCTGTGCCCCTCGCGGTGGAAGCTGAGAGTCTTAACAGCTGAACCGCCAAGGAAGCCCCCACCTTAACCATTTTTAAGTGTACAACTCAGCACTGTTGAGTACATTCACATTGTTGTGCGGCCAATTGCCAGAACTTCTTTATCTTGTGAAACCAAAATTCTACACTCATTAAACAACAACTCCCCCAATTGCTTCCTCCTCCAGCCCCTGGCGAGCATTCTACTTTCTGTCTCTCTGAGTCTGATTACTCTAGGTACCTCATTTAAATGGAATTATACAATATTTGTCCATTTCTGTCTGATTTATATCGCTTAGCAAAGTGTCCTCGAGGTTCATCCATGTTGTAGCATGTGTTCAGAATTTCCTTCAAAGGCTATTCAGCTTTGAAATACATTCAAGGCTGAATACACGGAATAATTATTCAATGTTCCATTGCATGCACATACTACATTTTGCTTATCCATTCATCTGTTGATGGGCGCTTGAGCTGCTTCCACTTCCTAGCTATCGTGAATAATGCTGATGTGAACATCAGTGTACAGGGTTTATCTGTCTCATCTCCTCTACTTAAATGTGAACTTCCCAAAGACAATGGATGAGTCTCAGTCATCTCTATAGTTCTCAAGGTGCCTGACACGTGATGGCACTTAATAAATACCTATCAAGTAAATAAGACAGTTGTTGTTTAGTGGCTAAGTCGTGTCCAACTCTGCGACCCCATGCACCGTAGCCCTGCAGGCTCCTCTTTCCGTGGGATTTCCCAGGCAAGAATTTGCAAATGGCAGTATCACACAGCAGAAAAACACAGGCTTTGCAATAAGACAGTCTTGATTTCTGGTCCTGGATCTGCCTCTTCCTACTCATATGATCTTAGGCGTGTTGCTTAAGCTCTCAGAGTTTCAGTTCCTTATGTGGTTTTTGCCACAATTAAATATTATAACTTATGTAAAGCAGTTGGCACAGCACTTGGCACACCATAAACTTAAAAAAATGTATGCCAGTATTATGATTATAAAGTTATATAATAAAAGTAACTTACTGCACATACAAACAGGCCATTTGGTTTTCTGGCCATGATAATTTTAAAGGCAGAGTACGCAGAATTCTGAGAGCAAACAATTCATTACAGGTAACAGTCAAAACAGAAAGACACTACATAGCACTAACAATGAACTCGGATTGGTATCACTCTACTGAAATCTTGAGCTATTCTGCTACAGGTCTGGATGTTGGAAATTTTGCCACTTCAAAGGGACAGACTTAAACGTACTGAGGAGCACCTCCCTGAGCAAAGCAGCCTGTCAAAGATCTCACATTTTTTAATCAGGATGACTTGAGGGTTTTTTTTTTTTTTTTGGTGCCTGGGCTGAGTCTGTCTTGAATTTGATCACTCAAGTTTGAACTTTTTAGCAAAATGATGAAAGAAAGAAATAGATCTTTATGACTATTTCAGACAGACATATTTATTTCAATCTGTCTCAAAGGAAACTGAGCTCCCCGCCCTACTCCTAGTTCCTCCTGGACATGAATTCCTTTTGCGGTTGCTCTCCAAATTTTCCAGACCAGAAACATTCCTTCCAAAGTTAGCTCTTAGAAAGTAGAGTTCTTAAGTCTTAGAAGGAAAACTTATTGGAGTTTCTTTTTGTCTGCTGAAACAATTAACATTCCTCATGGCTAATTTAAATGACTCTCTGAGACAAAAATCAGAAACTTGGTTGTGTGGTGGAGGGAAGGGAAGGGAAGAAAAAGAGAAGGTAAGAGAAAGTTGTTCAAATGCTAGTGTCAGTCGCTCAGTTGTGTCGGACTCTTTGCGTCTCTCTGGACTGTAGCCCACCAGGCTCCTCCTTCTGTAGGATTCTCCAGGCAAAAATACTGGAGTGGGTTGCCATGCCCTCCTCCAGGGGATCTTCCCAACCCAGGGATCGAATCCGAGTCTCGTGTTTCCTACATTAGAAGGCACATTCTTTACCACTAGTGCCACCTGGGAAGCCCCCCATATGCCACAGGTCAATTTTAATTTGCCCCCCAAATAACAGCTAAGGGCTACTGAATGCCTTCCTCAACCAGGACACCCAAATGACTTCGAGGCCTACCGGGTGAAGGGCACCAGACTGAGATTTGAAACAGAGCCTCCACTATGCTCTAAGTATTAATTTTGGGTGATGACTGCATGACTCTGTGAACATCCTAAATCAAATGACTGAATACATACAGTTCATGTGAATTTTATCTCAACAAAGTCATTTAAAAGCCAGCATCATATAAAAGAGTATATTTTAAGAAATCTCACTACGTACACACATGCACACATACCCTCCTACTGCGCTGGTATCAGTAACCATTTTGTTATTTTATATCCTTCCCAGATTCCTTTCTGCAAATTCAAATGTATTTGCTTAACCCCCTACTTCTTTTACAAAACATGCACTCTTCTGCATCAGCCTTCTTTTTGAGGGATGTGGAGGAACCATCTTTCTTTCACTTAAAATATCCTTGGAGATCTTTGCATATCAACACTTAGAGAAACCAAATTCTTGTTGGTAGTTTAATAGCTTTCCCTTTTGTGAACATACCCATTTATTTAACCAGCTTCCCACTGATGCACACTTAGGTGGTCTCCAATCATTTGCTATTAGCAATGGTGATGCAATGCTTGTGCTTTCTTCTTAACTTGGTTTCATCAGGTAACATTCTGCTTCTGGACTGAAGGGAGACAGCCTCAACAGCAGGAACCTCTTCACAGTTAGTTGGAACTGGATCTGCATACAGCCTCTTCTGTCCATGTGCATGTTAGTCATTCAGTCTTGTCCGACTCTTTGTGACCCCATGGACTGTAGCCCACCAGGCTCCTCTCTCCATAGGATTTCCCAGGCAAGAACACTGGAGTGGGTTGCCATTTCCTTCTCCAGGGGATCTTCCCCACCCAGGGACTGAAGCCAGGTCTCCTGCGTTGCAGGCGGATGCTTTACCATCTGAGCTACTAGAGAAGGCACAGTCTCTTCTGCTGACTAGCTATTAGCTCCATGACTGGGAAGGTTTCTTTTATCTTCTGAGCTTTAATTTCCTCACTTCATAAAGTAGGCAAAAATCCCACCTACTTTATCAGGTTGCTTCTAGGGCTCAATAGGCTCCCACTGGCCAAATTTGGACAATTTTTGTATCAAAAAAGCATAAATATAGGAGCAGGGGAGGCAGAAGGTTGGAAATGGATTATAACATAGGGAAGAATCCAGGAATCCAGGTGATACTAAAAATAAATAAACAGTAGGGGAGTTGAAAGCTAATCTATCAGAAAAATGCTGGAAAACAAATATAGAACAAAAGAGAAAATTAGAAAATCATCCTTTTACTTATTGCATAGCACAGGGAACTCTGCTCAGTCTTATGTGGCAGTCTAGATGGGAGGGGAGTTTGGGGGAGAATGGATACACGTATATGTGTGGCTGAGTCCCTTCGCCATTCACCTGAAACTATCACATTGTTAATCAGCTATACTCCAATACATAATAAAAAGTTTAAAAAAAGAAATAGAAAATCATCCTTTTATAGATATTAATTGATCTAGGCCAGGATTATCAATAGATGTTTAAACCAGAGAGATAAAAGTTGCTGAGGAACAGGAGTTTGAAACAATCTCAAAGTATCACCCCAAAGGCAACGTTATTAATTAGAAAGAGAAGAGGATTCCTTTACAATGTAGAGATCTGGCAAGGCCACCACATTCAAAATACAAACTTCTCATCACCAGTGTGGGGACAAACCAACGTGTGTCACCCTGATGTGATGCGAGGGGAAGGACACAGCATCGCCTGTGGGTTATTCTTATCGCGAATGTTCACCCTGAGTATAAGAATAACAAAACCAGCAGACAAATCCAACCTACCGTCTACAAAGCAGCTTAGAATCTTCAAACTGTCAATGTTATGAAAGACAAAAAAAAAAAAAGGCAGGGAACTTAGCCACATTAAACTAAACTCAAGAGACACAACTACACTGTATAAGCAATCTTTGATTAAATTCTGCATCCCTCTTCCCCTAAAAGGTTATAAATATCATTAGAACAACTGGGGGAATCTGAAAAATATTATTGTTCCAGTGTAATGGTATTGTGGTTACAGGGGAGAATGTCCTTGTTCTTTAGACATACACACTTCAGTGCTTAGAGATAAAGTGTTGTGGTGTCTGCAACTTACTTTCAAATGATTTTGAAAAATAAAAATCAATGTGTGTGTCAGTGTGTGTGTGTGTGTGTGCATGCACACAATCAGGATGGGAAGGCAAATAAATCTAGATGAAGGGTATAGGAGTTTTTGCTGTAATATTTTTGCAGTTTTTCTATGTTTGAAATTGTTCAAAATAAGTTGCGGTGGGGGCGGGGGGTGGGAATCAAACAAATCATGTAAATCAACTGACATCCATTAGGTCCTATAAGAGTTCCCATCATGGCTTCAACCAACTCAACAGATCTACAGAAAGCTCCTGCCCTCTAACCATGCTATGTGCTGGGGCTAAGTCACTTCAGTCGTGTCTGACTCTGTGACTCTATGGACTCCTCTGAGGATTGGACTCCTCTGAGCCAACAGGCTCCTCTGACCATGGGATTCTCTTGGCAAGAATACTGGAGTGGGTTGCCGTGTTCTCCTCCAGCAGATTTTCCCGACCCAGGGATTGAACCCAAGCAGATTTTTCTGACCCAGGAATTGAACCCAGGGATTGAACTCCAGCAGATTTTCCCGACCAAGGGATTGAACCCATTGAGACTTGGGTTCAATCCCTGGGTCAGGAAAATCTGCTGGAGGAGAACACGGCAACCCACTCCAGTATTCTTGCCAAGAGAATCCCATGGTCAGAGGAGCCTGTTGGGCTACAGTCCATAACGTCACAACGAGTCAGACACGACTGAAGTGACTTAGCCCAGCACATAGCATGGTTAGAGGGCAGCAGACAGTGCTGCCTTCGGAAAGCTTACACCTCTGATCAGATGACAAGACAAAAACAGGAAACACCTAGAGATTCAGAAAGGTTTTGGTTCCAGAAAAACTACCTGGGGCCTACATCTGTGAATTTTTTAAAGATTGGTAACCTTTTAAAAAACAGAACAGAACCACTACTTAACCTCACTAAGAATTATTTCCTCATTTACATGGAAAAATGGAGCTGGAATCTACAAGCTAAGTTGAGAGAATAAGATAGCGTACATAGTACACCTCTGTAAAGCATATGTTATTGAAGGCTTAGCAAAAGATTAATCTCCTAGACTAAAAGCAGAGAAGGAAAGCTCCAGGAGGGTTCCACCTTTGTTTCCCTATCAGAACACCCAGCACAGGAATTTGCATTTAGCTTATGCTCCAAACATTGGATGAAGAAGTAATAGTAAGACATTACGAGATAGAATACCTAAAGAAAGTCTTTGTGGCTACAAATGCCACTGGAATTAGAGGAACGATTAATATATGAGCTGGCCCAGCCAGAGACTGCAGCACCTTAACAAAAGCACATATTTATGTGCACATAAATTGGCAAATTTATGTGACATGAGTTTGAGCAAACTCTGGGGGATAGTGAAGGACAGGGAAGCCTGGCATACTGCAGTCCATAGGTTTGTAAAGAGTCTGACACGACTCAGTGACTGAACAACAAAATTAGCAAAAGTCCTACTATACAGATTATCTCATCTGAGCCTCAAAGTAATCCATATTTTAGAGATGAATAAACTGAGGTTTCAAAAAATAAATTACCCACTGAGCACACAACTCAAATTTCTGTTTGCCCAACCCAGCCACAGAAGAATGAAAATAACTGGTTAAAAGAATGGAAATACCTCACAGCTCAGTGATCCCATGGTCTCTATAGAACAGTGAGTCACTGATGGCCACTCCTAAAGTCAGGCCTTTTCTACAAAAAAAATGCCAAAAATCTGCCTTGGGATTGCTTCTCTGGCTATCCAGAAAGATGAAAAATCAGGCCTTTTAGCCACCAGCTTCAGATATTAAAACAGCAGAGCTTAAATTCCCCTTTCTTGTGTGGCTGCGTAACGGAGATGGAGAGGAAGTGAGCAGAAGAGATGATTTTCAATTCAAGGTTAACGGTGTCTGCATTTTAGTGAAGTTAACCTTAACTCAAAAATAAAATTTCCCTGCAAAATGTTCTGGGGGAAGACTCGTGACTGCGTTACTGTTCCTATTCACTTTTTAAACATCATGCCGTGTTGCAGTCTGGGATAATATATTTTATTTCTCTCTTCCAGAGGTTTCCATGTTATGGATGTACCAACCTTTACTACAGCGATCACAAAAACCACTACAACTCCCTTCCCTTAGTAAAAGAGGGTAGTCTAGGTGGCTAAATGGACTTGGCAAAAGTATATAAAAATAACACTTCAAAGATCGTGATAGGAATTTAAATTGGGGGGCGGTTTAAATGAAAAATATCTATGCCCTTTGCCCCAGCATTTCTACCTTAGAAATGAATCCTACAGAAATACTCCCACAAGTTTATTACAAACGGATGCATGCTCAAATGCTCACTGCAGCAGTGTCTGACAGCCACTGAAAAGGGTATGTTAGAGGAACATGCAAATACTTGGGGCAGATGCCCAAAATATATTACGTGCCAGAGAGCAAGCAGAATACGTATTAAAATAACATCTTTAGCATACACGTGAGGGAAAATGACAGCGTGTGTGTGTGCTTAGTCGCTCAGCTGTGTCCAACTCTTTGCGACCCCATGGACTGCAGCCCACCAGGCTCCTCTCTCCATGGGATTCTCCAGGCAAGAATACTGGAGTGGGTTGCCTTCCCTTCTCCGCAGGATCTTCCCGACCCAGGGGTCAAACCTGAGTCTCTTTCATTGCAGATGGATTCTTTACCATCAGAGCTACCAGGGAGGCCAGAAAAATGACAGCAATATACACCAAAATCGCAACAGTTGACTACGTGAGGCGGAATTAAGGGAATTTTCCCTTTGTAGTTCATCGGACATTTCTGTAATGGATTTTGATTTCTCTTATGTCTAAAATCAAAAAACTAATTTAAAATATATGTTTATGTCCTCTTTCATGTCCTTTCCTCTTTGCAGTCAAATGCTCTACTCCTGAGTTATTCCCCCGCTTATCTCTCTTTTTTACTCAGGAAACAGCCACCTGCATCATTACCTCTAGAAATAAACAGCGCCAGCTGCAGAGGTCTGCACTCTTTAGGGAATGACAGAATCGTGGTCAGAAAGGACAGAAAAGATCACCTACAATATCTGCCAACAAACAGTATTCCAGCCCATAGGCTGATTAAATACAGGCAGTGACCAAAACAATCACTATCTTCTGAAGCAGGCCTTGATGTCATCTAGATTTGCTGTGATATTCCTAAAGATGACATTCAGGAATGGGCAACTGACTTGAACAATAATATTCACCACATGACAGGCTAAGCAGACAGAATCATTACCATATCCAAGAAAACTAACCTTGTTTCTGATTATTTCCCATGCAGCTCCCATTCAAATTTCCCCAACTGTCCTCTCAGTGTCCTTTATAGCTTTTGCTTTTTTAAGTCCAGTATTCAACCAAGGGTTGCATGCAGCATTTGGTTGTCATAGCTCTTTGCTCATGCTTGCTCAGTCGCTAAGTTGTGTCCAACTCTTTGTGACCCCATGGCCTTGTAGCCCACCAGGTTCCTCTGTCCATGGGATTTTCCAGGCAAGAATACTGGAGTGGGCTGCCATTTCCTTGTCCACGGGATCTTCCCGAACCAGGGATCGAACCCATGTCTCCTACACTAGTAGGCAGATTCTTTATCTCTAAGCCACCAGGGAAGCCTGCCGTGGCTCTTTAGTCTTTTTTAATCTAGATTAGTCCCCTGACATTTTGTATTCTTTTGCTTTCTCTGTCACGACATTGACACTTTTGAAGATCACAGTCCAGCTGTTCTACAGTACGTCCCACAATCTGAATTTGCCTGATTATTTCCTCATGATTAGATTGAGGTTAAATATTCCTGGCAAGAATTCTACCTTGGCAATGGGTGTGTGCTTGCCATTGCATTCGGTTGTCTAGTTACACTGAGATATCTTCCTCTTCATTATGTCACTGGGGGTACCAGGAAAGCCATCAGTCAATAAATAAGATGTTCAAAATAGTAAATAATACCAAAAACAGCCTCAACGAACACCAGCTATTCCAGGCATAGTACCAGACATTTAAAAAAAATATATTATCTCATTTAAACCTCACAACAATCTTGTAAAGAAGCAGCAGTTCAAAGAGGTTAAGTCGCTTGTCCAGTGACACATATATAGTGATTAAAAAAAATGTACACTTTCACATGCGGACTCATTCTCACACACAAACCCCCCCACACACGTCAACATATGATCTCTGGGGTTCATGGTCTCCCTGAGGATCTTCCAGGGACAAGTTAAGAAGCCCTACCTTAGACTAATCTTGAGGAGGCCTAGCTAGCTTTCAAGAGTTGAATTCCTATGGAGAAGAAATTGAAAATAAATTATCTGTGGTCCACATAAAATTCTTCCACACTTGGAAATCTTCTTATTTGGAGATGGGCCACCTTTCCACCATAGCCAAGAAAATAGGGCAATGGCTCCATAAATTATTATAACATTCTGGTATTTGGCTTGTTTTTTTGCTATTCTGCAACAAACTGAAAAAAAAATAAAGACAATGTAGAGAATTTTTCACAATATATTTCTAATTTTAATTAGATTTCTATATAAAATATAATTTCTAAATATATTTCTAATTTTAAAATGATGGTCTTTCCACAAGCTTTGGTATTAAATACGCTTTATCTCATGAGATAAAGTAAAGGAGGACATGTTTTTTAAAACAACTTTACCTATAGAAGAATAACTGCTGGAAAAATCTCACCCAATTTTATCTTAATTTTTTGTATTTTCACTTACCTATAAAAGTCTGAAACCCATTATTTATGGCATTCTATACAATCAACATTATTTCAGAGAAACTAACTGGAATAAAGGAAATTCAGCCCCCAAAGAAACCAGGTCTGCTTTTATTTCCAATATTCTGGGAGGTGGGTCATAGAGGATCCTGCTGTGATGTATGTCAGAGAGTGTTTTGCCTATGTTCTCCTCTAGGAGTTTTATAGTTTCTGGTCTTACGTTTAGATCTTTAATCCATTTTGAGTTTATTTTTGTGTATGGTGTTAGAAAGTGTTCTAGTTTCATGCTTCTACAAGTGGTGATGGAATGGGGAGGGAGGAGGGAGGAGGGTTCAGGATGGGGAACACATGTATACCTGTGGCGGATTCATTTTGATATTTGGCAAAACTAATACAATTATGTAAAGTTTAAAAATAAAATTAAAAAAAAATTAAATCAAAAAAAAAAAAAGAAACCAGGTCTGAAATCATTCTGAATTTTCCCTGAAAATCATCCACAAAACATCTCAAAGGTCTCCTCAGCCTCAGGTCTCCTCATGTCAACGCATTTGTTAAAAGCATTTTACATTTTATATTTGCATTACTAATTGCCCTCTTCCGATGTGTTGATATTTCCTGCCTTTGAATGCGTGCTTATGACTTAGGTTAATATACTCAATCGACAAACATTCAGTGAGTCCCCAGTTTGTGCAAGGCAGTCTATTAGATGCATAGGAACTCACTCTGGAGAGTTGTTTCTTGCCTCCAAGTCTCAGGTCACAGGTAACCTACCACAGGTCACCCCCTTCTCCCCACGACTCAGCTTTCAAAGGCGTATGAAAACTTCCCTTGGGACTGTCCTCTCCCAGCACTGCCATCAAACCTCCTTGTGTGTGGTTATTTGTTTATATTCCTCTCCCTCACCTACATGAATTTTTCCAAAGCAAACACTGTCTTATTCAATGCTGTATTCCTAACACAGTGCACATACAGCTGCCAGGGATCAGTATAAATTAGTGGAATAAATATATTTTACATATGAGGAAAATAAAGCTCGCAAAAAGAATATGATGTGTCTAAAATCATAAAAAAGAAGTCGCTAGTCGTAAAAAGCCTCACCAGAGGTCTCTTCTGTTCCACCATGATGCATTCTACACACAGACAAAGTGAGCTAGAGATCTTAGATGTCTTCATGGAACCTCAAACTCAGTATGTCCAAAAGTCCCTCCTCCTTGAAAAAACAAATAAAAATCTGGTCCCCATCCAATGTCCTCTTTCTCTTTTAAGTGATATATCCAGTAGCTTAAGGAAAACCGAAGTCATCTTAACTCCATCTTTTCTCTATCTCCACACCCAATCTAGCAACAACCGTATCAAGTATAGTCTTCAAATTTAGTGTTTCCCAATCACTTCCCTTCTCTCCAAGCCCCCAGCCACCACCCTAGATCCAAGGCCACCACCATCCCATAGGTAGACTACAAAAATGACTTTCCACCTCATCTTGTGTTCACTTTAGCTAATTCTCTCCAGTCTCTTCCCCAACTTAACAGCCAAGGTGATGTTTTTAATATCATCCTACCTGCATATGGAATTCATCTAGCTAATTAAAATCCTTCACTTAGGATAAAGACCAAATTCACCAGTGACTCAGAAAACTGCCCACTCTCTAGACTCTGTCCACCTATCCAGCTTCATTCTTCCTCATTCTGGTCTCTTTCTCCTTGCTTCGTGCCCATAAACTGTCTAACCCCCATAACTAACTAACTTTTAAATCCGTATAATCATCTATTTCCTTTGTACTTTGAACATGTAGTTCCCGTGTTAGAAACCCCTTGTCCTCATCTCAGCACCTCCTATTGCCATCCTAAATTACTTCCTCTCACTCTCCAAGTCTCTTGAAATGTCACTTCCTACAGGAAGCCCTCCCTGATTCCTCCAGGCAAGGGAAGCACACCAAGTTAACCACTCCTCTCCTACCTTGTTGTACATCCCACTTTGGCAGGAGAATTCATCACAGTTGCAATTGCTTCTCCAATGATTATCTCCCCTATCAGAACATAAATTATCTAATGGTGGTGGAAGCATCTCTTTTTAAGGAGCCTGGCGGGCTGCAGTCAGTGGGGCTGCAAAGAGGCAGACAGGGCTGGGCGACTGAGCACGCACATGTGCACGCACGTGCACACACACACACACACACACACCCAGTCCTTAGACCACAGTGGTGGTGGTGGTGGTTTAGTCACTAAGTCGTGTGCAACTCTTGCGACCCCCGTAGACTATAGCCTGCCAGGCTCCTCTGCCTATGGGATTCCCCAGGCAAGAATATTGGAGTGGGTTGCCATTTCCTTCTACAGGGGATCTTCCCGACCCAAGAATCAAACCCAGGCCTCCTGCATTGAAGGCAGATTCTTTACCGACTGAGCTACAGGGAAGATCTAGCTGCTCTCAATATCTGTTGTCAGAAGGACAGGCTGGGGCCATATCACCAGGCCAAGGGGCAAGGATCCTTAAACAAAGGGGCAAGGATCCTTCTCCCTTTGCAAAGGATTTAAACAAAGGGAGAAAGAAATGCAGAGTTATTCAAGGTCACAGAGATAGCCGAAATAGGGCCAAAACGAACCTCCCATTCAGCTCATTTCTCCTCCCTAAAACACTAAAAAGCCTGGGTAGAAGAGGGAGCAACTCAGAAGAAGAAAATTAGGAATGAAAAGATGGTGAGTGAGAGGTCTCAGGTGGTGAGAGCTTCTGAATCTGCCTGTCACACTAGCTGCTTCTGGATGGGCAGCAGTTAGACTTTTCCTGCCTAGAGGAGCATCTTACTACACAAACAAACATAACCACTACCACCTCCTTAACGGGGCAGTGGGTATAAAACAACAAACTTCTTTCATCCAAAGAAGAGAAGAAATGACAGGAAGAAAAGCTGTTATTGCTCCAAGCATCTTCAAAAAAAAAAACCCAAACGGGCAGTGTGGTCACCTGGACCAGCTCCTCAGCAATCAACAGGAAGGGAGTAGAAAAGACTTAACTGCAGCAGGGAAGGGCAAGGGAGGAATAAATTAGAAGCCACTCAAAGTCTACTGATTCTTTGAGAATTAGGAGAACATTTTGTGTAGAGCATTTAAAAACCTTGCCAGGGGCTTCACTGGTAGCTCAGGGGTAAATAATCCTCCTGCCAATGCAGGAGACACGGGTTCAATCCCCAGTCCGGAAAGATACCACGTGCCGTGGAACAACTAAGCCCGTGTCCCGCATACTGCGCCTGTGCTCTAGAGCCCGAGAGCCACACCTACTGAAGCCCGCGCTCTGCAACATGCGAAGCCGCTGCAACGAGAGGCCCGGGCACCGCCACCAAGAGTAGCCCACGCTGGCTACAACTAGGTAAAAGCCTTCGCAGCAACGAAGACCCAGCACAGCCAAAAATAAAGAAAGAAATAAAATTATATTAAAAAAAAAAAAAAACTTGCTAATGCACCGGCAGCTCTTAAAACACGTACCCATGAAAGGAAAAGTATCATGAGCTCAACTGTAACAGTTCACTGTCCTCGGGCTGCGGGGGTCAAATTATATCCATGACAGAAGCCACAAACCAGGCCAAGGGGTTAGGTTCATTGCCATTCATCCTACCAAGCACCAACTGCAAGAAGAAAAGGCAAAGCCTCTTCAATGAGGACTCAGTAGAATAAATATTTGAAGTCTCAACTACCCTACCCTGGATGTTCTGGGTGAGGCAGAGAAGGGATGGAAGGGTATCCAGAGCCGGGAAGGACTCTTAGAGAGAGAGATGTGATATACTGGTGATAGGGAGATTTTGAAACACAGAGGGAAAAATGAGAATTGCAAATTGAGAGACAGGGAGAGAAACTGGAAGAACTTCAAGAGACACAGAGGGGTGTGGAAAGGAAGACAGCGTGGAAGGGGTGCTCGGGAAAGCAGACAATAAGCAACAGAGGGACACAGAGAGAGGCAAAGCCAGGCAGACCATCTTTCCCCAAATCCCAAAGCTGCTCATTGCATTCCAATAAATCACTCTACTACAAAGCCCATACAATGGACTGCCCTTTGCATTCAGTAACAAGCGGCATGTAACGAAGCATCGCCCAGCTGCAACTTTGGAGACCTAAGGGTCTGAATTAAAAATGAACAAAAAATAGGTTCAGCAGCAGAAGATAACCAGTAATGACTTTCCCCCAGTGGCTGACTTGGCTCCGAAAAGGTTTGGCATTTTGGAGTTAAGCATAAAACACTCTGGCATTTCTCCTTTTGACATTCCAAGAGGGGGTGTGGTTGACCCCAGGTCCATTCATTTCCAAGGTTGTAGATCTCTCAGCTAAGATTGGCCCCATCTGTTCTGGAGTCAGCCAGCTGTTTATTCCAAAATGACATATTTATTTTACTAATCATCCTAGTAACTCTTACAAGAACAGAGCCAATAGCACATGAGTCAAAATGCTCTCTGTCCTGTTAGACGTGTCAGTTTGCTTAAAAAAACAAAACCAAAAATCCAAAAAAGCTCTACGTGCTTTTCGGTTTCCAAGTCCATGATCACTCTTCCATGCCGTACCTTTCAGTAATGGCAAATGAAGGTTAACAGCGCTTCTAACTTTTCCTTTCCCTAATGCGTTAAAAATGAACCCTAATGATCCATTCTCCAAACCGTTATTTGTGACTGGTGACTGCCTCAGGAAAGGACAGCTCATTACGGTACCACTGTCAGTGGCAAGAAGCCTATTGGAATGTAATTTAAAACCTTCGCACAAGTACAAATCTGTCGGCTCCACTTCCAAACAATCCTGAAACCTTGCAGTTGGGAGAGGAAAAACACTCAACGAAAATGTTGCTTCCAGCAGCCTCAGAGAACCTTGCCCAGACACGTGAAATGTTTCTGACTGGCACGGAGTGCACCATTAAAGGACACTGTCACCTCAAATCGGCAGAAAAGGCGAGACAAACGACGTACACACACACACACAGAATAAAGACCCACAAAACTTAACCTACTCAGAAGCACGCTCATCTTAAAAATGAATAGTGTGTGCTCGCCCAAGTGACACTAAATGTTCCAAAGTAGTGCGACCACATGAAATCACTGTCTCCATTTCTCCCCACGCATCACCCCTTCCCACTCAAATCTCAGCACTCGGGCCGTATGTGACAGGACTGCAGTCTCCCACCACTGCCTTCCTCTGATTATTTTCCAAGAGCACTTCCCAACATCCTCCCCAACCCAGCTCCCTCTCCCAGCCTTCAAAAAGGTTGAGGGGAGTTGCGACTAGGGAATTGGCAAGCATCCGTCCTCCGGCGGGGGAAGGCTGCTGGAGTTGTTCTTTGCAGTGACCCAAATTGCAGAGAGCTTTTCGCTTAGCAGCGCTTGCGAGCAACCTTCCCAATCCTCCCGCCCCCATCTTCCCAAAAGAAAGCCTTGAGAACTAAGCGGGAGGAATAACTTGGTAGAATCATTTGAATAAATCACTTCAACTCACCTGGTTTGGGATTTTTCTCCCCACCCCAGGCATAAACAGAAAGGATGTGCGAATGAGTCACGCAAGCAATGGAGGGTGTTGCGATGTCCTAAGTCCAAGGGCTGAAGTCAGTCCTTGCCCTGGTGCTGCTGCTACGCTTAGCTCAGCTGGAGCGAGCGGCAATCGCAAGCCTAGCAGCAGCAGGGGGGTGGATAGATCGTAGCACAATGAATGCAGTGGGGTTTTTGCAATGACATCATCCCACTGTCCAAAAGGCCCCAATAGCCATGCTCAGGAGCGGTGCGTTCTGGGAATTGTAGTTTCCTCAAGGCCCGGCAGAACAGCCGGCCTATCCCCCGGAACTACAATGCCCAAAATGCGCCATGGTCGGACGCGCCCGGAGCGGGCGAAGAGAGCGAAGTGGACAAGGCCGCCATGTTAGGGGTGCTGGAAAGATTCCGCGGAGCCGGCTGAGGTTTTAGGGAACTCGGGAGCCGAGTGGTGGTGCAGAGGGGACAGTGAGGAGGAGGATAAGTCGGTTGGTGAGCCTGGGTTCCTAACCTGGGCATCGGGGGATGGAGGCGGCGTCTGGGGCCGAGTAGGACGTGTCCGGCTGGTGGTGGCATGAGAGGCCGAGTGGGCCTCGGCCTTAACGGTCCTGCAGGAGTTGCGGAGGTCGCCTACGCCTCTTGCCCCATGTTGTGACAAAGGGATTGAGGGAGTCAGTTTACTTTTGGATTCAGAGCATCAAATTGATCCGCTGACAAGCTAGTAAGGGGCGGTTGTGTTTTTCCTCGGGGAGTGGGGTGCGCTGCGGGGATCCCGGGTGGCGACCCTCTAACCTTTAGTCGCAGAACCTTCTACCTACGGAACTGGGCTGTCCCTCCCAGATTTTTTTTTTTTTTTAATTGTTTTGTCATTCTCCAACCTTCCTTACTCCTTTCCCAAGGTGTCGGACCCTCATTGGTCTTTCATGCAGAAAGGGTTTGCAAAAGGTTCGAAAGACATCGATGTTGAAAGGTAGCTAAACTGGAAGGGAACGGCGCTTTGGCCCCGCAGTAAAGAAAAACACAAAGTCCCTGTTTAAAATGACATCTTCATACTTGCCAGCGAAGGCAGGGAGACGTTAAAAGGGAATACTGATGATCGACCTGTGGACGGCTGGAGATTGGTTACTGAGTAAGAGGGTTCTTGAATAAACATAGAGTGGATACTAAAATTACTGCCCAGACGGGATCTTCAGGACCATGGACCACCAACTTACTTTAAAAATACAATTAGTGTTTAATTTGTAGAACTCCATATATACCACTACGTTAGCAACTAATTTTCTTTCAAACTAAGTAGCTGAGACTAAAGTCATTGGTCTTTCAAGTTGTTTTGCCCAGTATCTCGAATGAACTGTGTTTTTTCTCCAGTTGTGTTATTAAACAATGCTGTGTGTTCTTTTTCAGAATCTGTCTTCACTATGAAAAGATGAGAAATTTTCTTTCTTCTTGAGGGTGTCGGAAGGTCTTAAAAGGCTGATATATTAGTGCTGTTTTTCTCCTTTCCTTTTGCATATTATCCTGAAAACATAACATCACTTTGGGTCAGTAGGGGTATGCACTTCACTTCTTAGGAGTTAAAATTATAGCTGATAAGTGGATTACTGTATCAAGGAAAGACTAGTCAGAGTGATTATAAATGACAAAAACATGGTCAAAACATTTCTCAGATGTATGCAGATGATAATTACAGAAACAGTTTTATAAAGAATGATCTTACATATTGTCATGTTTCTAGGAACAAGACAGATGAATGGCTTTCATTTTTAAACAGAGGTAGTATGTGTTGGTCTCAGTTATGCATGGAGCTTATGGAATTATTTGTTATTCAGAAATACCTTCTTTACAAGTAATGTTGGTAAGTATAGGAAAAGGAACAAAATGTGTACTGTTTTCTTTGTGATCTATGTTTCTTTGTATAACTATAGACATGTTTTAACCTTAAGAGAGACAAAATAGACTGAACAGATTTACATTTAGGCTTCCTTTCAAACTCATACAAATTATTTTTAGGGGTTGGTGATTCATGGGTGTTGTTGTGTCTCATATGAACTTATCTTGTTCATTTTGTAAGAGACTCCTTTATATAAGCAATAACCTCCTCAATTTGAGTTACTATAAAAAAAAAAAATTTGTTGGGGGCGGAGGAACCCAGCAGATTTCTCAGAAACATTGTATGAGAGAAATGAGACCTGTATAATATAGTGATTTCTGTAATTTGTCGTGTGTTTGGGTAGTTAGAAATTCTTTTCAGCCTTTTATCTAATGGGCATCAAGCCATAAAGAAATGAAATCTAGTTACTGTCTCAAAAAACAACTCCCTGACCCTTAAGTTTTAGGAAAAAAATTATGTACTCTATGTGGATATTTTGTTTAAAAAATTAGTATTACAGGAGTTGATGATGCCAACTTGTGAAAGAATAACCTCAGTGTTCCAGAATGAACACTGTAGGGGGCGTCCCTGGTGATGCTGTAGTTAGGACTCCACCTGCCAGTGCGGCAGGTGCAGGTGGACCAGGTGGCTCGGTGGTAAGGGGGCCACCTGCCAATACAGGAGATGTGGGTTTGATCCCTGTGTCTGCAAGATCCCTGGAGAAGGAAATGGCAGCCCATTCCAGTATTCTTGCCTGGAAAATCCCACGGACAGCGGAGCCTGGGGGGCTCTAATCCATGGGGTCTTAAAGAGTCAGATACAGCTGAGCAGCAGCAGCAGGGAACTAAGATCCCACATGCTGTGGGGTGTGGCCGAAGTGAAGGAAACTGCGAAGTGCAGTTAGGAATGCCTTACGTAGGTAAACCTCCTTTCTTTTTATCTCAAAACAGAATTAGGACATTGATTTGTATTGTACATAGCTCATTAAAGAGTATTGAGTTGTTAGGTCAAGGGTTTTCTCAATAGGGTCAAGTGTCTGGATCACCTGTGGAACTCTAGATACGTGAAGCTATTTCCTACCCATTCACCCAGCTGAATAATTTTTGTTCAGGGTTGTCACCAGCTGTTGTATATCTTTAAAACACTATAGGTGAGTTTACAGCGGTAGGGTAGAGCAGCCTTCTACATCCCAGATTTGTAGCTTTTTGTGGTGTGTGACATGAGTAATAAAGTTTTGGCCAAGATTTTAGGTTCATTAATATATTCATAAATGAATTTTCAAGACGTGTAGATGACCTAAAGATTAATTTATGTAGAGGAGGGGCATCAATTTTACCTTAAGAATACCATAATATCCTGACTTCTTGAATATTTCTTTGAGTGAAATTTAATCTAAGAAACTCTGATCGCAAAAGACACTTAGCAATAAGCTCAGAGCTATGACAAACTTACGGTAAAGTTATTCAGATAGTTAAACTGAAGTATCTAGATGGAATCAACAAGATATTTGAATTTCTGAAAATAATTTTTCTTTAACTCCTTGCTCTCAATCCTAACTTTTAAAAATTATTGATGATCTGTAGTATTCTTGGTATTTGAGTACATGACATATATAAAGAGAATATCTTTTTTAGCTGCAAATTCTTTGACATTACTAAATTTGTGATCTTTACATTCAAAATCATGTAACATTTTTATCCATATCTACTAAAGAATAAAGACAGAATAAATATATGAAAATTTTAAAGCAACGCCAAGAGTCAAACTCTCCGTGAGTACTTTTATAAAAGGAGATCCTCTTAGAGATGGTATGTGAAGACTGACTTTAGTGTTTTGGATAGTATTAATGGCCTATCTGGGTTCCTGCTGCTTCAGTGTCAGATCTGTTTTGAATGGCTTGCTAATTTTTTATAGGAAATTTGTAACCTAAGTCTCAGGGATGATGGGGAAGATTAAACAAAGTTATGTAAAGCATTTAGTAGAGGACTTTGAACATGTAAATTTGTTGTGGTTTTTTTTTAAGTTTTTAAAAAGTAGTCTCAAAGTACTTAGGACCCAAGGACAGGGATTACCTTAGATGAACTCTTCTCACAGTTTGTTGGTAAGTCAAACTTGTATGACCAAATTCTTAACAAAGTATAGTTCCAGTTTCTCCTTTGATAGAATTATGATATAAGACATTTTTTTTCAGCCCGTACCACGTAAGGAATGTAAAATTCCTGTTACTGTTTTCATGGTAGTGCCTGGGGTAGCTGAAATTGAAAAAAATTACAATAAAATTTTGCTTGTGTACTTGTATAGTTTGAAAAACCCTCAATTGGTTATGAAAATTAGGCCCTGTCTTCATTGAGAATCAGTGTAGTTAGTTAATTCTCTAAAAGGTGATGTCCCAAATTATAAAAAATGTTAGAATTGTTTCATGCCTGCAGAGATCTAAAATAATGCTTTTATATTTCAAGCTATGAAATTTGAGAGAGCAACTATCAGTTATATTGTCTGCCTTTCTTTATCGCTTCCAAAATAAAATCAATTTTCTTAACCATTCTCAGAAATGAAATGCCAGCAATCCAAAGGTGATGTAAACCCCAGCAGTTACAGTAAGAGTTATTTTAAGTTGGTCACAGAATTAAGACATGGAAACTTAAGGGGGAAAATGAAAAGCATTTTACCAAAATTATCATATTGGATAGCCTTATATTGAGTTAAATGTTTTCTACACCATTTATTTTTAAAGTGGACACAGATGAGCATGTTATACAGGGTTCAGCATTTGGAGTTTCTCAGGAAACTCAGATTTTTAACTTATTCTGGAAACAAATATTTCATATTTACACATTTTACTTTAACAGCATTCAGAAAACTTAAGCATATGTTTTCTAGTCTTGTTTAGTTGACCCACTGTTGTTTTTGTAACAGGTTGGTATAATTGTAGCTGCTGTGTTTAATTAACCAGAAAAATGAGCCTTTCATGATTTTTATTTCTCAGTTTTTAGTAGGTTTGGATAATTAAAGTGGCACTAGAACATTTCTTTGCAAGAATAAGTATATAAAGCTGAACTTAATCCAATATAAATATGTTCATGAATATAGCCACTTAAGGAAACTGCAGAGATGTACAGTTTTAAGCAATTATGTAAGTAGGTCCGTATAATTCGTAATTCGATTATGGACTTTATAGTACTGTTTTTGAACTTGCTGTAAAGGTTAATCCTCAGTGAGTTCTGTCTTAAGACATTTTAGAAAATGTTTTAGAAAATGTTCATCAAAATCATCTATTTACTCCTAAGCCATGACTTGGTGAATTTGGCACATAGGTGCTTATAAATGGAATAGCCTGGGGATTTGTTTGAGTTACTCCACCTCCATAAGGTAAAGTTCAGTAACCATAACCCTTGACATAATCTAAATGATCTTTTTTTTCTACCTTTGAGCCAAAATAAAACTCAGCTTTCCTCCTTCCTTATTCTGTACCATCAGACTTTTAGTCATTAATATAGTATTAAGCAGAATCTTTCATAGTTTCTTGGCAGTTGTCCACATTGAACTGGAGAGCATTTATGCTATTGACTCAATGTTAGCATATGTAGAGGCATTTCCTAGTGAATGTTTCATAGTCTTTTATATTAAGACAGAAAAATTACAGAAAACGTTCATTTAAATGTTAAACATGCTGAAATAAAGCAGTTGCCTAAGTGGTAATGTATAAAAGTATATTGCAAGTAACTAATATAATATAATAGAGCACTTTATTGTAATTGCTTAACTGCAACTAAGCAGCATCTTACATAAGTGTGATGTAAAAGACCCCCATCAGTCCTGTGCTATTTCAATGGAATACTTTCCTAGTAATGGGATGCAAAAATTGATAATGTATTGAAAATTAAGTGCTGTTTTTGGTGATGAACTTTACATTTATTTATTTTACATTTGACAGTCTCAATGGAAGAATTCCATTTCAACTCTTGTCTTGCTTACTGTTTGTATCTTTAATATTAGGCATTATGCCTTTTGAATTTCAGTCCCATGGCTGTTCTGTTTTCAGTATTCATGTTTGTGTCTTTCTAAAATTGTTTGTTTCTTGATAGTTCTGAGATGAACAGTTTTTGTTGCATCTCATCTGGCAATGTATTTGCCAAAGATGTGTCCTGGATTTTCTTGTTTTCCAGATAAACTCTGCTCACTTATCTTCCTAATTCTTGGAACCTGTTTTGAATTTGTTGCTGTTTTGGGTTCTTGTATGGAAATTCTAAGGTTTATGGAGTACTGAGAGGAAGCCAGATTTCAGGAGTTTGAAGGTTAAGTGAAGGGAAGGGGGAAAGAAGTAGGTACCATATGTAGACAGCTTCTTTAAGAAGTTTGGCTCCAAAAGAGGTAAGAAATAGTTGTTTACAGAGGGAATGTGGGATTAAAAGAGGGTTTGTATTTAAATCGTCCTACTTAGAGATCAGAATCACTTTCTATATTTCATAGCAGTCTGATTATTTCCCAAAGGAATCAAGACTTAAAATTCTGCCTTGCATTGAAATCAGGCCAGGAGGAAAGGGGGAAGAGCTCTGAAGTACTTTTTTGATTTTTTATTTTTTTTTCCTACGTGTTACTTGATGCTTTTCATTTGATTTAATTATTTTTCATTCCCAGTTTTCAGTTGTTTCATTTAACCAAACTTGTACTCCAGGACTGGAGAAGGGCATGGCAACCCACTCCAGTATTCTTGCCTGGAGAATCCTCACAGACAGAGGAGCCTAGTGGGCTACAGTCCATAGGGTTGTAGAGTTAGACACAACTGAAGTGACTGAGCTCGCACCCATATACTCCAGGATAGCGATTTATATGACAGTTCCAGAAAAAGCATAGCAATGACCGTGAGCCTCAGCTTCTTTTGAAAAATGACATGTTCTTATAGGTGATATCTGCCCTTTATATTCACATGCATGCTCCATTGTGTCTAACTCTTTGCTACTCCTAGTGGACTGTAGCCCACTAGGCTTCTCTGTCCATGAGATTTTCCAGGCAATACTGGAGTGGGTTGCCATTTCCTTCTCCAGGGAATCTCCCCAACCCAGGGATTAAATCTGTGTCTCTGGCATTGCAGGTGGGTTTTTTACCATTGAGCCACCTGGGAAGCCTGCCCTTTATTCCTGTATCATTAATTCTTCCTATCCCTACTGCCTGGGATCCTCACAACCTCTTTTAGAAAAAAATGGTGCTCACTTGAACCAGGAGGTTAGACTTGAACAGGACGTGTCTGTTTCTTGCCCAGCTATGATTTTTCATTATACATTACCTAGAGGAGGAGAAATCTGAGATAGTTACATTCTTTAGTGTCATTAAGTGAGGAGGGTATGATTGTAAAAATCCAGGAAAACATATATGGAGGGAAAAGCAACTAATACTTGAGGGCAACCAGTCCCTACACAAGAGGTGGTAAACCCAATTCTAACTGATAGGAACTAAATTTTCAATAACCTGAACTCTCATTCAGTTACCCAATAATGTAAATGAGCTACTGTTTGCCTCTGGGAGTTTAACTGGCAGAATAAATGGAAAGATGTCACTGAAAGAGGAAAACAACTAAGCCAGATGAGATTTTGCATAATCAGAAAATATAGGAAGTTGGTTACTTCTAGATTTTGGCACAGGAACACAGTATGTCCAAATGTTATCTCACTGCTTTTCATGAGATGCACCAGAAGAAATGACCTGAGCTGTTTCCATGAAAAGACAAGCCTGTGGCTACCCGTGAATTGCTGTCTGCTGTGAGTTACTAGCCTCTGTACACCCAGCAAGATGCCCCGTTTTAGGCTAAAACTTGACTGTTTGAGCTAATAACCTATTTTTAGCAAATTTAAGACTCTCACCCACCTCTTCAACCATCTGGAGAGAGGGAAAGATAAACAGTGTTAACAGAAACAGAATAATTGTTGGTTGTGGGCCCAGAGTTATAGTCAGATTCAGAAAAGTTACTTGCACCCCTCTTTACTGCTGAGTTAATTATTTAAGGCGATTAGTTATTACTTTTTAATATTTGCTCAGTCTGCAAAGTTTACTTAAAGTGCATTTAACAGTTCAGATAACTAGAAAGCAGTTCCTCTGATAAGCAGGATATGCTGTTAAAATATTTTTCTGCTGGTTGAGGTCTGTCACACTATTTGTTTATACTATTTTACATTATAAGCACTCAAAAGGCAGTGTAGTGTGGTGGCTTGGAGCATAGTCTCAGAGCCAGTCAGCCTGGTTTGAAGTCACACTTCTTCCCATTGGTTTGACTGAGCAAGTTGTTTAACCCTATGCCTCAGATTCATCTGTACAGTGGGTATAGTACTTCTCTCATTTGGCTGCTATGAGAATTGAATGTATATGGAGATCACTATCAGCTGTAACACAAAAACATGGTTTTTTGCAAATCTCACTAAGGATTCACTGAAAGTACTGTCCTTCAAAAATTAAACCATTTTTAAGCATGAGTATGATTCTCTGCTTTAGATGTTATAAGTTAATGTCCCATCAGTTTTAACTTTACCAAATACCTAGTTTAGTAACTGAAGCTTTATGTAAATATGTATAACATAAATGTGATATTTATACCATAATTTACAATTAACTTAGGGACTCTGCCACTGACAGTTTAAAGATCAAGTAAGAAAAGTATTGTCTAAAATAAATTTAAATTTTCAGGGTTTGGTCTGCAAATACCTGAAGTGAGTTCAAGCTTTATGGTCCACTTTTAAGAATATTAGGTCTGTAAGAAGTTCCAACAGAGAAGGCAATGGCAACCCACTCCAGTACTCTTGCCCGGAGAATCCCAGGGAACGGGGAGCCTGGTGGGCTGCTGTCTATGGGGTTGCAGAGTCGGACACGACTGAAGCGACTTAGCAGCAGCAGCAGCAACAAGTTCCAAACACATCGCTTGAAAGAATTGCCTTCACGTCAGGAGTGGCTTCTGGATTCCCAAACTAATAGACTAGTGAGTAAGGTATCTCAGCTTAGGCAAATTAACTGTTAAATCTGTTGCCTTATCTTTAAAAATAGGCTAACCTGGAAAACCAAATTGTTTTCTGTTGTATGTATTCTGCAGTGTAATCTAGAGGCTTCAGCAACAGACTCTCCTAGGATAACCACTGAGCCACCAGGGAAGCCCTTTTTGTCCCCCAACCAGGGATCAAACCCACACCCCTGCAGTGGAAGCACGGAGTCTTAACCGCTAGACCACCAGGGAAGTCCCTAGGAATCTGATTTTTAATGAACTCACCTCTTCACCTAGTTCTACTTGAAAGCACAAAGGTAAAACAGCTTGCCAAAATCACACCTCAATACATTCTCCGCCTTCCTCAATTTTGTGTACTAACTCTTCTTTCCATTGTGCTCAATACTTCTTGCTGCAGTTCCAAGACACAGAGCAAAAACTTTCAAAATCTTCTCTTTGTAGTTGTATTCAATAAAGACTATAATTCAACCACGGCACGTATTGCTTAAATCGGGTGTATAATAGTTTATTTTAGGGAAAGGCATGAATTATATGATCCATGCTCGTATCTAAAGCATTTGATTAAAAGATTTTGAATAAAAAGTAGTTCAGTAGCTCAGTCGTGTCTGACTCTGCAAGCCCACAGGCTGCAGCACACCAGGCTTCCCTGTCGATCACCAACTCCAGAGTTTGCTCAAACTCATGTCCCTTGAGTCGGTGATGCCATCCAACTATGTCATCCTCTGTTGTCCCCTTCTCTTCCTGTCTTCAGTCTTTCCCAGCATCAGGATCTGTTCAAATGAGTCAGTTCTTTGCATCAGGTGGCCAAAGTATTGGAGTTTCAGCTTACTATCAGTCCTTGCAATGAATATTCAGGACTGATTTCCTTGAGGATTGCCTGGTTTGGCCTCCTTGCAGTCCAAGGGACTCCCAAGAGTCTTCTCCAACACCACAGTTTAAAAGCATCAATTCTTAAGCACTCAGCTTTCATTATACTCCAACTCTCACATCCATACATGACTACTGGAAAAACCATAGCTTTGACTAGACAG
Source organism: Bubalus bubalis (assembly GCF_019923935.1). Lineage (NCBI taxonomy): Eukaryota > Metazoa > Chordata > Mammalia > Artiodactyla > Bovidae > Bubalus > Bubalus bubalis. Next base: position 93,100,262 of record NC_059161.1, on the reverse strand, counting down.
ACCTTTGTTGACAAAGTAATGTCTCTGCTTTTTAATATGTTGTCTAGGTTGGTCATACTTTTTCTTGCAAGGAGCAAGCATCTTTTAATTTGATGGCCGCAGTCACCATCTGCAGTGATGTGGAGCCCAAGAAAATAAAGTCTCACTGTTTCCGTTGTTTCCCTATCTGTTTGCCTTGAAGTGATGAGACCAGATGCCATGATCTTCATTTTTTGAATGTTGAGTTCTAAGCCAACTTTTTCACTGTCTCACTTTCATCAAGAGGTTCTTTACTTCCTCTTTGCTTTCTGCCATAAGGGTGGTGTCATCTGCATATCTGAGGTTATTGAAATTTCTCCCAGCAGTCTTGATTCCAGCTTGCACTTCATCCATCCTGGCATTTCACATGAGGTACTCTGCATAGAAATTAAATAACAAGGGTGACAAAATACAGCCTTGACCTACTGCTTTCCCACTTTGGGTCAAGTCCATTGTTCCGTGTCGAGTTCTAACTTGCTTCTTGACCTGCATATAGATTTCTCAGGAGGAGATCTGTGCCTGAAGAACTATGGACGGAGTTTCGTGACATTGTACAGGAGGCGACAATCATCCCCAAGAAAAAGGCAAAATGGTTGTCTGATGAGGCCTTACAAATACCTGTGAAAAGAAGAGAGGCTAAAGGCAAAGGAGAAAAGGAAAGATATACCCATTTGAATGCAAAGTTACAAAGAATAGCATGGAGAGATAAGAAAGCCTTCCTCAGTGATCAGTGCAAAGAAATAGAGGAAAGCAATAGAATGAAAAAGACTAGAGATATTTTCAAGGAAATTAGAGATACCAAGTGAACATTTCATGCAAAGATGGGCACAATAAAGGACAGAAATGGTATGGACCTAACAGAAGCAGAAGATATTAAGAGAAGGGAAAAAAAATTAAAGAAGAGATGGCAAGAATACACAGAAGAACTGTACAAAAAGATCGCAACCCAGGTAACCACGATGGTGTGATCACTCACCTAGAGCCAGACTTCCTGGAATGCGAAGTCAAGTAGACCTTAGAAAGCATCACTACGAACAAAGCTAGAAGTGATGGAATTCCAGTTGAGCTATTTCAAATCCTAAAAGATGATGCTGTGAAAGTGCTGCACTCAATATGCCAGCAAATTTGGAAAACTCAGCAGTGGCCACAGGACTGGAAAAGGTCAGTTTTCATTCCAATCCCAAAGAAAGTCAATGCCAAAGAATGTTCAAACTACTGCACAATTGCACTCATCTCACATGCTAGTAAAGTAATGCTCAAAATTCTCCAAGCCAGGCTTCAATAGTACGTGAACTTCCAGATGTTCAAGCTGGATTTAAAGGCAGAGGAACCAGAGATCAAATTGCCAACATCCGTTGGATCATAGAAAAAGCAAGAAGAGTAACAGAGAAACATCTGCTTCATTGACTATGCCAAAGCTTTTGACTGTGTGAATCACAACAAACTGGAAAATTCTTAAAGAAGAAACCTTATAGTAGGGTATTCTAGACATCTAGAATATCAGTATTGGGGAATGGGGGTATTATTTCAGACAATTTAAATCAATTTATTTTGTTCTATATATATTGATTAGTTACTAAGTAAAAAAGACTGTGGAGGTACAAAAATAACTGAAACTTGGAGACCATTGAAGTGAAAGTGTTAGTCACTGTTGGTTCCAAATCTTTGGGATCCCATAGACTCTGCTAGACTCCTCTGCCCATGAAATTCTCCAGGCAAGAATACTGGACTGGGTTTCCATTCCCTTCTCCAGAGGATCTTCACGATCTAGGGACTCCTAGAACCCAGGTCTCCTGCATTGCAGGCAGACTCTTCACCATCTAAGCCACCAGACTCAACTTTTTACTGTCATGTACCCCTTGGTCATGGCAGCCTGGTGTGCTGCAATCCATGGTGTCTCAATGAGTCTGACGTGACTGAGAGACTGAACTGAACCCCTTAGTCAATCTAGTGAAATCTATGGATCACTTTTCCAAAAAGTTTTTAAAAAGTATATGCAAGGTATAGCAAAATAAAAGGATACAATAATACTGAAGTGAACACAAATTTTTTAAATTTTGGACATAGCAACATATATAAATATATATAAACTAACAAGCTCTAGGGACTTTCCTGCTGATCCAGTGGCTAAAAATTTAAGCTCCCAATGCAGGGGGCTCAGGTTCAACCCATGGTCTGGAAGCTAGATCCCACATGCCGCAACTAAGACCTGGCACAGCCAAATATCTTTTTTAAAGCTCAAGCAAGTTGTCTGTAACAATTGTAATAGGAAAATAATCAGACTTCAGCTATGACAGTCATATTTACTCCTAATACTACTGTAATCTGTTACCTGCATTCAAGTTTTATTAGAAGTTATTGAAAATAGGAATGTAATATTTTCCCATCCAAGTTTATGGAACCCTGAATTCTATTAACCTGTGATTAAGAACCGTGGCTAAACTTTTTAGATAGGAACTTACTCTTTTTCACTGTTGTATTCAAGAGCTGATTAAGATCTTTTTAGAGACCCGAGCTCTGGAAAACTTATGACATCTTACTTTGTATAAGTCTAGACACTAATCAAACATTTCAATATTAACCTACCTCCAACTAAGGAAATTAATACCCCCTTTCCTTATATATTCAATAGGTGAATCGAGGGATTTTTTTTTCCCTTCCCAACAGTGAGCTAGTACTGTCATAAATTATACCTTTAGCTCCCATTTTTCCCTTCCCTGGTGGTGCAGACAGTAAAGAATCCACCTGCAATGCAGGAGACCTGGGTTCAATTCCTGGGTCAGGAAGAACCCCTGGAGAAGGGAATGGCAACCCACTCCAGTAATCTTGCCTAGAGAATTCCATGCACAGAGGAGCCTGGTGGGCTACAGTCCGTGGAGTCGCAAAGAGACACGACTGAACAACTAACACCATTTTTATTCAATAGTACTTAGGGTAGAAATCACCTCATCTTATAATTAAGAGATAAATCTGTCCAGGGTTACCCATTAATAAGTAGAAATTGAAAATAAAACCCAGGTTTGTTTGGCATTTGAAATACATACGAGAACTGCTATTAATATCTTGCTTTTAGGTGAAACAGTAAATGTTGCAGACCTCAGTATCTCCCATTTGGCCAAGACTACAAATGCATTGTTTACCTACATTTCCCGAAGAGGTAGAACAACCATGTGACACCAAGCCCTTTTGATGACAAAACAGAAGTTCCATAACTCTTTAAATCACATTTTTAAAAACTCATTGAAAGCATTTTTAAAACTTTATAGGTAATCTATGGTTTATGCTGTAGTAAACTTGACTTTGTTTTCACTATGTACTTGATATCATTTCATCTTTTCTCCCCTCCAAGAAAAACATTTCAAGGTTGCTGGGATTTGTGTTCGTAATTTACAACTAAGAGGATTTTTTTTAATGCCCGTTCTCCTACCCATACCCATTAATATCAGTGGGTATATTTTCATACAGCTTGTTTTGAAGGCAGTAAAGCAGCTTAGAGAAAAAAAATTGTTTACACTAAGAAAATGTTTATAAAAATGAAGTGATATTCAAGCCCTTTTGATCCATGTGGGGAGCACTAAATCAATGCTTAAATTAATACATGATACAAATATTTCAGTTTTGATTCAATACTCATTTTAGTCAATCCATAACTTGGAGAAGTTAAATAGAACTTTGTTTTACATATGAAGAAATTGGGTACCTGGTAAGTAAAACTTGGCTTGGCTTGTACTGATATGAGACCATTATAGGTTTTACCCATGCTATTTAGTGTAAGCATACATTCACTTCACTGTAGAAATGTGGTTTGATCACAGTGTGCTGTCCAAGACCCTCCTGGAGACATTCCATACATAACGTGGTATGTGGACCTTACTGCCATTGTAAACTAAGGATTTCTGAATCACACCTGGTCCCAAGGGTTTATAAGAAGGAATTGTTGACCTGTAGTTATTTTCTTTGCAGAACAGTCATCAAGATGATTTGATACTTAGAAGCATAAATACGAGGTCTTCCCCAGTGGCTCAGATGGTAAAGAATCCCCCTGCAATGCAGGAGACCTGAGTTCTAATCCCTGAGTTGGGAAGAACCCCTGGATAAGGGAGTGGCAGTCCACTACCTTGCCTAGAGAGTTCCATGGACAGAGGAGCCGAGTGGGCTACAGTCCATGGAGTCGCAAAGAGTTGGACACAACTGAGCGACTAACACACATAGCATAAATATAGTGACAATATTCTACCTTCTAACTCCATTTTTTGGTACAAAGTTGCAACTTGCTGCTGCTGTCACTTCAGTCGTGTCCGACTCTGTGTGACCCCATAGACGGCAGCCCACCAGGCTCCCCTGTACCTGGGGTTCTCCAGGCAAGAACACTGGAGTGAACTGCCATTTCCTTCTCCAATTCATGAAAGTGAAAGTGAAGTCGCTCAGTCGTGTCTGACTCTTCGAGACCCCATGGACTGCAGCCTACCAGGCTCCTCCATCCATGGGATTTTCCAGGCAAGAGTACTGGAGTGGGGTGCCATTGCCTTCTCCGGTTGCAACTTAACTGGGTCATAAACCAGTAAACTGTCTTTGGCAGCCAGATGTTATTGTTACCTGTAGGTAATATGCTCTTTTCTTCTGCCTGGCACATACCCAGATAGGCATGCAGCAGTTATTTAATAGATAAATAAGTTCTTAAACTATAACACTGATGGATTGCTTAATCTTTTACATAATAATTGACAAATCACTTCTTGTAACCTGATTCTAGCTTATGAATAGATTTTGGCTCCTGAAGTAAACTGTTACAGTGAAGGAAACAGAACATTGTTTACGAAACCCTAGATGACCTGGACAGGAGACTGAATTGGAATCCTTAATTCCCAGAGCAAAGAGGGCCTTGACATTTAAGAATAAAATATTAATAGCTGAACTTTATATCATGTGTTTAATGTCATGATCATACAGCCATTACTGTAACACTTACGTTTATCTTCTAGAGGAAGCCTGTGAGATATCCAGAATGACTTACTTTTTATTGACATTATTGTTTTCCTTCAGGACCTGATTTTTAATAGATTCCATGGTGATGCGATTTTGTCAAAGGATGCTGCATCCTCAGTTTCACTTTAAAAAACTGCAATTAGGTAAAACATTTTTAGATAGACTATCTCCATCTGGTCTCTTTCTGTCACCCAGGTTTTTCACCAACCACAGCTCCATGAAAATACATTGAAGTGTCGCCTGTTACACACTATACACTAATGCTCATTATAGAACATTAGAATGAGTTTCCATTATCAGTCTGTATGAAAATCTTTCCCCGCCTTCTATCGTCTTTTATTTCCCACTTATGTCTTTGTATTGCTAACTATATTGAGGGTACATGACCATTGGGTTTTAAAGTTCTTTCAGAGCAGGAACTATACCATATTTATTTTCACATTTCCTTTGTACTTAAAACAAGACTTCTGTTTTTTTCAGCAGATATTCACTGAGTAACCACTAGGTGTCAGATATACTAGGTAGATTCTGGAGACACCAGGGTAACTGAACAGGGACATTTCATCCGGAGTTCTAACAGTTTTGTGTAGGAGAGGTGGAAAAAGAGATCTGTAAGTCAAAAAAACTGCAATATAATACAGTGGAATAGATGATTTCCTAGTTTAAAAATTCTAAAAAAAAAATCATTCCCCAAAATATCTCAACAAGTCTGACTCTAAATTTCCACCACTGGAATGTCATAAGACCAGCACTGCACTGTGGTTGCCTCTGGGCAGAAAGATTAAAGAATGTTGATGGATATGAAATCATTTTTCCATTCCTCTTTTTAAATTTTTTAAAAAAATTTTACGTGGTACGATTCACTCCTTTTGATGTAAAATTCTACAGATTTTGGCAAATGCATAGTCATGTAATCACAATCAAGATACAAAACAGTTCCATCACCCCCAAAATTCTCTTGTGCTGCCCTTTTTATTTGTTGTTGTTCAGCCGCTCAGCCATGTCCGACTCTTTTGCTACCCCAGTGAACTGCAGCATGCCAGGCTTCCCTGTCCTTCGCCATCTCCAGGACTTTGCTCAAACTCATGTCCATTGAGTTAGTGATGCCATCCAACCATCTTGTCCTCTGTCGTCCCCTTCTCCTTCTGCCTTCAGTCTTTCCCAGCATCAGAGTCTTTTCTAATGAGTCAGCTTTTCACATCAGGCCAAAGTATTGGAGCTTCAGCTTCAGCATTAATCCTTCTAATGTATATTCAGGATTGATTTCCTTTAGGATTGACTGGTTTCATCTCTTTGCCGTCCAAGGGACTCTTAAGAGTCTTCAACACCACAGTTCAAAAGCATCAATTCTTCAGTGTTCAGCTTTCTTTATAGTCCAGCTCTCACACTCATACATGACTACTGGAAAAACCATAGCTTGGACTAGATGAACCTTTGTGGGCAAAGTAATGTCTCTGCTTTTTAATACACTGCCCTTTTTATAGTTTGTGATAAAAAATAATTTTATCCTTCAAAAATTAATGCTTGCATTTTCTACGTATACTTATTTCTATTCCAACAAAGTGTGCCTTTTCAGACAGTTCCTTTTATCTTAAGCAAGTTTAGAAATATAGATATCCAGGGAGGGGCTGAATCATTACACCATTGTTAGTCATCACTGTGTTGGAGCTGTTGAAAGGATTTAGAACTAAGAAAAGGTAAAGGGTGTATGGTGTATGTAGAGTGTGTCTTAGGCTAGAAAGAGGATAGGGGTCAGCGGGTAGAATTGGAGATTAGGGCCTGAATAAAACAGTGTACATGAAAGGGTAGATACGGGTACTGTGTTCATGTTAGTATAAGGGCCCTGGGTTATCAAAAATAGGAAACACCAAGTAAAGAGAGGAGCCCTGAAGAGGAGCCCTTCATGTGAGGATTGAGTGTCTATCTGGAGCTACAGAAGTGGGATTCTAGAACTGATTCTAGAATTGATTCCCAAAAAGTCACATCCCCTTTCTGGGCCTCAGTTTCATCATTTATAAAAAATAAATATATTCAAAAGTCCATTTCAGTTTTCTTCAACTAGAAACAAACTCTCATGTTTGTGTGTGTGTTCCAATTTTCTGTCCTCCAATTACAACTGAAGAACACATCTGTAGATAACAATAACCAAACTAGCCAGCCTTAGAGTCCTCTAAAGTTTCATGCAGTTTGGTGTCATAGGCTGCAGAGCAAAATTAAGGTTGATCTGAATTGGGCTTTATTGACACAGCTCTGAGCCTCAGTCTTCTCATTTATAGAATGACTGTATATACTAAGGTTTCCTGTAGTTCTCACATTTTATGACCATGAAATCTTAAAACTTACCAGTGTTACTTTTGTTCTCACTGCCTCTGGGTTTGCACCTGTTCTGACAATGATTTTTGTAATTTTAGTGAGCCACTGTTCACTCAGTACCTTCTATGTGCCATGATTTTAATGTAGGGTATTTTCCTACTCTCTTCAAGGATTTTTATAGTGCTGCTGACCTTTATACCTTTACAGGTATGGGAAAATCACACCATGCCTCCCCCTCTCATCACGGATAACATATTCCGAGATATGCAAGATCTCATTTCAATGAATATTAGAAGTAGTGCTAGACAGGGGGAAAGGGTGGGGAAGATGTATATTGCTTTAACATGATATATGAAGAGAAAGGAACTAACAGTTGAGGGCCAACAGTTGTGTACGTCAAAGTGGTATATTGTCACCCTACTTATTTAACTTATATGTAGACTACATCATGCGAAATGCCAGGCTGGATGAAGCACAATCTGGAATCAAGATTGCTGAGAGAAATATCAATAACCTCAGATATGCAGATGACACCACCCTTATGGCAGAAAGCGAAGAACTAAAAAGCCTCTTGATAAAAGTGAAAGAGGGGAGTGAAAAAGCTGGCTCAAAACTCAGCATTCAGAAAACTAAGATCATGGCATCTAGTCCCATCGTTTCATGGCAAATAGATGGGGAAACAATAGAAACAGTGACAGACTCTTTTCTTGGGCTCCAAAATCACCACAGATGGTGACTGCAGCCATGAAATTAAAAGACATTTGCTCCTTAAAAGCTATGACAAACCTAGACAACATATTAAAAAGCAGAGACATTACTTTGCAAACAAAGGTCTCTCTAGTCAAAGCTATGGTTTTTCCAGTAATCATGTATGGATATGAGACTTGAGCCATAAAGAAAGCTGAGCGCTGAAGAATTGATGCTTTTGAACTGTGGTGTTGGAAAAAACTCTTGAGAGTTCCTTGCACTGCAAGGAGATCAAACCAGTCAATCCTCAAGGAAATTAATCCTGAATATTCACTGGAAGGACATGCTGAAGCTGAAGCTCTGATATTTTGGCCACCTGATGTGAAAAACTGACTCATTACAAAAGACCCTGATGCTGGGAAAACTTGAAGGCAGGAGGAGAAGGGGACAACAGAGAATGAGATGGTTGGATGACATCACCGACTCAATGGACATGAGTTTGAGCAAGCTTCGGGAGTTGGTGATGGACAGGGTGGACCGGCATGCTGCAGTCCATGGGATCGCAAAGAGTCAGACATGACTGAGCGACTGAACTGAACTGATGTGTTAGGCATTTTGTACATGTCTATCTTTAGATCAGAGTTTCCCAGGTGGCTCAGTGGTAAAGAATTCACCTGCCAATGCAAGAGACACGGGTTTGAGTCCTGGGTCAGGAAGATCACCTGGAGGAGGAAATAGTAATGCACTCTAGTATTCTTGTCTGGAGAATTTCATGGATAGAAGAGTTTGGAGGCCTCAGTCCATGGGGTCTCAAAGACTCGGACATGAGAGAGCGTGCATGCCACACACACATACCCGTTCAGAAACCCACTTAAAACACTTAGGCCAGTGTTTTCATCTGGATAGAGAAAGATGATGAAAAAAATTTCCTTGTCTCATAGTGGAGAAGAATGATGTGTAAAAATTCCACATATGGAATGATAACTACCCTCATAAAGTTGTGAGGATCAAATTGGTTAAAGGAAAATGGGATGCCTTGTAAACTATAAAGTTTTCTAAACACATTTGCCCCTACCTTTATATAAAGTCCTCAGGGCCTCTCACAGTCTAACTAGAGAAACTATTTGGATGCTTACCTAATCTCCAATAGTGTCCTCCCTTTTACAAATGAGAGTAGGACTGCACCCAGGCTTGTCAAAGAAGAAACTTGAATTGTTTACTAGTAAAACTGGAAACCTGGGGCCAAACTGTGGTGGAGGTAATGAAGATAATGTAAACAGCAGGGAGGGAACACACTTCCACCCATCAACAGAAAATTGGATTAAAGATTTACTGAGCATGGCCCCGCCCATCAGAACAAGACCCAGTATCCCCCTCAGTCAGTCTATCCCATCAGGTTAGACTTTTATAAGCCTCTTATCCTTCTCTATCAGAAGGCAGACAGACTGAAAACCACCATCACAGAAAACTAACCAATTTAATCACATGGACCACAGCCTTGTCTAACAAAACTATGAGCCATGCCATGTAGGGCCCCCCAAAACTCACAGGTTATTGTGGAGAGTTCTGACAAAATGTTGTCCACTAGAGAAGGGAATGGCAAACCACTTTAGTATTCCTGCCTTGAGATCCCCATGAACAGTATGAAAAGGCAAAAAGATAGGACACTGAAAGATGAACTCCCCAGGTCGGTAGGTGCCCAGTATGCTACTGGAGATCAGTGGAGAAATAATTCCAGAAAGAATGAACAGATGGAGCCAAAGCAAAAGCAACACCCAGTTGTGAATGTGACTGGTGATGGAAGCAAACTCCGATGCTGTAAAGAGCAATACTGCATAGGAACCTGGAGTGTTAGGTCCATGAATCAGGGCAAATTGGAAGTGGTCAAACAGGAGATGGCAAGAGGGAACATCAACATTCTAGGAACCAGCTAATTAAAATGGACTGGAATGGGTGGATTTAACTCAGATGACCATTATATCTACTACTGTGGGCAGGAATCCCTTAAAAGAAATGGAGTAGCCATCATAATCAACAAAAGAGTCCAAAATGCAGTACTTGGATGAAGTCTCAAAAATGACAGTATGATCTCTGTTTGTTTCCAAGGCAAACCATTCAATATCACGGTAATCCAAGTCTATGCCCCAACCAGGAATGCTGAAGAAGCTGAAGTTGAACAATTCTATGAAGACCTACAAGACCTTCTAGAATTAACACCCCAAGAAGATGCCCTTTTCATTATAGGGGACTGGAATGCAAAAGTAGAAAGTCAAGAAACACCTAGAGTAACAGGCAAATTTCAGAGAAGACAATGGCAACCCACTCCAGTATGCTTGCCTGGACAATCCCATGGATGGAGGAGTCTGGTAGGCTGCAGTCCATGGGGTCGCTAAGAGTCGGATACGACTGAGCGACTTCACTTTCAATTTCATACAGTATCTTTGGAGAAGGAAATGGCAACCCACTCCAGTGTTCTTGCCTGGAGAATCCCAGGGACAGTGGAGCCTGGTGGGCTGCCATCTATGGGGTCACACAGAGTTGAACATGACTGAAGCGACTTAGCAGCAGCAGCAGCAGCAACAGGCAAATTTGGCCTTGGAGTAAAAAATGAATCAGGGCAAAGGCTAATAGAGTTCTGCCAGGAGAATGCACTGGTCATAGCAAACATGCTCTTCCAACAACACAAGAGAAGACTCTACACATGGACATCACCAGATGGTCAATACCAAAATCAGATTGATTATATTATTTGCCACCAAAGATGGAGAAGCTCTATACAGTCAGCAAAAACAAGACTGGGAGCTGACTGTGGCTCAGATCATAAACTCCTTATTGCCAAATTCAGACTTAAATTGAAGAAAGTAGGGAAAACCATTAGACCATTCAGGTATGACCTAAATCAAATCCCTAACAATTATACAGTGGAAGTGAGAAATGGATTTAAGGGGCTAGATCTGATAGACAGAGTGCCTGATGAACTATGGATGGAGGTTCCTGACACTGTACAGGAAACAGAGATCAAGACCATCCCCAAGAAAAAAGATATGCTAAAAAGCAAAATGACTATCTAAGGAGGACTTACAAATATCTGTGAAAAGAAGAGAAGCCAAAAGCAAAGGAGAAAAGGAAAGATATACCCATTTGAATCCAGAGTTCCAAAGAATAGCAAGGAGAGAGAAAGCCTTCCTCGGTGATCAGTGCAAAGAAATAGAGGAAAACAATAGAATGGGAAAGACTAGAGATCTCTTCAAGAAAATTAGAGATACCAAGGGAACATTTCATGCAAGATCAGATCAGATCAGATCAGTCCGACTCTTTGCGACACCATGAATCGCAGCACGCCAGGCCTCCCTGTGCATCACCAACTCCCGGAGTCCACCCAGACTCACGTCCATCGAGTCAGTGATGCCATCCAGCCATCTCATCCTCTGGCGTCCCCTTCTCCTCCTGCCCTCAATCCCTCCCAGCATCAGAGTCTTTTCCAACGAGTCAACTCTTCGCATAAGGTGACCAAAGTACTGGAGTTTCAGCTTTAGCATCATTCCTTCCAAAGAAATCCCAGGGCTGATCTCCTTCAGAATGGACTGGTTGGATCTCCTTGCAGTCCAAGGGACTCTCAAGAGTCTTCTCCAACACCACAGTTCAAAAGCATCAATTCTTTGGCGCTCAGCCTTCTTCACAGTCCAACTCTCACATCCATACATGACCACAGGAAAAACCATAGCCTTGACTAGATGAATCTTTATTGGCAAAGTAATGTCTCTGCTTTTGAATATGCTATCTAGGTTGGTCATAACTTTCCTTCCAAGGAGTAAGCATCTTTTAATTTCATGGCTGCAATCACCATCTGTAGTGATTTTGGACCCCAGAAAAATAAAGTCTGACAGTTTCCACTGTTTCCCCATCTATTTCCCACGAAGTGGTGGGACCGGATGCCATGATCTTCGTTTTCTGAATGTTGAGCTATAAGCCAACTTTTTCACTCTCCACTTTCACTTTCATCAAGAGGCTTTTCAGTTCCTCTTCACTTTCTGCCATAAGGGTGGTGTCATCTGCATATCTGAGGTTATTGATATTTCTCCCAGCAATCTTGATTCCAGCTTGTGCTTCTTCCAGTCCAGCGTTTCTCATGATGTACTCTGCATATAAGTTAAATAAACAGGGTGACCATATACAGCCTTGACGAACTCCTTTTCCTATTTGGAACCAGTCTGTTGTTCCATGTCCAGTTCTAACTGTTGCTTCCTGACCTGCATACAAATTTCTCAAGAGGCAGATCAGGTGGTCTGGTATTCCCATCTCTTTCAGAGTTTTCCACAGTTTATTGTGATCCACACAGTCAAAGGCTTTGGCATAGTCAATAAAGCAGAAATAGACGTTTTTCTGGAACTCTCTTGCTTTTTCCATGATCCAGCAGATGTTGGCAATTTGATCTCTGGTTCCTCTGCCTTTTCTAAAGCCAGCTTGAACATCAGGAAGTTCACGGTTCACATATTGCTGAAGCCTGGCTTGGAGAATTTTGAGCATTACTTTACTAGCGTGTGAGATGAGTGCAATTGTGCAGTAGTTTGAGCATTCTTTGGCATTGCCTTTCTTTGGGATTGGAATGAAAACTAATCTTTTCCAGTCCTGTGGCCACTGCTGAGTTTTCCAAATTTGCTGGCAAAGAAGGGCACAATAAAGGACAGAAATGGTATGGACCTAACAGAAGCAGAAGATATTAAGAAGAGTTGGCAAGAATACACAGAAGAACTGTACAAAAAAGATCTTCACCACCTAGATAATCACGATGGTGTGATCACTCACATAGAGCCAGACATCCTGGAGTGTGAAGTCAAGTGAGCCTTAGGAAGCATCGCTATGAACAAAGCTAGTATAGGTGAAGGAATTCCATTTGAGCTATTTCAAATCCTATAAAATGATGCTGTGAAAGTGCTGCACTCAATATGCCAGCAAATTTGGAAAACTCAGCAGTGGCCACAGGACTGGAAAAGGTCAGTTTTCATTCCAGTCCCAAAGAAAAGCAATGCCAAAGAATGCTCAAACTACCGCACAATTGCACTCATCTCACACGCTAGTAAAGTAATGCTCAAAATTCTCCAAGCCAGGCTTCAGCAATACGTGAACCGTGAACTTCCAGATGTTCAAGCTGGTTTTAGAAAAGGCAGAGGAACCAGAGATCAAACTGCCAACATCAACTGGATCATGGAAAAAGCAAGAGAGTTCCAGAAAAACATCTATTTCTGCTTTATTGACTATGCCAAAGCCTTTGACTGTGTGGATCACAGTAAACTGTGGAAAATTGTGAAAGAGATGGAAATACCAGACCACCTGACCTGCCTCTTGAGAAATCTGTATGCAGATCAGGAAGCAACAGTTAGAACTGGACATGGAACAACAGACTGGTTCCAAATAGGAAAAGGAGTACGTCAAAGTTATATATTGCCACCCTGCTTATTTAATTTATGTATAGAGTACATCATGTGGAGTAGGCAATGACACCCCACTCCAGTGTTCCTGCCTGGAGAATCCCAGGGACGGGGGAGCCTGGTGGGCTGCCATCTATGGGGTCACACAGAGTCGGACACGACTGAAGTAACTTAGCAGCAGCAGCAGCAGAGTACATCATGAGAGATGCTGGGCTGGAGGAAGCACAAGCTGGAATCAAGATTGCCAGGAGAAATATCAATAACCTCAGATATACAGATGACACCACCCTTATGGCAGAAAGTGAAGAAGAACTGAAGAGCCTCTGGATGAAAGTGAAAGAGGAGAGTGAAAAAGTTGGCTTAAAACTCAACATTGAGAAAACGAAGATCATGGCAATTGGTCCCATCACTTTATGGCTAATAGATGGGGAAAGAGTGGAAACAGTGACAGACTTTTTGGGGGGGCTCCAAAATCACTGCAGATGGTGACTGCAGCCATGAAATAAAAAGGCGCTTACTCCTTGGAAGAAAAGTTATGACCAACCTAGAAAGCATATTAAAAAGCAGAGACATTACTTTGCCAACAAAGGTCTATTTAGTCAAGGCTATGGATTTTCCTGTAGTCATGTTTGGATGTGAGACTTGGACTATAAAGAAAGCTGAGAGCCGAATAATTGATGCTTTTGAACTGTGGTGTTGAAGACTCTTAAGGGTCCCTTGGACCGCAAGGAGATCCAACCAGTCCATCCTAAAGGAAATCAGTCCTAAATATACATTGAAAGGATTGATGTTGAAGCTGAAACTCCAATACTTTGGCCACCTGATGCCAAGAGCTGACTCATTTGAAAAGACCCTGATGCTGGAAAAGGTTGAAGGCAAGAGGAGAAGGGGACAATAGAAGATGAGATGGTTGGATGGCATCACCAACTCAATGGACATAAGTTTGAGTAAACTCCAGGAGTTGGTGATGGACAAGGAGGCCTGGCGTGCTGCAGTCCATGGAGTCGCAGAGTCAGACACGACTAAACAACTAAACTGAACTGAAAACTGGAAAACAGGAAGTTTGTTGATCAAATGGATTAATATTTTGAGCACTTACTATGTGCCCGGGGCTTTTTAAATTCCATAAGAACTTTCTGAATGAAGAGTAATCAAGGCACTTCCCTGGGGCACTTCCCTAGTGGTGCAGTGGATAGCTAACATTTGAATGCTTACTGTAAACAAAGGCACTGCTCCAGGGGCATTACATTCATTCCTTTCACATTTCTCAGTCTTTATAACAACTCAGTAAAATACTGCTGGGTATTGTCATTAAATTAGCCATAAGAAAACTGATGTTTAAAGAGGTTAGACAATTTGCTCAGCAATATTTCATAGTTGAGACTTTGAACCCTGGCTGATTGACACCAAACTGTACTCCATTCCAATCCACTACCAAAGCTTCCAGTGTTAATTACCACTAATCGCTCTTGTCATTTACCAAGTAAGTATAACTGTCCATGGCAGGGAGTCAGAAAAAGACTAAGTGTGTGTCCATTGGGCAATTTCTGAAAGAAGTGGAGCATTTCATACAAGTTTCTTGTGGTGAAATAAAGTTGGGAGGATAAGAAAGGTTGAGCAGGGTGGAGGTGGCATGGTTGAGCCTATCCAGGAACTGATTACATCTGAGCCTCTGGCCCTTTGCCTGTCAGCTGACTCAGAGCTGAGGGGCTGAACAAAACCCAGGCATGTTTATATCACAGGCTGTATACTTCAAAGGATCTAATTCCTGGCACTGAGATGCCCATTGCTTTTCAGAGAACACAGCCTTGTGGGGAAGAGAACAGGCTAATCTCCATGAAGTGTTTGCAAAAGGACTAGGCAGTATTTGCTCTAAGTCCAAATATTAATATATAGAGCTTATTCTGGGTTTGGCAATAAAAACCACAGGGCCAGCCCTAAGCATGGTTGAAAATTGGATATTAAACCTGAAGTATTCCTCTGCCGTAAATAAGCAGTTAAGAACATGGGCCCTAGAGTTAGATCGACTTGGATTCCAGTCTTGACTCCCCTACTCAACTGTGGATAAATTACTAAGCCTCAATATTCTCATTTGTGAAATGGGAATTAAGGTAGTACCTATGTTAAATAATTATTGTGAAGATTAAATGACTATAAAGCATATATCATAGTGCCTAAGACGTAAGCAGTCTTGATCCATTAGTCATTTAAAGAAAAGTCATATAAGAGAATCTCAAGACTTAAAAAATTAATCTCACTTTCTTTCATTTAACATACATCCAAAAGGCATTTATTATTGTGTTCAATGGGAAGGTTAGAGAAAATAATAACTGTCTTTGAACACCTAAGATGAGTCAAATATATTTTTAAAATGTGCTGTCTCACTTAATGGTCACAGCAGCCTTATGAGATATTTTCCCACTTTAGAGACTCTAAGTCAAGAGGCATAGCTAAGATGTTTTATAGTTAGCACTAACTCCAAGCTTGTGAATAAGATAGGCTTTGTGCCCCGCAGAGGATGTTATTCTTCAGGCAGGCAGACACATGAATAAGTATCTGTATTTAAAGCGCTGTTATCGAGACTTATACAGTAAACTCTTTTGCAACCCCTTGGACTGTAGCCCACCAGGCTCCTCTGTCCATGGGATTCTCCAGGCAAGAATACTGGAAGAGGGTTGCCATGCCCTCCTCCAGAGGATCTCCTGACCCAGGGATGGTACCTGCACCTCTTACGTCTCCTGCATTGGCAGGCAGGTTCTTTACCACTAGCACCACCTGGAAAGCCCAAGTTTGGATTAATACTTTAAAAAATCAAAATGTAATTGATACTTTAACTGATTGCTAGGATAAACATATTTGTCATTTTAATAGATGCAGAAAAATTTCAATGAAATTCAGTGTCCATTCATAAAAACAAAACTCTTGCCAAACTGGGACTAGAAAGAGAACCTCTTAAATTGATAAAGGGTATCTAGTTTTTAAAAAGTTATGCTTAAGGAAGCAGAAGCTGTGAAATTGATAAAGGATAACTTTTTAAAGTATATAATAATTATTGGTTAAAAGATGAAAAATTTCTCTTTGAGGTCTATAATAAAAGACTTAAGCAAAAAAAGAAAGAAAAAAAAAAAAAGACTTATTTTATCCTTGTCCTGTAGGGCCTATCCAGCTCTGTAAAGCAAGAAAAATATATAAATAGAGGTATTAATGATTGGAAAGGAAGAAAGAAAATTCAACTATATTTAAATTATTAGACTTAATAAGAGCTTGGACAGTTATTTTTATACAAGACTAATTACAAAAGTCAATTGTATTTTTATATACCAGCCACAAATAGTTTTTAAGTGTCTGAAATAGACAACTTACAATACCATTAAAAATGTCAAGTATCTAGGTATAATCTAACAAAAGATATGTCTGTCTTTAGAGAGAAGACCAAAACTTTATTCAGAGACCTTAAAGAAGGCACAAATAAATGAAGAAAATATACTGTATTCAGACCATCTTTCACCCTATGTCTTAATGATTTGAATGTAATATCCTCTCTGAAACCCAAGTCCTGGTGCATCAGAAACCGTCCTGCCTCCAGTTCCTTGCTGCTGTAACAAATGTCTGTATAAGAAGGAATAACTAAAACTCTACACAGAAATATCTCCTAATAGTCTTAATAGTCTTAGCACTATATGTCCAATCCAAGACACAAACTTACTGTCACCAGCTCTGATGACAAGAGACACTCTACCAGGACTACATGCCACACTCTGACCTTTGCGAGTTCTGGGGAAGCCCAGCACATCTCTGAACAGTCAGCATTTTATAGGTGGGTTCACCTTACCCAAATCACATTCTTTCTTTTGATCCTTAGTATAAGCCATTGCGGAGAGTTTTTTATGATCCCTATTTCACATGTGAGAAAGCTGAGGATCCTCGAGATTAATGACAACCAAAAACCCACAGTCAACCATAAAGCTGGGACTCAAATCCAGGGCTTTTGACATCAAATTTAATACATTTTCTATAAAAACAGTATATCTTTTGAGAGCAAACCTGTCCTACCATTTTGGTCAAGGCAAATACAATGTCTTACAGATTGTTGAGTTTTTTGATTGGGCAAATCTTTTCCTGATCCTTCTATTCTCAAACAGTTGAGTTTCTGAAGGCATTATATTTTTATATCTTAGAAGGAAAGGGAAAGAAAGAAGAACACAAAAAAGTAGGGACTTTATAAGTCTTGTTTCACAAATTGGCCATTGATTGTTTTTTTCAATTTAAATGTAGTTGATTTTTACAACTTTGTGCAGCATAGTGATTCATGTGTGTGTGTGTGTGTGTGTGTGTGTGTGTGTGTGTGTGTGTATGTATATGTATATATCTCCTGTTTTTGGATTCTTTTCTGTTATAGGTTATTACAAAATATTGAATTAGTTCCTTGTACTATACAATAGGTCCTTGCTGCTTGTCTATTTTATGTATAGTACTGTGTATATGTTCAGAGAAGGCGATGGCACCCCACTCCAGAACTCTTGCCTGGAAAATCCCATGGATGGAGGAGCCTGGTGGGCTACAGTCCATGGGGTCACTGAGAGTCGGACACAACTGAGTGCTTCACGTTCATGCACTGGAGAAGGAAATGACAACCGACTCCAGTGTTCTTGCCTGGAGAATCCCAGGGACGGGGGAGACTGGCGGGCTGCTGTCTATGGGGTCGCACAGAGTCGGACACGACTGAAGAGACTTAGCAGCAGTAGCAGTAGTGTATATGTTAAACCCAACCTCCTAATTTATCCCTTCCCCTCTGGTAGTTTACTTTCATAATCAAGCCAGAATCTTCTTTCTCTTACCTGTAACATGAGATAATATACTTACCTCTCTTTCTCAGACTTATTAGGATTAAATAAGGCAAAACATGGAAAGGGCTTAGCACAGTGCCTAGCACATAGTATATGCTCCATAAATGTTGTTGGTATTTATTGTTATTGGCAACTACTTCCCAGGTAGCAGGTGGTAAAGGATCCACCTGCCAATGCAGGAGATGCAAGAGATCCCTGGGTTCAGAAGATCTTCTGGAATAGGAAATGCCAACCCACTCCAGTATTCTTGCCTGGAAAACTCCAAGGACAGAGGAGCCTGGAGGGCTACAGTCCATGAAGTCACAAGGAGTTGGATGTGACTGAGTGGGAGGCGCACATGCACCCTACCCCCCACCACCAGAAGGTAATCCTACAGGCTTTACAACTAGAATATTGCCCAGATCAAGGCAGAGGAAGCACAACACCAGATTAACTGCAGCCTCTTTTTGTCAGGTCCTTTGTGCTGTTCTTAAAGAGACATCCTTTCCCTAAAGAGCTGCACAGGGGAGGAGGATCCTCAACATGTGATTCAAAGGGAAGCTATATTGTTTAAGACATCTCCTTTGTCCATTTGTTCATTCATTTTTTACTCAATGTATGTTTATTGAACAGCCAGCCATGAACTAGGCACTATGCTAGTCAGTGAGAATGGAGAGAAATAGATCATGAAATAGCATCGTAGAGGGAATTCTAGGCCGACTATCTCAAATACAAATCTCTGGGGGTCCCAGACTGTTCATTGGAGGAAGACGTGGCACACTGCCAGTTAGGTGGCAAATGTATGAGTTTGACATCAGAGGGATCAAGGTTTCAATCAATATGCTGTTTACTTTCCATGTGAACTGGAACAAATTCATCATATCTCTAAACCCCCTGTTTCTTCATCTGTTAAATGGGAACTGTATACATAACCATGAAAGGTTATTATAGTTGATGTATGGCAGAAACCAACACAATATTGTAAAGCAATTATCCTCCAATTAAAAATAAATATATTAAAAAAAGAAAAGTTATTATGAAGATTCAATGGTGTCATGTAAATGACATGCTCAGCCTTTCATGGCTCCTCCTCCTCTTGAAATTGATCCCCCTCTGCCCCACCAACTTCACTCCAAATTGTAATTTTCTCTGTTGTGATTTCTTTTCCCCTTGACTTTAATGTGGTGTGAAACTGCTCTGCAACATATTATAATAATAAAATAAATGGAGAAGTGGGTAGGACACACAGTGTACTTTGCCCCCGACCAGAAAGCCACACTCCCCACTTGTCTTCCCACACAAGCATGGTTGTTTGAAGC
The DNA here is from genome assembly GCF_019923935.1 of Bubalus bubalis. Taxonomy (NCBI): domain Eukaryota; kingdom Metazoa; phylum Chordata; class Mammalia; order Artiodactyla; family Bovidae; genus Bubalus; species Bubalus bubalis. Next base: position 93,080,684 of record NC_059161.1, on the reverse strand, counting down.
ACGAACTTCTGGGTCTCAAAGGCTAGCCATCCTTAATCGTCCATAACCAAGCATTTCAGGCTATTTCTGATTAATACATTAAAAGGAGCCCATTTGGTGCAGGTGGACTATTTCCACATTTGCTCCTTATCCCTCAGTAACTGGTCAGACTATTCAGAGAGGAAAGGATCTTGAAAAGTTGTTGACTCTAAAGGAATGCTAAGGATGTCATCTTGGGCTCTTGCTGCATCCAAACAAATATCTTTTGTCCTCTCCTGGATAGTGATGGGATGGCCTCTATTTAAACCCTGCTCTAAACACTGAATAAGTTGTTTTTGCTTATTTACTTCATTGTTTATTCATTCATTCACTCACTAGACATTATTGACCACCAACTCTGCACCAGGCCTATGCTAGATCTTGGGGTTATATCAATGAGAAAGGTGGACAAACTAGACCCTGACCCTCATGAAGCTTATATTCTACCAGGGTAGACAGACCAAAAAAAAAAAAAAATCATGTCATCAAATAAATTAATAAGAAAACTCTGGTAAATAAGCACTGCAAAAGAACTAAACAAGGAATATATAAAAGTGTAAATAAGTAGAAGGGGCAAACAGAGCAGTGAAAGTGGGCTTTTCCGCATGCATGCTGAGTTGCTTCAGTCGTGTCCAACTCTTTGCAACCCTATGGACTGTAGCCCACCAGGCTCTTCCGTCCATGGGATTCTCCAGGCAAGAATACTGGAGTGGGTTGACGTGCCCTTCTCCAGGGGATCTTCCCAACCCAGGGATAGAACCCACATCTCTTACGTCTCCTGCAGTAGCAGGCAGGTTCTTTACCACTAGTGCCACCTGGGAAGCCTGGGCTTTTCTGTGGAGGAAATATTTCACTGAGCCCCGAGCTGCCAATATGAGAAAATCTAGGAAGAAGTTTTCTTAGCAGAGGGAACAGTAAGTGTAAAGGTCTCAGAGAGGGGGAAGGGCTTGATATATTTAGAGAAGTTAAAGGGGTATGAAATGAATACAAATTAACCTGGGCTTTATAAGCTAGAACTATGGATTTTACTTTAAGTGTACTTCAGTAACTAGTCAACAATCGCTGAGTGCCTAATGTGTTGTTCAGCCGCTCAGTTGTGTCTGACTCTTTGTGACCCCCTGGACTGCAGCATACCGGGCTTCCCTGTCCACCACCATCTCCAGGAGCTTGCTCAAACTCATGTCCATTGAGTGATGCCATCCATCCAGCTCGCCCTCTGTTGTCCCCTTGTCCTCCTGCCTTCAATCTTTCCCAGCATCAAGGTCTTTTCCAATGAATCGGCGCTTCACATCAGGTGGCCATAGTATTGGAGCTTCAGCATCAGTCCTTCCAATAAATATTCAGGATTGATTTCCTTGAGGATTGACTGGTTTGATCTCCTTGCTGTCCAGGGGACTCTCAAGTGTCTTCTCCAACACCGCAGTTCAAAAACATCAATTCTTCAGTGCTCAGTTTTATGTTCCAACTCTCACATCCGTACGTGACCACTGGAAAAAACATATCTTTGACTGTACAGACCTTTGTCAGTAATGTTTCTTCTTTTTAATATATTGTTAGATTAAATAGTGCCTAAAGAGTTGGACTGTGAAGCAAGCTGAGCACCAAAGAATTGATGCTTTTGAACTGTGGTGTTGGAGAAGACTCTTGAGAGTCCCTTGGACTGCAAGGAGATCCAACCAGTCCATCCTAAAGGAGATCAGTCCTGGGTGTTCTTTGGAAGGACTGATGCTAAAGCTGAAACTCCAGTACTTTGGCCACCTCATGCGAAGAGCTGACTCATTGGAAAAGACTCTGATGCTGGGAGGGATTGGGGGCAGGAGGAGAAGGGGACGACAGAGGATGAGATGGCTGGATGGCATCACCGACTCAATGGACGTCTCAGTGAACTCCGGGAGATGTTGATGGACAGGGAGGCCTGGCGTGCTGCAATTCATGGGGTCGAAAAGAGTCGGACACGACTGAGCGACTGATCTGAACTGAACTGAACATGTGCCACGCACTCTTTTAGGTTCTGGATGTGCAACATTGAAAGTAACTCCTGAAAGTTACATTTTAGTGGTGGAGACAAGGAGTAAACAAAATAAATAAGTAAAATAGATAGCATTTTTAGATAGTGCTAAGGAGAATATTTTAAGAAACTAAGAAAAGGAGTTATGTATAGGGGTGCAATTTTAGATAACAGTGAACAGATAAGGTCACATTTAAAAACTTACATTTAAGTAAAGACTTGAAATGTCCATGTGCTTGTCCAGGGACAAAGCCCAGTATTTAGAAGTCAGGGAAGATGAAGAACGTCAGGAAAGGAGAATATCAAGAAGCATCTGGAATGGTAAGAGAAAAATCAGGCAATTGTCTTGGAAGCTGGAAAGTATTTCAGGATGGAGAGAGATCAACAATGTAAAATACTTCCGATAGTAAATAAAGATAAGAACTGAGACACAAACACTGGAGCTCATTGGTGACCTTGAAAGAACCGTTTCACTGCTATAGTGGAAGCAAACCACTGATAGGAGTATGTTCAGAGAGCGTTAGAAGAAGGAAACTGGAGGCAAACCACTGACAGGAGTATGCTCAGAGAGCATTAGAAGAAGGAAACTGGAAGTAAACCACTGATAGGAGTATACTCAGAGAGCATTAGAAGAAGGAAACTGGAGGCCCTTAAAACAGACAACACTTTCAAGGAGTTTTGCCTTAAGGAAAGGGATGAAATTAGGTAGGAGCCGCAGGAGAAGTTAGGTCAAAAGAGAATTTTTCCTCCAACTTTTAAAAAGTGTTCATTTACACAAAAGTTGAAAGAATTAAACAATATTCTTCACCCAGTTGTAACAATTGTTGACATTTTGACATATTTGCTTTCTCTCTAGAGACAGGGGTTTCTTTAAACCTATTTTTTCAAACTGTGAAATACAATGCACTATAGAAAAGTCCACAAAACACGTAACTTCAGTGAATGATCACAAAGCCAACAGTTATGTAACCACCACCACCATCAAGAACTGGCGCACTGCCTGAATCCCCACAGCCCCCTTGGGCTCCCTCCCTCCCATCAAAAGGTAACCACCTTCCTGAATTTTCATACTAATAACTTCTTGCTTTTCTTTATAGTTTTACTGCATAATGTTGTTGTTTAGTTGCTAAATCAAGTCTGATTCTTTTGCAACTCCATGGACCTGCTGTGCTCCTCTGTTCATGGGTTTTCCCAGGCAAGAATACTGGAGTTGCCATTTTCTTCTCCAGGGGATCTTTCTTTTCCCAAGGATCGAACCAGCACTCTCTTGCATTGGCAGGTGGATTCTTTACCACTGAGCCACCAGGGAAACCCTTTACTGCTTAATAGTGAATTCCTAAACACCATAGTTTCATTTTTTCTTGTTTTTGAGCTTTAAGAATGGGATAATACATATAGCAATATTTTTTAATTCTAACATCTTTAACTCATATGTTGTGGGTTTTATTTCTTCATTGGATAGTATTCTGTTAAAAAAGCATGCCACCGTTTATTGTTCATTATACCATTTATTATTCATTATATTGTTTATGATTATGTTGTTTACAGTTTTTAACTCTTACAAATAATGAATGCTGTGTGCTGCTAGGAATGTGCTTGTATATGTCTCTCAGTGCACACATAAATGTATTTCTGTTGTGTATATTCCCAGGAGTAGACTTGTGGGGTCATAGGTATATATATATATACAACTTCCATAGCTAATACCAAAGAGTTTCCCCGTTGGTTGAACCAATTTACATTCTCATCTGCAATGCATGAAAAGGTGTTGCTCCACATCCTTTTCCTTCTTTTTCAACGCTTGCCATCTTAGTGGGTATGTTGTGGTCTATCATTGTGTAATTAACATTTCCTTGAGTACTGATGTTCTTTGGCCATTTGGATATTGTCTTTTGTGACAAGTCTTTGAAGACTTTTGCCCATCTATACATTTGAATTGTTTGACTTCTATTGATTTGTAGGTGTTTTTCCTGTATGCTAGATGTAAGTCCTTGTAGATTATATGTTTTATACATCTTCTCTCAGTCTGTGCTTTGCCTTTTCATTTTCTTAATGCTGTCTCTAGCTGAATAGAAGTTCTTCATTTAATGTAGTAAACTGATCTTTCTGTTATTATACTTTTTAAGATTCTGTTTAGGTACTTTTTATCTATCTTAAGGTAGCTATGCCCCAGAGAAATATCCTAGAAGTTGTATTGTTCCACTTTCCACATTTAGGGTGATGCTTTACCTGGTGTTGAGTTTTGTGTATTGTCTTTCCTTTTTTTAGTATATGGATATCTAATGACCCAGTACTATTTATTAAAAGACCATCCTTTCCTAACTGTCGGGAAGATCCCCTGGAGGAGAAAATGTCAACCCACTCCAGTATTCTTGCCTAAATAATTTGATGGACAGAGGAGCCTGGCGGGGCCGCAGTCTATGGGGTTGCAGAGTCAGACACAACTGAAGCAACTTAGCATGCATGCACGCTTTCCTCAGTGTTTTGAAGTTCCACCTCTACAATAAATCAGGTGTTAGTGAGCTAGTTCATCATTCCTGTGCTTCACGGTCAATTCCATTCATCCATTTTCTTCTCTTGCACCATTACCACACTGACTTAATTACTATAGCTTTGTAATAAATCTTGATATCTTATGAAGCAATTACTCCTACGTTGTTCTTTTTCGAAAGTGTCTTGGCTATGATTGGATATTCCATGTCCCTATAAATTTTAGATTAGCTCATGGAGTTTCATAAACAAAACAAAATAAAAGTCATCTTGGGACCTGGGTTGGAATTGCATTGCATCTATAGATAACAGAATTCACATCTATATAACTGAATCTTCCAACCGATGAATATAGTATATCCCTCTTTTTTTTTTTTTTTTTAGTTCTCCTTTAATTTTTCTCAGTAAAGTTTACATTTTTCTACATAAAGATCTTGCTCATTTTTTGGTATGAATTTATTTCTAAGTACTTGAAACTTTAGAAATTTTAATTCCTGTTCGTTGCCAATACAGAAAAGTACAGCTGATTTGTATATTCAGCAACCTTCTTTTTCCAGCAACCTTCTTAAAGTTGCTTTTTAATTCTAGTAATTTATCTGTGAGTTCTTTTGAATTTTCTATGTATATAACCATGTGGTGTGTGAATAATGACAGTTTATTCCTTTTCTTTACTCTGAAATTTACTCTGAAACTTACAAAATACCTCAATACTTCTATTTGTAATTTTAAAATAATAATTAAATCTTTGACTTATCTGGAATTTATTTTTGGTATATGGTAAGAGATATGGCGCCAAGCTAATTCTTTCCCCAGATGGATATCCTGATTTTTATTTAGCAGTTATTGAGTAAACAATTTTTCCCTAATAATTTGAAATGAGACTTGTATGATAGATATATTAAATTTCTATGTGTACTTGATTGTATTTTTTAATGTTTTTTTCTCTGTTCACTGATCTCTTTCTGTCTTAGTTATTGTGACTTTAAAATGCTTTAATATCTGGTGGGACTTTTATTTTTAGAGTATTTATTACTGTTTTTTTTAATTATATGAATTTGAGAATCAGCTTATCTATTTCCAAAAAATAGAATCCATTGGGATTTTTATTAGGAGAGTTTTAATGATAGATTCTCTTCCTATTATTGAATCTTCACGCTCATGAATGGGCTTCCCTGGTGTCTCAGTAGTAGAGTCCACCTGCCAATGCAGGAGACAAAAAGTTCAGTTCCTGGGTCAGGAAGATCCCCTGGAGAAGGAAATGGCAACCCACTCCAGTATTCTTGTCTGGGAAATACCATGGACAGAAGGAGTCTGGCAGGCTACAGACAGGACCTGCCTTTCTAATTGTTCAAATCTTTTGTGTTCCTTAGTATTATAATACAGAGCTTGTGCATTTCTCATAATTTATTCCTAGACATTTGTCTTTTTTTATATTACTAATGAAGATATTACTACATTATATTTTCAACTGGTCATTGTTTGCTTGAAGTTTGCATATTGGTTTTTCTCTGAACTAAATTCTCTTCCTGTCTATAAGGAAGAGATTTTCCTTATATTTTATACATCTTCAAGATGCTCTTGTTTTTCCCCAGGCCAGCAAATCTGGAAAACTCAGCAGTGGTCACAGGACTGGAAAAGGTCAGTTTTCATTCCAATCCCAAAGAAAGGCAATGCCAAAGAATGCTCGAACTACCACACAATTGCTGTCATCTCACACGCTAGTAAAGTAATGCTCAAAATTCTCCAATCCAGGCTTCAGCAATACGTAAACTGTGAACTTCCAGATGTTCAAGCTGGTTTTAGAAAAGGCAGAGGAACCAGAGATCAAATTGCCAACATCCACTGGATCATGGAAAAAGCAAGAGAGTTCCAGAAAAACATCTATTTCTGCTTTATTGACTATGCCAAAGCCTTTGACTGTGTGGATCACAATAAACTGTGGAAAATTCTGAAAGAGATGGGAATACCAGACCACCTGACCTGCCTCTTGAGAAATCTGTATGCAGGTCAGGGAGCAACAGTTAGAACTGGACATGGAACAACAGACTGGTTCCAAATAGGAAAAGGAGTACATCAAGGCTGTATATTGTCACCCTGCTTATTTAACTTATATGCAGAGTACATCATGAGAAACGCTGGGCTGGAAGAAGCACAAGCTGGAATCAAGATTGCCTGGAGAAGTATCAAGAACCTCAGATATGCAGATGACACCACCCTTATGGCAGAAAGTAAAGAGGAACTAAAAAGCCTCTTGATGAAAGTGAAAGTGGAGAGTGAAAAAGTTGGCTTAAAGCTCAACATTCAAAAAACAAAGATCATAGCATCTGGTCCTATCACTTCATGGGAATTAGATGGGGAAACAGTGTCAGACTTTATTTTTTTGGGCTCCAAAATGACTGCAGATGGTGACTGCAGCCATGAAATTAAAAGACGCTTACTCCTTGGAAGGAAAGTTATGACCAACCTAGATAGCATATTCAAAAGCACAGACATTACTTTGTCAACAAAGGTCCGTCTAGTCAAGGCTATGGTTTTCCTGTGGTCATGTATGGATGTGAGAGTTGGACTGTGAAGAAGGCTGAGTGCCGAAGAATTGATGCTTTTGAACTGTTGTGGTGGAGAAGACTCTTGAGAGTCCCTTGGACTGCAAGGAGATCCAACCAGTCCATTCTAAAGGAGATCAGCCCTGGGTGTTCTTTGGAAGGACTGATGCTAAAGCTGAAACTTCAATACTTTGGCCACCTCATGCTTAGAGTTGACTCATTGGAAAAGACTCTGATGCTGGGAGGGATTGGGGGCGGGAGGATAAGGGGACGTCACAGGACGAGATGGCTGGATGGCATCACAGACTTGATGGACAAGAGTTTGGGTGAACTCCGGGAGTTGGTGATGGACAGGGAGGCCTGGCGTGCTGCAATTCATGGGGTTGAAAAGAGTCAGACAGAACTGAGCAACTTCACTGAACTGATCTGAAGCAATTATATCACCTCTAAACAACATACAATTTATTTTTTTCTTTCTACTGTTTCTTATATTTTTCCACTAAGGGATTACAAGCAGCAGGGCTGTCTTATCTAATTACAATTTTTAATGATATATTTTACTTATTTATTTATTGGCTGCACTGGGTCTTCGTTGTGGAACACAGGCTTTCCCTAGTTGCAGCATGCCCGGGCTTCTCTAGTTGTGGAGCACAGGCTCTAGAGCTCAAGGGCTTAGTTGCCCTGAGGCATGTGGGATCTTAGTTCCCTGACCAGGGATTGAGCCTAAGTCCTCAGTCTTAGAAGGTGGATTCTTAACCACTGGACCACCAGGGAAGTCCCTCTGATTATAGTATTAAAGAGTACATTGTCTGCAAATGTAGAACCAAGGAAACCTTTTCAGAGTCCAATGCAGTAGTTCAGACACGAAAAGATTGTGGTTTGGCTAAAAGAGAGGCAGCAGAGATGGATGGAAGTCAATAGACTGGAAATATATTTTGAAGCTATGTGGCAAGTATGTGACAGAGAACAAGCTGACTGTATTATGTTAAAGATTTGCAAACATCTTGGCAATCTTAGAATATAAGAATCATAGTTGGGTAGAAAGGACCACAAATATAATCAAGAGTGTACTCTAATCCTATCTTTTCTTGGATTCACTCCAACTTCCTAGCCACTTCCAGAGATAGAGAACTCACTGCCTCCCATGGAGCCCATTCCATTTAGTTGATTTACTCAACAACCCTCCTCTTTGTCAGGTACTGGGTAGGGTCCTTAGAAACCTGAATAATCAAAATTCATCTCCTCTCTGGAGAGCTGTCTCTCAGAGAAAGGAACAACACTCTTTTTAGACAGTCTCTTTCCCGGCAGACTTTGCCATCTAGTTTCCTATCGGGAAGATCCCTGGAGAAGGAAATGGCAACCCACTCCAGTACTCTTGCCTGGAAAATTCCATGGACTGATGAGCCTGATAGGCTACAGTCCATGGCGGTCGCAAAGAGTCGGACACGACTGAGCTACTTCACTTTCACTTTCACTTTCCTGTCTAAATTCTTTTCTAGAACAAGGCTGGTCTTTTTTCCTATGCTGCTCACTCCTCAGATGTTTGTAAGCTAATTATAACCTCTTGGGGTTTCTTATCCCCTCTTTCTTTGATTCTTTTTCTTTTCTTTTTTTTTTTTTAACCTAATCTGACTCCAAGTTCTCTCTTTATCCTGGTCCAAATTTGAGAAACTTGGGACTTGTACTTTTGTGTTATTTTTCTGAAGTTATTATGTCATTTCTTTACCTTTACTCCATAATTCAATAGCTGGGGAGTTAATGTTCACTATATATTTATATATTTTTGTTTTGACTTAATGTTTACTTTTGTTTTGACTGTCTTTATTAAGGACTTAGTATATGAAGTGTACAGTTAGCTTTGGGAACAACAGACTAAAGAGCCATGTGGTCAATTACCTTGCCAGGCTCAGCAAACACTGAGTGATGAAAGCATTTACCCAATGAAAAGACAAAATAAAATAATAATGCATATGTAAGGAAGCTAGCAAGTTGATTAGTGTTAAGTGAAATATAAATACATGATTTCTTCAAGATAAGCAATGATATAGAATCTACTTTTATGGATACTATATATACCATCCAGTCCAAAATAATAAGAATTTCTTTCTCCAATAGCCCATTACTGTTCCAAAGTAGTTATGTTAATTATGTGTTCACAATCCCCATCCAATTTAACAGTCAATATATTTAATGAAGATGTTATCTTCTTGGCCAGGCATTTTTGTGTAACATTTGAATATGACTATACAGTAAAGAGGAAGAACATTCGCAGTCTATAATAAAGTCTTAGAGATTAATTCTTTAAGTTATAATGAGCCCTTATAAATCAATGAAGAAAAAACAACCAACACATTTTTAAATGGGCAAAAATATACCAAGAGAATAAACATGTTTAACTTTATTGATTATAAATAATGTACAAGGTAAAATTAGGAGGGACATGTGTCACCTCCCAAATGGGCCAGAAAGAAGAGTTTGGGAAGGACACTGGCTGGCAAGGGTACCAGGAAATTGGGGGTCTCTGATAAATCCTAGAGAGAGTGCAAATTTTTACAAGTATGTATCAAAGATTTAAATGCAAGTACTGCTGATACAGTGCTTCCCTGGTGGCTCAGGCAGTAAAGCATCTGTCTACAATGTGGGAGACCTGGGTTCGATCCCTGGGTCAGGAAGATCCCCTAGAGAAGGAAATGGCAATCCACTCCAGTACTATTGCCTGGAAAATCCCATGGACAGAGGAGCCTGGTAGGCTACAGTCCATGGGGCCACAAAGAGTTGGACACAACTGAGCGACTTCACTTTCAATTTCATACAATATCTTTGGAGAAGGAAATGGCAACCCACTCCAGTGTTCTTGTCTGGAGAACCCCCTGGACAGAGGAGCCTGGTGGGCTGCTGTCCATGGGTCGCACAGAGTCAGACACGACTGAAGCGACTTAGCAGCAGCAGTAACAGCAGCAGCATATAGTATCTAAAGTCTTAATGCAATTCAACATGTTTTCCCAAATGAGTTGCAGAGAAGTGACAAGAGGGAAGGGAAGAGGGTGTTTTTCTATAAAGAGGATGACCTTGCTCAGTTCAGAATGGAGACAGCTGTGAATTATAATGGGTTCCTCAGAGAATTGTCATGTTTAAACTAAACTGATGATGTGGCAGCTCAGGGAATAATTCCTCGTGCTTTGCAAATATTGTAGGCAGTTTGCTTCCCTGAATGATGTAAGATAATTTTTTTCTTCATAAATCTTTTCTTTAAGCTCATGTAACTCGGAATGGTGTAAAGAGCATTGGTTTTGCAGTCAGATATGTCAGACTTTGAATTCCGATATGAATCAGGACAATTCAATAATTTTTTATTTTGCACATGTTACTTTTCTAATTTGCTTTTCAAATATTTAGATGGATTATAGTATTTCCCTAATAATATCACTATAAAATTAAATCAATGCAATGTGTGTATTACTGTCATTGTTCGATGTTCATATATATGTGTGTGTGTGTGTGTGTGTGTGTGTATATATATATAACCAACTAACAAAAACCCTAATTTGGTAGCAATTTAGTAATGTTAGAGGCCAAATTTCCCACCATGTGTTCCCTTTCTCTGCAATCTATTCATTTGCCTAAATTACTTCTCTCTTCTTTCATATCTGACACTTACTGGGTCACCTAGGTTTTTTTTTTTTTTTATTCTGCTTCTGCTTCTTGCACAGATCTTGTCTGTGCAAGATCTTTCATCTTCGATAATCAAACAGGGTGTTCTCTGTTATCCACTCTCTTCCATTAGCTTCTTCAACTTCCTGTTTTTGCATTAGGTTATGGCAAACTTTCTGAACAAAAAGTGGCTTTTGCACATATATATATAGATGTTCAGTTTCACTTAAAACGAGACATTGAAAAAACTAAGTAAGATTTTTTCATCAGCTTGGCAAACATTTAAAAGCTTGATAATACATGATTTTGGCTAGGGTATGGAGAACTATTCTCATACGTTTAAAATGTTTCTTATTTATTTATTTACTTTTGACTGAGCCGGTTCTTCGTAGCCATGCACAGGCTGTCTCTAGTTGTGGAGGTTGGGGATACTCTCTAGTTGCAGGGCGAGGGCTTTTCACCGTGAAGCCTTCTCTTGTTGCAGAGTGTGGGCTCTAGAGCGTGCGGCTCAATAGTTGTGGCACACAGGCTTAGTTGCCCTGCGACATGTGGGAGCTTCTCAGACCAAGGATCGAACTCATGTCCCCTGCGTTGGCAGGTGGGTTCTTAACCACTGGACCGCCAGGGAAGTCCTCATACATTTTTTTTAATGCCACCTGGAATCTCCTTTTAACTTTTTTTTTTAATGCTTATTTATTTATTTGGCTGCACCGGGTCTTCGTTGTGGCATGTGAGACCTTTTCATCTTTGATGCAGCATGTGGGATCTAGTTCTCTGAACAGGGATGGAACCTTGGCCCCCTGCTTTGGGGGCATGGAGTCTTGGACCAGGGAGGTCCCTTTCATACATTGTTGATGAGTGTGTAAGTTGGTGCAATTTTTTTGGAGAATAATTTGACAATGTCTGTCAAAAATGACCATAACTTTGACCTAGCATCCCATTTACCCTACAGAAATGTACATACAAGGATATATATAAAGAATATTCATTGCAGCATCGGAACAGCAAAAGATGGAGAATAACCAAAATGTCTATCAACAGGGTGATGATTATGTAAATTGCAGCATATCCACAAAATGTAATTCTTTAGAGCCAAAAAGATGCAATCTCTGTGCAATGATATTTTTAAATCCCTAAAATACGTTAAAAAAACAAAATTCAGAGCAGTATACATAGGATGCTATCATTTGTATAAAAATTTAAAGATATACATGTATATTAAGTATTAAAACATCTCTGGAGTAACATTAAAAGGATTGAAAAGAGTAGTAGCCTCCAAGGAAATGAACTAGGAGAGAGTTACACTTTATACTCCTCAGTACTGTTTGATTTTTTCACCAGGCGCATATATTATCTTTCAAAAACAAAACACAAACAGGTCTTCTCTAGTGGTCCAGTAGTTAAGAATTTGCCTTGCAATGCAAGGGACAACAGTTTGATCCCTGGTTCAGGAGGATCCCATATGCTGCACAGCAACTGAGCCAGAGCACCACAACTACTGAGCCCGGGCTCTAGAGCCCAGGAGCCACAACTACTGAGCCTAAGTGCTTCAACAACTGAAGCCCCTGCTCCTAGGGCCTGTGCTTTGCAACAAGAGAAGCCACCACCATGAAAAGTTCACGCACCACAATAAAGAGTAACCCCGGCTCACTGCAACTAGAGAAAGCCCATATGTAGCAACAAAGACCCACCACAGTCAAAACACTAAATAAATAAATCTTTAAAGAAAAAACAAAACAGAGCAGATCTGGCAGATCTCCTTGATGATATGCGAGTCTAGTACTGTGCTGCATTTCAAAACAGTCCTATGAGATGGCACTCTTGATCTCTAACAGAGGGTTAAACTAGTGATGGATGAGATGGAATGTCTGGACAAGGTGTCTGTGTCATTAAGAAGCAGAAGGGATATGAACCAGGCCCTCCCTGGCACGGTCACTGCAGCCTGCCTTGGAAGTAACTCAATTGTGAAAAATACCTCATTTTATTCTGAGTGTGACTCCACATGCCTGTGCTGTTTTTCCACTGGATAGAAAGCTTCCTGAAAGGCAGGAGCCGTTCATCAGTTTATCATCAGCTTCTGTCACAATGGCCGATATGTGGTGAGTGCTCAATAAAATTTGGTGACATCAATAGTTAGATGTTTATGAGATGTAAATGCTAGAAACTGCTGTCTTTTCTAAAAAGTAGACTATTTTATTTTTTAATTTATTGGGGCTGCACCGCACAGCTTATGGGATCACCACATAGTCTGCAGGATCTTGGTTCCTGACCAGGGATTGAACCTGGGCCACAGCAATGAAAATACCAAGTCCTAACCACTGAACCACCAGAAAACTCCCAAGGTCGTCTATTTTAATTTCTGTCTTCATTGTACAAAGCAATTTAAAAAGGAAGAAAAATGGAATTGTGATGGTAAACACTGTAGCCACATAACTCAGCAGCAAGCTGTTTTCTTTGCTGTTTGGTTTTCTAGTGCATAAGAGAATAGTTCAAAACATTCTAAAAACATGTGCCTCTCCACATGGCTGACCGAGGGCAGTGTGAGACCAGCCTGTTGGATTGTCCTGTGAAACATTTCACTGGATGCCTCTCGTTCCTAGCTCCATTTGGACCACTCAGAGCAGAAGTAGTTGGCCCCAAGCCTATTTGTGCCCCAAGAGTTCTGTCCCATGTCAGAGGATTTCTGACCCTACAGCTCAAGTGACCTGCCTCTCAGATGTACCAGCACTACACTCACTGCAAAGCTCCCAGACTCTGGAAACTGATATTTAGTCTTTCCAGAGCAATCAGCAACTCCTAAAAGGCATTTGTTTAAAGCCAAACTGAAAGTTACTAGACATTTTCCAAAATAGTGCTTAAAGCAATGCTTAGTTTATTGAATCTATAAAAAAAATTTTATAGAAATTTTTTATTGGTCTCTCCTCATTTCCCATCTTGTCTGAAAGTGTGGTCACCAGTGGTGAACAAGATTCAGAGGGTGGGATGTGGTTTGGGTTTATCAATTAGAACTTAAAACTTAGGCTTATCAACTTAGAATCTCAGAGAATTCCTTTTCCAGCATCATCTGGGCAAAGCAGAAACGTATTAAAAAAGCAGACTGAAAGCAGGCAAACCAGAGTTTGAAACTAGTTTCTGTCAACAACCAGACATGTGACCTTGGGCAAATTGCTTAAGTTCTTTGAGGTTCTGTGTCCTCATTTTGCAATGTTGTGGCAAGAATTTGATAAATCATCATCAGCACACTTCCAGGTGTACTTTAAATGCTCAGTGAGTCTTACTGGGTTTCCCTGGTGTCTCAGATGGCAAAGAATCCTCTTGCAATGCAGGAGGAGCAAGAGACATGGGTTTGATCCTTGGGTCAGGAAGATACTCTGGAGAAGGGAATGGCAGCCCACTCCAGCATTTCCTGGAAAATTCCACAAACAGAGGAGCCTGGTGGGCTACTGTCCATGGGGTCGCAAAGAGACAGACATGACTGAGAGACTAACACTTCGAAACTTTCCAGGCTTATAGAGCAAAATGAGTTGAATAACATACTTAAGATGACTGGCATATGGAGGAGTTTAATAAAAAACAATTCCCTCCCTACTCTCCACCTTTCTCACTTTCAGTTCAGGCTGTATGTTGCCCTTTGGTGAATTTTTCTCCTTCAAGGTTGCTCCCAAAGGTCACCAAAGACTATTTTTAACAAGATAAAAGAATTAATTAAGGCAAAAAGGAAACGTATTCACTTTATCTTCCAAGCTCCAAAGGTATGGTCTTGTTTTCTGTTTGTTTGATCAAGACTAAACTGGCCCAATGCTGTTGAGCAGAGGAAATTTTTAATTTTGGTTTTAAAACTGTTTCTAGTGTTGCAAAACGGATTAGAAACAATCAACAGAGAACAGCCATTGCCAAACCATGAATTAGAATCTTCTTACACTTTTATTATGAAGGCACCGTGGATCACTAGCTGAGCACATATATTTAATCCCTGACCAACATAGGTTAGAGTCCAAACACTGTCATTTATTTTCCTTGTGAGCTTGGGCAACTTACTTCATCAGTCTGAGCCCTAATGTGCTTATCTGTGAAATGTGGTTAATAAGAGCATCCACCTCATAGCAACACTATTTTCAATTCCCAAGACATAGAAGCAACCTAAATGTCCGTTGACAGATGAGTGGGTAAAGAAGATATGGTATATACGTACAATGGAATATCACTCAGCCCCAAAAAAGAATGAAATAATGCCATTTGCAGCAACATGAATGGACCTAGAGATTGTCATACTAAGTCAAGTAAGTCAGACAGAGAAAGACAGATATTGTATGATATCACTTATATATGCAATCTAAAAAAAAATGAACTTATTTACAAAACAAATAGACTCACAAACATAGAAAACAAACTTATGGTAATCAAACGGGATAGATGGGTTGGAGGTGGGAGGGAATAAGAATAAATTAGGAGTTTGTGATTAACATATACATACTACTTTATATAAATATATATAAACAACAAGGACCTATTTATAGCATAGGGATCTAAGGTATTCAATATCTTATAATAACCTATAGTTCTCATATATATATATATATATGGGCTTCCCTGGTGGCTCAGTGGTAAGGAATTTGCCTGTCACTACAGGAGATGCAGGTTCGATCCCTGGGACAGAAAGATTCCCTGAAGAAGGAAATGGCAATCCACTCCAATATTCTTGCCTGGAGAATTCCATGGACAGAGGAGCTTGGCAGGCTATAGTTCATGGTGTCACAGAGAGTCGGACATGACTTAGCAACTAAACTGAAGTTGCTAGGGAACTTAGCAATATATATATTTGTGTATATATCTGAATCATTTCGTTGTACACCTGAAACTAACACAACATAAATCAACTATACTTCAGTTTTTCAAAAAAGGTATCCACCTCTTGAGGTTTGTAAGGATCGAGTTAAATAATTATTGTAATTATTTGTAATAGTGGGTAGCCTATCCCTTTTCCAGTGGATCTTCCCGACCCAGGAATCAAAACAGAATCTCCTGCATTGCAGGTGGATTCTTTACCAACTGAGCTATGAGGGAAGCCCAGTCTCATCAAGAGTCCACTTTTAATACAGACTCTCCTGTTTCCTGTCCTCAGTCACACAGTCCTGTCTGACTCTTTGTGACCCCATGGACTGTAGCCGCCCTGGCTCCTCTGTAAGCACCACTCTGCTTACAGTGGTGCCTGGCATAAGGCTCAGTCTCAACACATTGTAGCTATTATTTTCATCATCTCACTTAATATAGCCCTACAAGTCAGCTTGACCATTACTCTATCTATTTTACAGTCAAGGAAACAGAATCTTGGATGGTAAATATCAAAATATATAGCATATCACCAGGCAAATAATAAAAGCTTAAAAAAATAAAAGCCATGTACCCCAACCTGTAGATCAAGATCTGTGATTAGAACTTAAAGTCAAGCCCTGATCTTTTATACTCTGCAGGCATTTTGTGTGGAAACCAAAATGACCTATTAACTTGTCTGTCTACTCATGTGCTAGGAGGATATGGCCAGATCCCCAAACAGCTAGCATGTGGGTGTTGTCTGTGCTTAGCAAATATTTGCGGATCAACTAAGTGAAGCAGTGAGCACACAGAGGCCCTGTTCTGAATTTTTCCCATCAGGGGCTGGCATGCAGCTCCCATTCCTGATCCACCCACCCCCTCTCTTCATTGTGACTTCCTCATATTAAAGCTTCAGGAAAATCAACACAGGACCCTCCTCACTGAAAGATAAGGGGATGCATGCCTTCAATAAAACACTTGAGCATTCCTGGAGATGTCAATCCTCCAAATGTCACACAAAGTCCAAGAACTGGGCCAACTACATCTCATTGAGAAACTGTAGTAGAGCCTTTAAGGGCTTCTCAAGTGGTATGATGGTCAAGAATCCACCTTCCAATGCAAAAGACGCAAGAGACGTGGGTTCGATCCCTGGCTCGGGAAAACCCCCTGCAATAGGAAAGGGCAGCTCACTCCAGTACTCTTGCCTGGACGATTCCATGGACAGAGGAACCAGGGGGGCTACAGTCCATGGGGTCACAAAGAGTTAGACAGGACTGTATGACTGAACATATGGAAACAGGAGAGTCTTTATTAAAAGTAGACTCTTGATGGGACTGGGCTTCCCTCATAGCTCAGTTGGTAAAGAATCTGCCTGCAATGTAGGAGACCTGGGTTCGATCCCTGGGTTGGGAAGATCCCTTGGAGAAGGGAAAGGCTACCCACTCCAGTATTCTGGCCTGGAGAATTCCACAGACTGTATAGTCCATGGGGGTCTCAAAGAGTCGGACACAACTGAGCGACTTTCACTTCACTTGATGGGACTTACCTGGTGGCCCAGTGGCTAAGACCACACACTCCCAATTCAGGGAGCCTGGGTTTGATCCCTGGTCAGAGAATTTGATCCTACATTAGCCTGCTGCAACTAAGAGTTCACATGCCACAAACAAAGATCCCATGTGCTGCAACTAAGAGCTGGCTCAGCCAAATAAATAAATATTTTTTAGAAGTAGGTACTTGAAAAATTGTAACATTTTGGGGGATGAACAGGACTCATGATGTTTTGGAAAGGAGCATGGTTAAAGCCTGAGTAATCAATTGTTAAATTTTAAAGAACTTACTTGCTTCACTGATGCATAGATCACAGAATGTGCTCAGTAAATGGTAGTTTCTGTTATCAGAGAAAGAAGGGCAAGAGTTGAGGCCAAATCCCTTAATAATGAGTTCTCATATCCAAAAGCTCAAGTACTCAGAAGATGGTCCTCAGAAACAGGATTTTACTCGTTACGTTTACAAAGAATTGCCTAGAAGACAGGCAACCGCAATGTGATTAATTGTGAGATTTAGGGTTAGAAGAATTTAGATCCCAAATCCCAACACCAACCTTTTTAGGCAGGGTGAACTTGGACTAATAACCTGTCATCTCTGAGATTTAGGTTCCCCATCTGAAAGTAATTCCCAGGATTTTTCTGAGTAATGAGAGAAATATGTGGATTATAGCCCTTTATAAACTGTGAAGTACTCTTAAAAACACTAACAAGTGCTTTTGTCTGTGGCCCTGTACCAGAGGTGCCCTAAAAAGGGGAACATGGCACTGTGTGTAAGGTGCCCATCACAAGGGCTGCAGAGGTCTCATGACTTCACAGCCACTCCTGGATTGGATGCTGAGCCATGGACAGGGTAGAAGGGGACACGAAGAGGAGCCGGGACATAGGAGGTTCCAGGTCAGCCTCCCCAGATCTGTTTAGCAAAGAACTCTTCACCATAGTTCACCCGCATCAGAAAAACTCATCTGCACTCTCAACTTTGTCACAGAAGAAATACCTCTTACAAAGGATCCAGAAACTTGGAGAAAGAATATTATTGCTCAGCATTTTGTCTTCAGAATATTCCTACGGTGACTTTTCACCTTGAGACTTTTTTCATCTTCATGTTAGAATGTGAGAAACAGTTGGCATGTTTCATGAGCTCTTTCTTATGGTGAGGTGTCACACACAGAGCTGTAGAGTGACTCAAGGCTTGGCTTCAGGGCCCTATCCTTTCATTAATACCAGCTTCAGCAGGTCACTGATTCCTTTGAACTATGGCTGCTTCTCGAAACTAAGCAAAGCTATGAAGATAGAAGAAATATCACTTCTTAGCTCACATTTTTGCTCTCATTAGCCACAGTTTTAGTTCCCAATTAGATTTCCTCTCGAACCGGTCTCCAAAGGATATTTCTTGAGTTATTCTAGTCTCCCCTACGGTTGTAACCTCCAACAAGATCTTCTTCATCTGAGAACTTAGTGCCAAGGCCTGAACCCAGCACACAATAGGTTCTCAGTACATGCTTCTTAAATGACCGACTATATGAAAGTGCTGCACTCAATATGCCAGCAAATTTGGAAAACTCAGCAGTGACCACAGGACTGGAAAAGGTAGGTTTTCATTCCAATCCCAAAGAAAGGCAATGCCAAAGAATGCTCAAACTACCGCACAATTGCACTCATCTCACACGCTAGTAAAGTAATGCTCAAAATTCTCCAAGCCAGGCTTCAGCAATACGTGAACCGTGAACTTCCTGATGTTCAAGCTGGTTTTAGAAAAGGCAGAGGAAAAAAAAAAAAAAGAAAAGGCAGAGGAACCAGAGATCAAATTGCCAACATCCGCTGGATCATGGAAAAAGCAAGAGAGTTCCAGAAAAACATCTACTTCTGCTTTATTGACTATGCCAAAGCCTTTGACTGTGTGGATCACAATAAACTGTGGAAAATTCTGAAAGAGATGGGAATACCAGACCACCTGACCTGCCTCTTGAGAAACCTATATGCAGGTCAGGAAGCAACAGTTAGAACTAGACATGGAACAACAGACTGGTTGCAAATAGGAAAAGGAGTACATCAAGGCTGTATATTGTCACCCTGCTTATTTAACTTATATGCAGAGTACATCATGAGAAACGCTGGGCTGGAAGAAGCACAAGCTGGAATCAAGATTGCTGGGAAAAATATCAACAACCTCAGATATGCAGATGACACCACCCTTATGGCAGAAAGTGAAGAGGAACTCAAAAGCCTCTTGATGAAAGTGAAAGAGGAGAGTGAAAAATTTGGCTTAAAGCTCAACATTCAGAAAACGAAGATCATGGCATCTGGTCCTATCATTTCATGGGAAATAGATGGGGAAACAGTGGAAACAGTGTCAGACTTTATTTTTTTGGGCTCCAAAATCACTGCAGATGGTGACTGCAGCCATGAAATTAAAAGACGCTTACTCCTTGGAAGGAAAGTTATGACCAACCTAGATAGCATTTTCAAAAGCAGAGACATTACTTTGCCAACAAAGGTCCATCTAGTCAAGGCTATGGTTTTTCCATTGGTCACATATGGATGTGAAAGTTGGACTGTGAAGAAAGCTGAGCACCGAAGAATTGATGCTTTTGAACTGTGGTGTTGGAGAAGACTCTTGAGAGTCCCTTGGACTGCAAGGAGATCCAACCAGTCCATCCTAAAGGAGATCAGTCCTGGGTGTTCTTTGGAAGGAATGATGCTAAAGCTGAAACTCCAATACTTTGGCCACCTCATGCTTAGAGTTGACTCATTGGAAAAGACTCTGATGCTGAGAGGGATTGGGGGCAGGAGGAGAAGGGGACGCCAGAGGATGAGATGGCTGGATGGCATCACCGACTCGATGGACAAGAGTTTGGGTGAACTCCGGGAGATGTTGATGGACAGGGAGGCCTGGCGTGCTGCAGTTCATGGGTTTGCAAAGAGTCAAACATGACTGAATGACGGAACTGAACTAAACTGAATGGAATCAACTTAACACTCATTATAATCTCCTTGAGTGAAGCCCAGAAAGTACCCAGCACGGTGCAGAGTAGTTGCTCAGGAAACACAAATTGATTAATTCATTCACTCTGCATTTATTATCTCTTCCTCCTGCTTCATTTGCATCTTTTCAACTTTAGGAAGATGAAATTTCCTGCTATATTTACTGTTTCTCAACTGTCACCAACTGTTAGTACGAACTGCCATCTTCTTGGAAAATCTCCCACTATAGGTAGGGTTTCCAGGTTAAACAAAGAAAAATACATGTAGCTGTTGTTTAGTTGCTAAGTCATGTCCGACTCTTTATTGACCTCATGAACTGTAGCCCGCCAGGCTCCTCTGTCCATAGGATTTTCCAGGTAAGAACACTGGAGTGGGTTGCCATTTCCTTCAGGGGATCTTCCCAACCCAGGAATTGAAACTGCATTTCAACTAGAGTCTCCTGCTTGGCAGGAGGATTCTTTACCACTGAGCCATCTGGGAAGCCTAAATACACCTGAAAAGGAATATATATATACTTTTTCAGATTCTTTTCCTTTATAGGTTATTATAAGATATTGAATAACTAATCAGTAGTTCCCTGTGCTATAAATAGGTCCTTATTGCTTATATATTTTATATAAAGTAGTGTGTATATGCAGGCGGTCTCCTGCATTGCAGGCAGATTCTTTACTGACTGAGCCACCAGCAAAAAAAAATACATGACACTAAGTTAAAAATGAATTTCAGATAAACAGTGAATAATTTTTTTAGTGTCAAGGGATCCCATACAACATTTGAGTCATATTTACCCTTTTTTTTTTTTTTAACTGTTCATCTTAAATTCAAATGTAGCTGAGATCTATTATTTCATCTGGCAACCCTACTTAGAGGGTCTCACCCCAACCATCAACACCAACATAAAAGCTGTCATTTCTCAAAATTACACCATTTAGGCTGATCATTAATTAGTCAGTCCCCAAATATGCCTAAGGAGAGAGCAAGCTGGTTTATTTTCCTTCGAGCCCAAGCCCTGCTCCGAGTTGTATGTTGGGGAAGACAGAATCAAGTCTTTCGGTTCTCTTTCTAATCTCAAACTTCCTTCCTTTGGCCA
This sequence comes from Bubalus bubalis, assembly GCF_019923935.1. Lineage (NCBI taxonomy): Eukaryota > Metazoa > Chordata > Mammalia > Artiodactyla > Bovidae > Bubalus > Bubalus bubalis. The sequence continues at coordinate 93,059,543 of NC_059161.1, read as the reverse complement.
GTGAGCTGCTCTCGCTCTTTCTTCTGATTCATGGGATCGTAGAAATATTCCATCAGCACCCAAAAATTAGAGCATGCCAACACTAAGCTTAGGTTTTTCCTTTTGTGCTGCTCCCAAAATCAGTTTATCCTTCCAAATCTCCCTGCTACTGTTATTGAAACAGAAACCTTACCTCTTTCTCCAGACACAGGAGACGGTTTAAACTCTGTCTTTTGCATGTCTCCTCCTCTTGTACTTATTAAGTTGCAAACTCCCGGGTTTCTTCTTGTCGCTGTTTTCGTTTTATTTCCCCCGTGGATGCATTTCCTGGACCTGCCTCCTCTATCCCGCCTGCTGAGCCAGTCGTGCCCATTTACTGTGTCATCACCTAGGGCCGGGATTTCAGCAACAGCACCCTAGCTCTTCTGGGTCCCTGCATCTGTGCAACTTCTAGTAAATTTACATTAGATAGTGCCCTTTTCCCATGTGGGATTCCCTTTTGAGACAAGTTGGCGTGAGTCTCTTTCCTGTTTAACAAATCAATATCAAGCTTCATAGCCCAGGCTTCAAGGTCCCAAACTTATAGTTTTTTCCTCCATGTCTGCTTGTCTTTAGACTGATGCAATCCAATTTCTATTTGCCAGTGCCTGCTTCTGGCAGCACCAACTCCATCACTGCATTTGCTTTGAGTCCCTAAATCCCTTCCTTGTCTTCCTCTGGGTCAATCCACATCCCTTGCCTCCTTCAAAACCCAGCCCACTAGAAGATAAAAAAGCCAATCTTAAGATAAGGAAGGTCTTTCCAAACAAAAGAAAGCAAAAGAACATAAAAGGAAACATATAAAGAGCTTAAAAGGAAAGAAAGCAAAAGAACATAAAAAAAAATAAAGGAATTGTGCAATGTTTGATTACACAAGAATGAAAAAATCTTTATGTCGAAACATAATCAAAACAAGAAAAACTAGGGAAAATGTTTGCCAAGTACAACAAAGTTAATATTCTTGATATAATATTACAAATCAATTAGAGCAGACTTTCCCAAAGAAAGGGCTTCCCTGGTGGCTCAGAGGTTAAAGCGTCTGCCTGCGATGCAGGAGACCTGGGTTCGATCCCTGGGTCGGGAAGATCCCCTTGTGAAGGAAATGGCAACCCACTCCAGTATTCTTGCCTGGAGAATCCCATGGATGGAGGATCCTGATGGGCTACAGTCCACGGGGTCACAAAGAGTCGGACACGACTGAGCGACTTCACTTTCACTTTCACTTTCTTTTCCCAAAGAAAATGAAGAAAAAAAACTAGTGTATGACACTCAAAGTAAAAAGAGACCAAGGCCAAAAACATGAAAAACCATAAAGCTTCAGTAGTAATGGAGAAATGCAGATTAAAATAACAATGAGCTTCTCTTTCCCTTTATCTAATGGGCATCTTTTAAAAGAATGCCACTCAGCGTTGATACAATTGCAAGAACAGAAACTTCCATACACACTTTAGCAATCAATTTCAGGATGTTCTTTCTTGTACTACTTTAAAATTGCATAGATTAAAAAAAAAACTACATTTCTTTTTTGTCTTATTAAGAGTGCTTTCCAGTTTTCCTACAATAAATATGTATCTTTTATAGTTAACATTATACACAAATACATTGCTTAAAATCATATGAAAATTAAAGGGAAGGTGAGGAGAGAGACGGAGAAGGCAATGGCACCCCTCTCCAGAACTCTTGCCTGGAGAGTCCCATGGACAGAGGAGCCTGGTGGGCTGCAGTCCATGGGGTCTCGAAGAGTCGGACACGACTGAGCGACTTCACTTTCACTTTTCACTTTCATGCACTGGAGGAGGAAATGGCAACCCACTCCAGTGTTCTTGCCTGGAGAATCCCAGGGACGGTGGGCTGCCGTCCATGGGGTCGCACAGAGTCGGACACGACTGAAGTGACTTAGCAGAGGAGAGAGAAAAAGGAAAGGACACTGGCATAACTCTGCTAGACCTGGTTTGGGAATCCCTGGTGGTCACTAACCAGCGGTGACTAACCTCTCAAGTCTAGAATCCTCGCCTCAGAGAGCTGTTGTTAAGATGGAAACAAAAAATAGTATGTTACCTGTTGCCACAGTACCTCGCCTTCTAAAAATATTCAAAGAATGGTAGCATCTGCTGTTATTCTGTTGTATCCTCAGCATAGAGTTTCAGTGTTCTGCACATAGTAGGTGCTAAGTTAAAATATCTGACTGATCGTGTGATTTTATCTGGACTTTTAATATTTTTTTCTACTGACCCTGGACTCTCTTTCCTCTTTTCCTTTCCTCCTGCCTCTTTCACATTTGTCTTTCCATCTCCTTTCTCCTTCTCATTACACTCCACGTCTTATGCAACAATCTTTCTCAAGTGCTCTGAACAACATTTTTCAAAATCCAACTCCAAAAGCCACTGCCTTGGCAGCCTTACCTGAAGGTCAGCAGCAGTGACAGTGGTTCCCAGTCTCCTCTTCACTCTTGCTCCTTGTTTAGTAAATGCCTGGCCGCAAACACCTGGACTCAGGATGCCCCCTGTGCTTGATTGTGCCTCGGTCTGTTCACATGGTGCTTCCCGGTGGTTTGTGACAAGTTTGTCTGCTAGCCTTTTCTTTCCTCAAGGCTGAAGCTAATTCTGTTTCTTATGATGCTTCCTGCATGTTCGTGTTCATCATTCTCGTAAAATTGTTTATAGCATTTGTTAGTCAGCAAACGATCCCCTTGCCTGTCTTCCCCCTTTCATCCCTTCCACTCCTTCACCCTCCCCTTCTGAAAATATAACCATTAATTATTGTTTGTTTTGCTCTGACAGAAATTTGTGTTTTCTTTGGGAGAGTAGGATGAATGTTTTTGTGCCTATGACCCATAGGCACAATATTGACAGTGTGCGTACCTGCGTGTTCAGTCGCTTCGAGTCGTGTCCAACTCTGTGGCCCCTGAACTGTAGCCCACCAGGCTCCTCTGTCCATGGGATTCTCCAGGCAAGAATACTGGAGTGGGTTGCCATGCCCTCCTCCAGGGGATCTTCCTGACTCAGGGATCAAACCCACATCTCCTGCACTGCAGGTGGATTCTTTACTGCCGAGCCACCAAGGAAGCCCAATAGTGACAATACATCCTTGTATTATTTCAGAAACATACTAAACACTTTAGAGAGCAACTGATCACAGTGGGATGTAATCCCGCAATAAGCTCTGGATTCCCTCCCACCCCCATAGCCTCATAATTATTAAAGTGTGTGTGCAATTATGGGGTGTGTCTTTAGACTAGATTGGAATTCTGTCTTCAATACTGTACAACCACAGGCAATTCACCATCCTCTCAGCTTTGGCTTCCTCATCTATAAAAAGAAAATGATAATGTTTATCTCAAAAGGTGGGAATTAAATGTATGTAAAGCATGTAACAGACACTCTAACATAGGGTAGGTGTAGGGACATTCTCTGACACAAAGGGAAATGTGAATTTCCTTTCTAAATTTGTTCTTTCCATGGGGATTTATAATCCAGTAGAAAAAGCCAAGACCTCAATAGATGAAGTAGACACTAAACATAGTCAAAATGAATTTATCAAACACACAGCACATACCATGAGCCAAGCGCTCTATTAAAAGCAGTTTACAAACCCAGGGATCAAACCCAGGTCTCCCACATTGCAAGTAGATTCTTTACCAGTTGAGCCACCAGGGAAGCCCTTACGAACATTACCTAATTTAATTTTCACAATAGTGTGAAAGTACCTTTAACTTTCACAGGTACTTTTGTAACTGTTTTAAGATGAGGAAACTAACATCCCGCTATCCCCACAGTTAGGAAGAGGCGAAGCCCGAGCTGTCTGGTACCAGTGTCCATGCTTATAATCACCGTGTCGTAATTTTCTTACTTATGCCTTGCACATGGTAGGAACCAAAGAAATATCTTCAAGTCTACCCTAACTTTTCTGACCAAATCAGAGAGTAGTGATCACACATTCCCAGAAAAGCACCTTTTACCTATTCTTTGATCAAAACAATTGACTCCTTTGCAGACAGGCTAAAAGTCCAACCCAGCCTGGTGCAAAGGAACAAAACTAGTGTATTTTTTATTTTTTTTACTGTCAAGAGGCTAGTTCCAGTGACTCTATAATAATAAATATCTTAGAATGTGAAGAGGTTGCCTTTTTTTGAAGGTCCCTTTAGACTCCACAGATTCTCTCAGAGAGGTATCATTTGGTAAGACCCTTTTATATTTGCTTTCTTATTTAATTCTCACAATTACCTTACAAAGTATCTTTTATAGACCTAATTTATACTGACGGAGAAATTGGAGCTCATAAATGTTCAATTCCCAAGGTCACCCTAGCCAGGAAGTATTTAGGATTTGAACTTTGAATTGTCTGAAGCCACTGATGCTTCCATTGTTCTCCTCTTGGAAATATCTATACGACTGCCCTTAGCACCTGTGGATTCAAGAGTTCTGAGTACTTGTGTGAATCCAGGTGTGCTCATTTAAAAGCACTCTCTGTTCCCAATCAATGAAGGAGTAACTCTGGCAATAACATTTCCTCTTAATTCAGATCATTTTAAATCTCCAGGACACCAAGGTAGCAGCAGCTCTGGTTTAGTCATGATAAGGGACAGAAAATATTTTGTTCTACCCAGTCTGTGACTCTATCCATCAACTTAACGATACCAAAATACTTCAAAGGTTCAGACAGCTAAAGAAAGACTAACTGTAGAAGCCCTGGGCTTCAGTTGTATTTAACCCTGATTCAATAATATTAACAGCTCATCTTGCTGGGGAAACTTTTGTTGTGAGTGACTCTTTTAGACATTTGAGGATGTGGCTAGGAATATACTTTATAACCATAGTGTTGATATTTCTTATTGAAATCATTAGAGACAGTGACTTAAAAATTTTTTTATTGAGGTATGGTTGATGTATAATATTATATGTTTCAGGTGTATGACCTAGTGATTCATGATTTTTAAGGCATGCTCCATCTATAGTTATTATAAAATATTGGCTATATTGCCTGTGTTTTACAGTATGTCCTCATAGCTCATTTGTTTTCTGCATAGTAGTCTGTACCTCCTAAAACCCTACCCTTAATTTGCCCCTCCCTGCTTTCCTCTCCCTGCTGGTAAACACTAGTCTGTTCTTTATATCTGTGAGTGTGTTTCTTTTTTGTTATATTCACTAGTTTTATTTTTTAGATTTCACATATAAGTGCTATCATACAGTATTTGTCTTCCTCGGTCTGACTTATTTCACTTAGCATAATTACCTCCAAGTCCATCCATGTTGCTGCAAATGGCATTATTTCATTCTTTTTTTTTTATGCTATGCTAAGTCACTTCAGTTGTGTCCGACTCTCTGCGACCCCATAGACGGCAGCCCACCAGGCTCCCCCATCCCTGGGATTCTCCAGGCAAGAACACTGGAGTGGGTTGCCATTTCCTTCTCCAATGCATGAAAGTGCAAAGTGAAAGTGAAGTCACTCAGTCGTGTCCGACCCTCAGTGACCCCATGGACTGCAGCCTTCCAGGCTCCTCTGTCCATGGGATTTTCCAAGCAAGAGTACTGGAGTGGGTTGCCATCTTTTTTTACGACTGAATAGTATTTCATTGTATATATCTGTTGTTGTTGTTGTTGTTCGGTTGCCAAGTTATGTCTGACTCTTTGCAACCCCATGGACTGCAGCACACCAGGCCTCCCTGTTCCTCACTATCTCCTGGAGTTTGCCCCAGTTCATGTCCATGTATGTATCTATCACATTTTTGTAATCCATTCATCTGTTGACACTGCCTTTCCTTGAAGTAAACAATGTAACCATTAGAAGTTCCACAAATTTACATTTTGTTTTTTGGCTGCGCTGGTTCTTGCTTGTGGTGCACGGTCTCTTCTTTCTGGTATAGGCTTCTCTAGTTGTGGCACGTGGGGCAGGCTTAGTTGCCCCTTGGCATGTGGGATCTTAGTTCCCCAGCCAGGGATCAAACTCATACCCTGCATTGGAAGGCTGATTCTTAACCCCTGACTACCAGGGAAATCCCCACAAATTTATGTTTTTAAACAGAACCTCAAGTCTGTTCAAAAAGAAATTCCAAAACAATGTCATTTACTGTGTTGAAGTACAGTTGATTTACAGTGTTGTGTTAAATTCTACTGTACAACAAACTGATGCCATTGTACACACACACATTGTTTTTTAATATTCTTTTCCATTAGAGTTAATCATAGGATTTTTTTTTTTTAAATCATAGGATATTGAATATACTGTACTATACAGTAGGGGATTCCAAGGTGGCTCTCGTGGCAAAGAACTCACCTGCCAATGCTGGAGACGTAAAGTGATGCGGGTTTGATCGTTTGAAATCTCGGTCGGGAAGATCTCCTGGAGGAAATCATGGCAACCCACTCCAGTATTCTTGCCTGGAAAATTCCATGGATGGAGGAGCCTGGCAGGCTGCAGTCCATGGAATCACAAAAGAGTCCAACACAACTTACCTACTAAATAACAATGGCAAAGTCTCTTGATGTTCAGTTAAGATGCTGTCTACCCCCCAATTTTTTAAGCGATGGGTTTGGGTTTTATAATTATTTTTAAAAATATTTATCTTTTAATTTATTATTAATTTATCTGGCTGCACCAAGTCTTAGTTGTTGCATGAGGGCGCTTTAGCTGCCACATGCGAACTCCTAGTTGCAAGGTGGGATCCAGTTCCCTGACCAGGGATCAAACTCCAGCCCCCTGCATTGGAAACTTGGAAGTCTTAGCCAGTGGACCGCCAGGGAAATCCAACTCAAAAAACTGAATGGGAATAACTGAAATATAACAGTGTTTCTTTTGGGTTTATAGTCTGTAGGCAATTAATCATTTTCTTCTTTTCTGTATTTTTCAGATTTAATGTAAATACTCATTAATGTATTTAATGAGAATGCATTAACTTTTAATTGTAACTACATACAAGTTTTGTAGTTTAAAAATTAGATCATGATTTCTAAGCAAGTATTTTAAAGAATACTAATCTATACACATTTATTCATTGTTCTTTAAAAATTTTTTTATTTTATATTGGAATGTAGTTAATTTACAGTGCTGTATTAGTTTCAGGTGTATAGCAAAATGATTCAATTACACATACATATATATATTCCATTTCAGATTCTTTTCCCATAAAGGTTTTTACAGGATATTGAGTAAGGTTCCCTGTGTTATATGGTAGGTCCTTGTTGGTTATTTATTTTATATATAGCAGTATGTATCTGTTAATCCCAAACCCCTAATTTATTCCTCCTTTTCCCCTTTGGTAACCATAAGTTTGCCATATCTGTTTTGTAAATAATTTCATTTGTATCATTTTTTAGATTCCACATATAAGTGATATCATATGATATTTGTCTTTCTGTATTATTCTTATATGTTTAATTTAATAAGGTCCTTATCACCACTAACTTTCCCTCTATTTCTTCCAGTTCAGAGCTGCTTTCTCATTTAATGCTTTTCAGTTAATGGTGAATGACCTCTTGGGGGTCTGAGTCTTGATACCAGCTTGCAACATCCAGAAAATAACGTCAAACCTATGAATTCACTGGGAGAAATCTAAAAGCGAGTGGCTTCTGCAGTGGCAAAGAATCTGCTTGCAGTACAGGTAGCTGCAGGAGACACAGGTTTGATCCCTAGGTCAGGAAGATCCCCTGGAGAAGGGAATGGTAATCCACTCCAATATTCTTGTCTGGAGAATCCCATGGACAAAGAGCCTGGCAGGGTCCATAGGGTCACAGAGTTGTTCACGACTGAAGCGACTTAGCAGGCACATACACACAATCTGTTTGTAAATACACCTTCTCTAATTTTGAAAGCACCAACTGTTTCCTGTTGGGATCTTCACTATTATGCTTCTTAATGTTCGTTTTCCCCTTCTTTGGAAGCAGAATGCTCATTTTTACCTGAGTTCATTGTTACACAGAGAAGCCTGGCAGGCTACAGTCCATGGGGTCGCAAAGAGTCGGACATGACTGAGCAACTTCATTTTTATTGTTACACAGCTGAAAAACTATATTTCAAGTTTCCCTTGTAGCTAGGCAGAGTCACAACAAGTAGAAATGGTATAGATACTTCTTACATTTTTTTCCTGGTATGTATATTATTTTTGAGGCTTGAGATCTCCATTTACAGAATTTAGTTTATAACAGATTCAAAAACCAAACTTCTTGACCTCCCAATGCTAAAAAACTAAATGTGCAAAAGAACTACTATTAAATAGCACATAAAAAGCTATAAATTATTCTTCAGTTCAGTTCAGTCTCTTAGTCGTGTCCGATTCTTTGCGACCCCATGAATCGCAGCACGCCAGTATCTTTCTAAAAGGCTCATCCTTCTCTAGTCTTCCACCCTGCTCTCTAAATGATAATATGATTCCTGGAGCTCTAGCATATATTTTGGAACATGAGGGTTAGAGTCACACACTAGACTTGGAAGAATAGAATGTTAGAACTGACCAGGGTCTCTGATAAGTTGATAACTGGCCATAACAGCCTTGAACTGCCTCTTTCACATGAGAAATAAACTCTGTTGTATGAAGTTTTTCTGTTACGTACAGCCGAACAAATTCTAAATAATGTATTTCTGGAACTAAAATTTTATATTGTGGTAGCTACCTGTTTCAGAGAAGGCAATGGCAACCCAGTCCAATACTCTTGCCTGGAAAATCCAATGGATGGAGGAGCCTGGTAGGCTGCAGTCCATGGAGTCACTAAGAGTCGGACTCGACTGAGTGACGTCACTTTCACTTTTCACTTTCATGCATTGGAGAAGGAAATGGCAGCCCAGTCCAGTGTTCTTGCCTGGAGAATCCAAGGGAGAGGGGAGCCTGGTGGGCTTCTGTCTATGGGGTCACACAGAGTCGGACACGACTGAAGCAACTTAGCTGCAGCAGCAGCAGCTACCTGTTTACATAACCCTTATCACTCACTAATGTATTTTTTTTTTATTGCCTGTTTCCTTCCACTACAACGTAGGCTTCTTAAGGGCAGGGCATGTGTGTGTGTGTGTGTGTGTGTGTGTGTGTGTGTGTGCTCAGTTGTGTCCAACTCTTTGCGATCCTGTGGACTATAGCCAGCCAGGCTCCTCTGTCCGTGGGATTCTCCAAGCAAAACTAAAGGAATAGGTTGCCATTTCGTCCTCTAGGGGATATTCCTGACCCAGGGATGGAACCTGCATCTCCTGTATTGGCAGGCAGATTGTTTACCACTTGAACCATTAGGAAAGCCTTTAAAGGCAGGGACTCGGCTTATTTTGTTGTATCCCAGCCCCTAAAGCAGAGTTCACCATATAGGGGCTCAATAAATATTTGTTAAATGGTGTCTGGTGCAAACTGCAGATGTGGGAACTGCTGGTTGAAGGAGTGACAGCAGGAAGTATAATGCTTGTATTCATTAACTTACGTGAAAGAAAGTGAAAGCGTTAATTGTTCAGTCCTGTCGGACTCTTTGCGACTTCATGGACTGTAGCTCACCAGGTTCCTCTGTCCATGAATTCTCCAGACAAGAATACTGGAGTAGATTGCCATTCCCTTCTCCAGGGGATCTTCCCAACCCAGGGATCAAACCCAAGTCTCCCACATTGCAGGCAGATTCTTTACTGTCTGAGCCACCATTGAATGATAACAATTTAGTCATACTGTTTCACACTTCCTTGCCTTTGCTCCAGCTGCTCGTTCTGATAAGAATGTCTTTTCCCTTGTCCACCAGTCATGCTCCTACTTATATCTCAAGTTTTAACTTAATCACCACTGCCTCTGGGACACTATCCTTCAATCACCACAAGAAGAGTTGATCTTCCTTTATTCAACTGTATTTCCAATTCTCAATTGAATTATAGCACTTATCACCCCACACTACAATTAATTTTTTACATCTCTGCCTCCCCAACTAGACTCTGGACCTTGAGGGTAAAGTCTATGACTTATTTATGTCTGTTTTTCCCAGTGCTTAGTCTAATTCCTGGTTCATGCTTGGGTGCAGTACATGTTTGCTGAGTTGTTAGCAAGATGACAGGTCTGAGGCTGTGATTTGCTTCTGCTAATTGCAATAAAACCTTAAAAATACTTTTGTATTACTTGATTTATGGGGGAAAAATTAACTGTATTGGATCAGCTGAAGGACAGTCTGGATTCTAGTCCCAACCCCAGAACTTCCTACCTAATGACCTCTTTGAGTGTGTTTCACCTCTTTGAACATCTACACCTTCGTTGATAAATCGGGATGTGATGATCTCACAGGGCTATAATGAGGATCAAGCCAGCAACTGTGGGTAAAAGCTTTTTGTAAATGAACTAGTAAGCTTCATGCAAGAACAAATTTAAAACTGCTCAAGTTCATGGGACTTCCTTGGAGGTCCAGTGATTAAGACTCCATCCTTCCAATGTAGTGGGTGCAGGGTCTGTTCTGCTGGGGAACTAAAATCCCACATGCTATTGGGCTTGGCCAAAAAAAAAAAATTTTTTTTTTAAAGTGCTCAAGTTCAGAGTTTGTCCTTTTTAAAGTAACAATAATCCCCAGAAAACTCTCCTCCCTGTCCTCTGGGTACAAAGATAACTATACTATACTATGCTATGATAGATAACTATCTTAGGTCTCTTCTCCTTATTTCTAGAGCCTCCACAAGCTGAAGCAACTTTCAAATTTTGAGGCCCCTCATCTTGAATCAGTCTTCTCCCTCAGATATAGCTAGTATTAGGGATACTTACGGAGAAGGCAATGGCACCCCACTCCAGTACTCTTGCTTGGAAAATCCCATGGACGGAGGAGCCTGTTAGGCTGCAATCCATGGGATCACTAAGAGTCGGATACAACTGAGCGACTTCACTTTCACTTTTCACTTTCATGCATTGGAGAAGGAAATGGCAACCCACTCCAGTGTTCTTGCCTGGAGAATCCCAGGGACGGGGGGCCCTGGTGGGCTGCCGTCTATGGGGTCGCACAGAGTCGGACACGACTGAAGCGACTTAGCATAGCACAGCACAGGGATATTTAAATTTCATCTAGAATGAACATTTATAAGAAAGCCTTTCCTTGCTCCCTGAAGATTCAACACTAAGAAGTAGCCAAAAGCTGAGGTCTCGTGTGCTTGAAACCTGGGCCAAACAGGAGTTCCAGCACCTGGAAGACCCCTCCCCTCAGCCTCTGAAAACTGGGCCTCTGAGTATCCTAAGAAACGTAACACTCATTTTTGTGTTTCTCTGGTTCTTTTGGTCTCACCTTGATTTGCTTTAGCAGGCTAAAGAATCCAGCCACTCAGTTAATAAGAGGGAATTGTTATGATTTAAAGACTTTTGGGAAAGGAAGAGGGGGGCATGAGGAGATGACAGATGAAAGAAGTGCCTTCTAATTGGTTACCTTTAGAGGTGTTTCCATGGGCCTCACCTAGGGCTATAGTTAGGATCAAATGGAAAGATGGGATCATTAACTCAGCCCTGGAATGCAGTCTAGCAGCACTGATAAGATGCTGCTAGACTGGCTGCTAGAGACTAGACCTCTCCATTCCTCTGGGCTGGCTGCTCACAAAGGGTTTGTGTTGTTAGAAGTGGTGAGCATTTTGTGAATTTCTCCAGTGTTCCTACCGCTTCTGTTTTCGTGATAGTTTTAACTACCTTTCCCTCTTTATGGGGGAAACAAAACAAATGAACAAAAACGGACCTTTTTCTTTTATGGTGCTTCTAATCTCAGATTAGTTTTTTGGACTTTAAAGATTTCCTTTCCAGGCCATATGTGCCTGGACAAACACAGGAACAGCTGTGAGGTTCAGGTTTTCAAACCTGCTCCATTCAGAGGATTTCTACCACATTTGCCATACTCAGTCTCCCATATACTTCCTCACCTTCGCCCTCACTATCACCCCCCACCCAGAATGCTTGTGGGGGTTAATCTCTTATTAGTCTTAAATCATTCTAGGGACTTGGCAGTCCAGTGGTTAAAACTTCGCACTCTCATTTCGTTTGGGCCTGAGTTTGATCCCTGGAAGGGGGAATTAAGATCCCTGCTTGCCGCCTGGCCAAAAGAAAAAAAAAAAAAAACATTAACCAATGATACCCAGTTCTCAAAAGCCATCTCAATTCAATTCAACCTTATTCAAACTACTATCTATTGGGTAGTAAGTTCTGTGTTAGACTATGGGAGCACAAAGGTTATGGTGGTTTCTGACCTCAGGGAACTCACGTTCTTGGAGGGAAGGAAGGCAGGAAAACTCCTTGAATACAATGTGATCAGAGACATTACTTTTAGCCCCATAGGAAACACATATGCCTGAAAGGGTTTAGGGCAACTCATATATCATCCATGAAACTATTTTGAAGTATTCAAATGCACATTTATGTATATTTTCTTAAAACTCATTATAGTAAGCATCAGTTTTTTTTTTTTTTTTTTTTTTTTTTTGGTATGTCACAATTGGATTTAAGGCCCTTGAGTTTAAGAACCATATATATTTTTTTGTATCCCACCCATGGCACATATGGAAAAGAAAATGGCAACCTACTCCAGTGTTCTTGCCTGAGAAATCCCACAGACAGAGGAAGGATACCTTTGGGCTATAGTCCATGGAGCCGCAAAACAGTTGGACATGACTTAGCGACTAAACAACAAACAAACAACGTGGCACATAACACTCAACGATACTCATTTGCCTTAATAGCTGGTTGCTTGATGTGCAGAAGAATGGAGTTGAAGAGAGAGCTTGGACTGGGCAATCCGGCAGTGCTAGGTTCTAATTTTAGCAGCGGCATTTGTTAGTGGTAGACTTTGGCAAGACATTTAGCCTCTCTGAGTCTCACTTCTTCTTCTTAAAATGGAGACAAGAACATCTTCCTCTCAAGTTGTTATGATTTTTATTTGATAAGTGAAGTGTTTGGTTTTAAAGTAGAATTCTCTTTATTCTTCCTCTTTTTTCTGGTAGGACTATTGGAAAGGGGATAGTCCTTTGCACCTTTTCACAGACAATGTGACATTATTTTTTAAAATGAAAAAATACGGACACGGGCTTTAAATCTTGCAAAGCATAGAAATTAAACCACATCTAGCGACTCATATAAGATCGTAAGCTTCACAAGGGCAAGGATCATGTTTATTTTGTTCAATACTGTCACTTCTTTATCTCACACTGTGTGCGTGCATGCTAAGTAGGTGCAGTCGTGTCCAGCTCTTTGCGACCCCATGGACTTTAACCCACCAGCCTCCACTGCCCATGGGATTTTCCAGGCAAGGATACTGGAGTGGATTGTCATGCCCTCCTCCAGGGTATCTTCCTTACCCAAGGATCAAACCCACGTCTCCTGCGGCTTCTGCACTGGCAGGCTGGTTCTTTACCACTAGCGCCATCTGGAAAGTCCTTCTCACACTGCTGCTGCTGCTGCTGCTAAGTCGCTTTCAGTCATGTCTGACTCTGTGCGACCCTATAGACGGCAGCCCACCAGGCTCCCCCATCCCTGGGATTCTCCAGGCAAGAACACTGGAGTGGGTTGCCATTTCCTTCTCCAATGCATGAAAGTGCAAAGTGAAAGTGAAGTCACTCAGTTGTGTCCGACTCTTAGCGATCCCATGGACGGCAGCCTACCAGGCTCCTGCATCCATGGGATTTTCCAGGCAAGAGTACTGGAGTGGGGTGCCATGGCCTTCTCCGCCTTCTCACACTAGGTGTTCAATAAAAATAAAAGGAAGGAATGAATAAATTGATAATAACACATTTATATAAAAATAAAACAGCTCACAAGAATCAGTTTGAATTTATTTACTTATTGACTGTGCCATGTGGCATGTGGGATTTTAGTTTCCCTATCAGGGATCAAACACATTCCCCTTGCAGTAGAAAGGTGGAGTCTTACCCACTAGACCACCAGGGAAGTTTCCCAAAAAATCAGTTTACAATATTTGGATATTTTAAATTTGGATTGTCTCAAAAACCTAGATCCAATCTTTATACTTCTGACCTCAATATGACTGCCTGTGGCACAAACCCATGGGTCTAATGGAGTTTGATTCAGGACAGTTGGCAGTAGGACTCCAGAGTGAAGAAGTTGTTCCTGACAGCTCTATAGCTGAAGGCAGAATAAGCCCAGAAAGGGCCGTTTACTACACAGTGAGAGAAAGGGCCGTTTACTACACAGTGAGATCTAAAACATGCCCCAAAATATCAATTTTGAGAATAGGAAGAATAACACTATCTAGCCAACTTTTGTCTGAGAAAAGGTAAAGCTTTTGACTGGTTAAGGGGCACAGTACCGTGTGTCTATGATATGTTCTAGTTTTCAAAACAGTTTTATACACATCTTGTCATTTGATCTCTATAACAACTTTGTGGATTAAGTAGTTCAGTAAATATTTGAGTGTTTTCTAGGTTCCAAGTACTATGCTTAGTACCTTAGGGCATTACATTTGGCTAAGTTACTGTCTTTTCTTTCCAGTAATAATAATAATTACCATTTATTGGGCTTTTTCTACTTGTCAGACACTATCTTGTTATTTTTTTGAAATATATCATCATTTTAATCCTTAACCTATGAAATTGGCATTATTATTTGCTTATTTTAGATGTAAAGAAAATGATGCTGAGATATTAATAACTTGTCAAGTTCACATAATTAACAAGTAAGATTAACAAGTAAATTAATAAGTAGATATGGGATTCTAACCTGGGTTTACTTGATTCCAAAGGCTCTGTTCTCTTAACAAGTTACAAAAAATTCCTAGTAAATAATTTGGCTGATAGTTTCTCACTCCTCAAAGTGTCTCAATTCCAATGTGAAATAATAAAGGATACATTAATTATTTTATTTACATATTTTATTTTGGCTGCACTGGTTCTTTGTTGCAGTAGCAGGCTTCTCTAGTTGGGGCAGGCAGGCTTAGTTGCTCTGCAGCATGTGAGATCTTAGTTCCCTGGCCAGTGATCCAACTCTCATCCCCTGCATTGGAAAGTGGATTCTTAATCACTGGATCACCAGGGAAGTCCCAAGATATATTAATTTAAAATTGCTAAATGTTATAATAAGTGGTCCTAGTTAAATAGGCATTCCTTACACCAACTTTTTTGGAGACTATTGATCAAAGCTTGAAATGCTTAATCCTTGCACCAGGAATAATTCTACTTTAATAATTCTACTTTAATTATTGACTGAATCCAAGTAAGCAAATATATGATAACATTTTAGGCTAAGTTCCTCCTGAAACAGTTTTTGGGACAAGGATTTGAGTGTAAGCAGTTTATTTGGATAGTGAACCCAGAATCACTTGTGAGGGACCAAAGGGAAGGATAGGTGCAAGATTAATTAACAGATCACTACCATGGGTAACTGGGGCTCAGTCCTGCTCAGGGGAACTATGCAGAATTTGCCTCAGAGGTGTCTCACCCAAGAAAGCTGAGGTAGTTATCCACAAATTCTTTGCAGCCAAAGATGGAGAAGCTCTATATAGTCAGCAAAAACAAGACCAGGAGCTGACTGTGGCTCAGATCATGAACTCCTTACTGCAAAATTCAGACTTAAATTGAGGAAAGTAGGGAAAACCACTAGACCATTCAGGTATGACCTAAATCAAATCCCTTACAATTATACAGTGAAAGTGGCAAATAGATTCAACGGATTAGATCTGATAGACAGAGTGCCTGAAGAACTACAGACGGGGGTTCATGACATTGTACAGGATGCAGGGATCAAGATCATCCCCAAGAAAAAGAAATGCAAAAAGGCAAAATGGTTGTCTGAGGAGGTCTTACAAATAGCTGAGAAAAGAAGAGAAGCTAAAGGCAAGAGAAAAAGGAAAGATATACCCATTTGAATGCAGAGTTCCAAAGAATAGCATGGAGAGACAAGAAAGCCTTCCTCAGTGATCAATGCAAAGAAATAGAGGAAAACAATACAATGGCAAAGACTAGAGATCTCTTCAAAAAAATTAGAGATTCCAAGGGAACATTTCATGCAAAATGGGCACAAAAAGGACAGAAATGGTGTGGACCTAACAGAAGCAGACAATATTAAGAAGAGGTGGCAAGAATACACAGAACTGTACAAAAAAAAATCTTCATGATCCAAATAACCATGATGGTGTGATCACTCACCTAGAGCCAGACTTCCTGGAATGCAAAGTCAAGTGGGCCTTAGGAAGCATCGCTACGAACAAAGCTAGTGGAGGTGATGGAATTCCAGTTGAGCTATTTCAAATCCTGAAAGATGATGCTGTGAAAGTGCTGCACTCAATATGCCAGCAAAGTTGGAAAACTCAGCAGTGGCCACAGGACTGGAAAAGGTCAGTTTTCATTCCAATCCCAAAGAAAGGCAATGCCAAAGAATGCTCAAACTACCTCACAATTGCACTCATCTCACATGCTAGCAAAGTAATGCTCAAAATTCTCCAAGCCAGGCTTCAACAGTACATGAACCATGAACTTCCAGATGTTCAAGCTGGATTTAGAAAAGGCAGAGGAACCAGAGATCAAATTGCCAACATCCACTGGATCATAGAAAAAGCAAGAGAGTTCCGGAAAAACATCTACTTCTGCTTTATTGACTACGCCAAAGCTTTTGACTGTGTGGATCACAATAAACTGTGGAAAATTCTCCAATAGATGGGAATACCACACCACCTTACCTGCCTCCTGGGAAATCTGTATGCAGGTCAAGCAGCAACAGTTAGAACCGGACATGGAACAATGGACTGGTTCCAAATTGGGAAAGGAGGATGTCAAGGCTGTATATTGTCACCCTGCTTATTTAACTTCTATGCAGAATACATCATGTGAAATGCCAGTCTGGATGAAGCACAAGCTGGAATCAAGAGTGCCGGGAGAAATATCAATATTCTCAGATATGCAGATGACACCATCCTTATGGAAGAAAGCGAAGAGGAACTAAAGAGCCTCTTGATGAAAATGAAAGAGGAGAGTGAAAAAGTTGGCTTAAAACTCAACATTCAAAAAACTAAGATCATGGCATCCAGTTCCACTTCATGGCATCCAGTGCCACTTCATGGCAAATAGATGGGAAAACAATGGAAACAGTGAGAGACTTTATTTTTCTTGGGCTCAAAAATCACTGCAGATGGTGACTGCAGCCATGAAATTAAAAGACTCTTGCTCCTTGGAAGAAAAGCTATAACCAAGCTAGACAGCCTGTTAAAAAGCAGAGACAGTACTTTGCCAACAAAGGTCTGTCTAGTCATAGCTATGGTTTTTCCAGTAGTCATGTATGGATATGAGAGTTGATCCATAAAGAAAGCTGAATACCAAAGAACTGATGCTTTTGAACTGTGGTGTTGGAGAAGACTCTTGAGAGTCCCTTGGACTGCAAGGAGATCCAACCTGTCCATCCTCAAGGAAATCAGTCCTTAGTGTTGATTGGAAAGACAGATGCTAAAACTGAAACTCCAATATTTGGCCACCCGATGTGAAGAGCTGACTCTTCACATTGGAAAAGACCCTGATGCCGGGAAAGACTGAAGGCGGGAGGAGAAGGGAACGACAGAGGATGAGATGGTTGGATGGCATCACCAACTCAACGGACATGAGTTTGAGCAAACTCTGGAAGTTGGTGATGGACAGGGAAGCCTGGCGTGCTGCAGTCCATGGGGTGGCAAAGAGTTGGACAAACCTAAGCAACTGAACTGAACTGATCCACAAATCCCCATCCGTCATCGGATGGTGAGCACTGGGTGTTGATGCCCTACCCAGGCATGATCCAGACTCTCTCCTCCCGCTAGGAAGTCTAAGGCCAAGTCACAGGTGCCTGAAGTAGAAAGAGATCCTTTAGTGTAAAAAACATTGAAGGCCAAGGGAATATCTGTGGGCCACCAACAGCTCTGTTGTAGTATATTAATAGTCTACAGAGTTTTATTCAGGTCATTGTGCATAATGGCTAAACCTGTGTGTGCTCCTACGGATTGTAGCCTGCCAGGCTCCTCTATCAGTCAGATTCTCCAGGCAAAAAGACTGGAGTAGGGTGCCATTTCCTCCTCCAGGGAATCTTTCTGACCCAGGAATCGAACCTATATCTCCCGAATTATCAGGTGGATTCTTTACCACTCGTGTTCCCTGAGAAGCCACAAACACTATAAACAACCTAAATATACTTTAGAGGGGATTGGCTCAGGATATTTTCTGAATAACCTTATATTATATAATTTCTGTCATGCTTTTTCTGAGACATAAAACCAGGAGTCCTTAACCTGGTCTGGAGGGTCAGAGAAGGCCTCCTTAGTTAAGTGACAGTAGCTACTTGTGTGTTGTAGGGAGGAAATGCTCTGGGAAGCAATTCAAGCTGAGGAAATGGCATTGCCAAAGCCCTGAGGAAAGAAAATGCTTGGAGCTCTATTTACATGGGAGCGGATTAGAGAGCCAGGGTCAACTGGCTTCCTGAAGCTCAGTGGGAGGCAAAGGCCAGAGATGGTGGGACCTCAGGATCAAGGACTTGATGCTGGGTCAATGGGCAGCCAGGGAAGGGTTTAAGTTTCTGCAGTAGATGTTTGGCAAGATGGCTCCACCTGCAAGAACAGAGAGTGGGAACCCACACTATGCTGCTCAGCTTCTGAGTTCTTTGCTAAATGAAGAATGTGAGTGAGGCTGTCAAGGGTATATTCCAAGGTCTGTGACAGGCTGATTATTGTATTTAAACAAGAAAATGACATATTCATTTCAGATTATCAGAGATACTTTCCATTTTTATTACCTAAAAAGGACTTTGTTAATGTAAATTTTTAACCAAGAGCTTTGCACACAGAAAAGACTTCATCAGTATGGGAGTTTTTAAAAACTAATATTCAATATATTAAGATGACAACTGAAAAAACTTAATTTTCAAAAATTGTCTTTGAACTCATAATAATTTCTATTATTTTATTTATATATCAAGAAAATGTCAAAAATTGCCTAATGAATATGCAATCAACTTCACTTGAGTAAACAAATCTTCATCAAACAGTTACTTAATTGCATTTCTTTAAACCTTTAAACTGCATTTGTAAATTTAATACATTCCATTTTAAACACTTTAAATGTTTGACCTTATAAGCAAAACTTTTCCACGCTCTCAGTTCTCTTAAATATTGCAACAATATTTATGAATAGTCAGAGAAGGCAATGGCACCCCACTCCAGTACTCTTGCCTGGAAAATCCCATGGATGGAGGAGCCTGGTAGGCTGCAGTCCATGGGGTCGATAAGAGTCGGACACGACTGAGTGACTTCACTTTCACTTTTCACTTTCATGCATTGGAGAAGGAAATGGCAACCCACTCCAGTGTTCTTGCCTGGAGAATCCCAGGGACGGGGGAGCCTGGTGGGCTGCCGTCTATGGGGTTGCACAGAGTCGGACACGACTGAAGTGACTTAGCATAGCATTTATGAATAGTAAGATTATTTTATAAGTTAAAAATCAACCACAAATTTTTGTTTGAAAACGGTATGGTTATGTCTCAGATTCTGTAGAATGCTAAATTTTCTAAAATTGCAAACAGTAGTTTTTAAAAATGAATTACTTAAATTGATATAATATTCAATTTATTTAAATAAAACCACTCATTTTAAAACAATGAGAATTATTTAAGCATATCATAAAAGGTATAGAATGAATTATCTGAGGCATTGTGTTACAATTCTGGTTCAGAGGCAGATATTCTTAGAGAAGGTTGAAATTGTTAAGGCCTTAGAATTGTAGCAGGGAGAGTAAAGATATATCAAGGATGGTGAAAGTAAGACCATGTAAAATGTTTTACAATCAGAATTTTCCTTTGATTTAAAAGGAAAGGAGTAAACAGAAGCATATGAAAACCCTGGCTCCTCCAAGATCATAGGGCAGTTGATTTTTCTGTATTAATCTGTAAATGTCAAAACAATTTTAAAAATGAACAGTTACTTGTGTTTATAATAGAACTTTCTCTGAAATTTTCTAGATGGTGACAGTATATAGGCGATCAGGAGTCCAAAATAGAGTGCATTCACAGAATTTTTGCAAAAGGTTAAACATTTTTCAACAGAAAGAAAATGAAACAAATCTGCTGAGAAAATGATACACTTTAGAGCTAGAGTGTTATGTTGCTAACCAGATCAAGGTGTTTCTTATCAGCTATACCAAAATGTTTCACATATTGAATCAAGGTGATTGGGAAATAATGGCTATAAATTTACTGAGCTATATTTAAATATTCATGTTTTCTTTTATGTCTGTAGTTCCATTTTGTTTGTTCTTTTTAGAGATTCATTTCTTTAAAATATTTATCTTTCATTCATTCTGTTCATCAAATAATTTTAATGTATTTACAGTAGTTATATTAAAGTTCTTCCATCTTAATTCAACATCTGGGTTGTCTATAGATCTGCTTCTATTTTCTATTGATTTTTTTTCCTCTTGATTTTAGAAGGCGATGGCACCCCACTCCAGTACTCTTGCCTGGAAAATCCCATGGATGGAGGAGCCTGGTAGGCTGCGGTCCATGGGGTCACTAAGAGTCGGAGATGACTGAGCGACTTCACTTTCACTTTTCACTTCCATGCATTGGAGAAGGAAATGGCAACCCACTCCAGTGTTCTTGCCTGGAGAATCCCAGGGATGGGGGAGCTTGGTGGGCTGCCGTCTATGGGGTTGCACAGAGTCGGACACGACTGAAGCGACTTAGCAGCAGCAGCAGCCCTGTTTCTTCTCAAGTCTTTTAATTTTAATTGACGTTATCCAGACAATGTTTTAAAAGACCATAGATACTGGAGTAAATATTACCTCCTCTCCCCTAGAAGACACGCCCTTTCTTCTGTTAGGCATGAAGGACAAGGACCTGATCACTTTGGTCCAAACAATAGTTGAGGCGGTCCAGGATAGTTTACATCTTTAATTAGTTTTGTTTCATTTCTTGTTTCAAACGTCTTGAGGGAAAGATGAATTGTATGCAAATTAGAAGATTCAAGTAGTATGTTTTGACCTATGTACCACAAGATCTTGTCTTTGTCATCTAGTCCAGCCTTAGGTTTCATGCCTTGCCACACACTCAGCAAAAATCCTGCTGCTGGGTCTTCTTGTCTTTCATGATTCAGTGTGTATTGGCAAAGGCACCTTTGAGCTGCTATACCCAGTAAGGGTGAAAGCTGAGGAAGGCAACCTGGGGCCAGAGGAAGGTGGTGGCTTGTATTGGCTGCAAACTCATACTACTGCACTATCTTGCTCCCTTCTCTCTCAAATAAATACCAGATATGTACAGATAGTATTGCCAGTGAGCATCACTGACTCAGTGGACATTAATTTGAGCAAACTCTGGGAGATAGTGGAAAACAGAGGAGCCTGGTGTGCTACAGTCCATGGAGTTGCAAAGAGTTGGACATGACTTAGTAACTGAAAAACAACAAGTATACAGATTATTCCAATATGGGTTTAATTTACTTCATTGTATCTATGTTTACCAACCCAAGGAAACTGGGGCTACCAGTTCAGCAGGATGAGATTGTTTATGGACCAGAGATTTTGTGTTGTATCTTGGACTGCATCTACCCAGAGTCATTATTCTTAAGCCATTAAGGAGCACATTGAACTCTTTGAAAATGATATGATAGATCGAATCACTGCTCCCCATGCTTCATGAACTTCCTGTATTACAGTTCTACATCCACATACTTATATAATTTTTCAGTGTCTCCTACTAGAGGAGGCAGAGGACATCTCCCCTCACCCCAACCTATGATGTATTTGCCTTGTAACTTGGTTTGGTCAATGAGATGTGGGCCAAAATGACAAGTATGCCAGTTGCAGGCCGAGATCTCAAGAGGCATCTTATGTTTCAGTTTACTCTCCTGGACTCCGGTGACCCTTCATGAGAAGAACATGTCCCAGGTAGCCCCTGGTCCAAGGAGAATGAGGAAATATGTGGCATAGGCTTGAATCCAACCAGCAGCCTGGAATCAAGCCTAACTGATTCCTGTCAAGCCTGGCAGAGCCACATCCAACCTACAGATCAGTGAGAGAGGAAATAAATATTTGCAGTTAAAAGCCTCTAAAAGTTTAATGTTGACTGATATGCAGCAAAAACATTTTCAAGCCAATGATTAGTGTTAAACAATTTTTTTAAAGTTTATGATGATTTGGCTCTGTGAAATTTTCTGATTTGTCTTAGGTTTCTTCGTTTGAGTGATCAGGTAGCTCATTTATTTGCTGTGTGATTGAATTGACATTATTTTCAGATCTTTGTCTATGTCCATGATTGTTATGATCATTCTAATAACAGATGCAAAGTAACTGATGCTGATAACAGACGTAAAGTAACTGCAGTTATCAGGATGTTTAGATTTCATGTATTTAATTCTGAAGCAGCTTAATAAAACTGTGTATTTGAATAAAAGATTTTTAATTGTTTTATGTTTTTCCTATTGTTAAAAAAACAAAGAGTTTTTAGGGGCTTCCAGGTCGCAAAGAGTTGGACATGACTGAGCGACTGAACTGAACTGATGGTGGTCCGGCAGTTAAGACTCCATACTTGCACTGGAGAGGGTGTGGGTTCAGTCCTTGGTGGAGGAATTAATATCCCACATGATGTAGCCCTCCCATCAAAAAAAACATAGAAGAAAAAAAAACTTTTAGAATAATGGCTTTATCTCAGAATAAAAAGACATTATATGTAATTCATTAAGCATCTTTCAGGACTTGTGGAAAGTATGTATACATATCATCGTTTTCTTTAAAAAGAAATTTAATTTTTTTCATTAATACTTTCATAAGGTGGAAAGTTCCAAAGGCAAAAAAGAGAATGAAGTGAAAAGATTTCTTCTTACCCTGTTTCCCATGTTGCCCTGTCCAAGGGCAATTACTGTCACCCGTTTCTCTGGTATATTCTTCCAGTGATATTATCTGCACATATAAACATGTACATCATTATGTGTGTATATTGTGTTTCCCTGATTTTTAAAAACCAATGTAGTATTAACATTGGTTAATATAATGTGACAACCTAAATGGGAAAAGAATTTGAAAAGAAGTGGATATATGTATAATTGAATCACTATGTTGTAAACTGGAGACTATCACATTGTTTATCAATTATACTCCAATATAAAATAAAAAGAATAATATTATATTAATCTATAATGGAAAATAATCTGAGAAAGAATATATATTCATACATATATAGCTGAATCACTTTGCTGTACACCTGAAACTAACACATCATTATAAATCAAATATACTTCAATAATAAATTTTTAAGAAAAGAAAAAAAATGTGTTTAGGGAATTTCCTGGTGGTCTAGAGGTTGAAACTCCATGCCTCCACTGAGGAGGGACCCAGGTTCCATCCCTGGTTGGGAAACTGAAATCCCACAAGCTGTGCTTGTAGTATGGCCAAAAAGAATTTAAATTTTTAAAAAATATATTTTTAGATTAATATGTAAAGGGTTTATTATTGTATATTAAATGAATAAATATTTTTTATGTCTAAGTTCTAATTTCTAAAATGATAAATGTTACTATATGTAATCCATATAAACTAAAGATATTTGGGGGTCCTCAAAAAATTTCAAGAGTGTAATATGGTCTTGAGATTGAAAAGTTTGAGAACTGCCCTTCTATTGCACAGATGTATGGGCTTTCTTTGTGGCTCAGCTGGTAAAGAATCTGCCTGCAATGTGGGAGACCAGGATTTGATCCCTGGGTTGAGAAGATCCCCTGGAGAAGGGAAAGTCTACCCACGCCAGTATTCTGGCCTGGAGAATTCCATGGACTGTATATTCCATGGGGTCGCACAGAGTCGGACACGACTGAAGCAACTTAGCAGCAGCAGCAGCAGAGCAACTGTCACTTCACCATATTTTAGTCTGTCCCACGACAATGGACATTTCAATTGTTTTCAGTATGTTGCTACTTCAAGCCATGCTGGAATGAATAACCTCCTGCTGCACGTGTGCTCAGTTGCTTCAGTCGTGTCCGACTCTTTGCAGCCACCAGCCTCTTCTGTCCACGGGATTCTCCAGGCAAGAATACTAGAAGGGGTTGCCATGCCCTCTTTCAGGGCATCTTCCCCACATAGGTATCGAATCTGAGTCTCCTGCCTCTCTTGCATTGCAAGCGGATTCTTTACCCACTGAACCACCTGGGAAGCTCGAATAGTCTTCTACACACTTTATTTCCCAAATGTGAGTAAATTGGTTTTGTGTGGAATTAGAAGTGAGATTGCTAGGTCAATGTACCAGGACAAAGTCCACAATAATATCTATCATCTCATTCCATCCTTGTAATTACCTTATAAGGTAAGACTTGTCAATAATTCCCTCTTACATATGAGAAATCAGAAGTTCAAAGATGTTAGATAATTTTTTTTAGAGTCATTGGGTTAAGAATCTGCTACAGGGAAAGGAGTAAAACTATTTTATCAGCCTCCATGCTTTGAACCACTATTCTGAGTTATGGTTTCTCTATGCAGTACACACTCCTTCAGTTTAATTCACTTACCTGATAACGGGCTCTGTTCTTGCCTTAACCCAAGTTATTTCTTGGCACAGAACAGTCCTGAAATTAGATGAACTGGCTTCTCAGAGCAGAAATCACCACCAGAAAATGATTTAAGTGCTAAGAAGAACAGGGCTTTTTATTTTGACTCACAAGAATTTCCGCCACCAGGTAATCTGGGAAATGAATTTTAGAATGTGATGCAGTTAAAACTAAAGCACGTAATTCCTTTTTAAAATCTATATTTATTTATTTTTGGCTGTGCTGGGTCTTCATTGATGTGCGAAGGCTTTCTCTAGTTACGGGCAGAGCAGGGGCTACTCTCTAGTTGCAGTGTGCGGGCTTCTCTTTGCAGTAGCTTCTCTTGCTGGGAAGCAAGGGCTCTAGGTGTGTGGGATACTGAAATTGCAGCTCGAGGGCTCTAAATTGCAGGTTCAGTACTTGTGGCCCATGGGCTTAGTTGCTCCTTGGCATGTGGGGTCTTCTGAGATAGGACTGAATCCATGTCTCCTGAATGGGCGGGCAGATTCTTAACCACTGGACAACCAAGGAAGTCCTAATTCACATAATTCTCAGAGTAAACTTTATAACCAAAACTATATGTCAAAATTACATTATGTATATCTACTTTCCACCCCATGAAACTTACACTGTAGTTACCTTTGTTTAAGCAGCATCACTTTTTTTCTTAAATACACAAAAAAGGCAACCCTAAGAGTTTTGAAAGAAATAATTTCGATTATTTATAAATATATTTGAAAATACAAATAAATACATTTAAAAGAAATATAATAATTTTTTTTTAATCAGACCTGGCACTCACAGAATTATCTTTTGATACAAAAAATCTGGCCACTCCCCAATAAAAATCCTTCAGTGGACTCCCATTTCTTATACTTCAAAGCGCATTAAAGGCCATTTGCAACTGCTCTTAGCTCATAAATTCTCCTACACATATATTTTTGATCTGTTTTAAAATAGTTGCAGATCTCAGAGATTTATTTCCTTGTTTGAACAGGTTACTTCAAATAGGTTGTACATACAGTGAAACCAGCAAAACCTCACTTAACATAGGCCATAAAACTTTATATGTGTAATATTGCACTCTTTTTCTCTGAGAAGGTCTCCAAACTGTGTATGTTTTGGGACCCACGAAACCTGGATCTACCTGTCTTTTTGCTAGGAATGCCTTTTTCCAAATGCCATGCCTTTGAAAACTGTCAACTGTTAACAAATCAGGGAGGGCTTACCTGACCACTCCAGTCTGATTTACATGCTTCTTTCACACTCACAGTTTATGTTGCTATCTTGTCACACTGTATGGTAAGACTCTTGTCACGCTGGTTTAATTGCTTATCTCACTCAGCAGACTATGACTCTTTCTCTGTTTCCTCTCTCTATATATAAAAAATATAGACTACATATACACAATGTGGCTTCCCAGGTGGCGCTAGTGGTAAAGAATCTGCCTGCCAATGCAGGAGACATAAGAGATGAGGCTTCCATCCCTGGGTGAGGAAGATCCTCTGGAGGGAAATGGCACTCCACTCCAGTACTCTTGCCTGGAGAATCCCATGGACAGAGGAGCCTGGTGGGCTACAGTCCATATGGTTCCAACCAGTGGGCGCAACTGAGCATTTGAGCACATATACAATGTAACTATCTCCATGAAAGCAGGGGCCATGTTGAATGGACTAATGAAAAAAATCAACTTTTTAGCAAGAAAATCTAGCTACCTATAATCTGTTATGAAATAACATTTTGGAGGTTTTCTGTTAGTATATATTTGCTGCATATTCTTTTGCTTTTTTCAAGCACAATTGGAAAGAAATGCTGAATGGTTAAAAATAAATATATGGGAGTAAAACTTAAATTGAGAAATTATATCATCATATTTTTCTGCAAACAAGTGAAAAGATTGCTAAAAGTAGGGGTGTTGGCAAAATTTCTAAGGCCCCAAACTATGAACTGATTTTTGGAACATGGTGATCACATCATTTGAATTGTCAGCCTCTTCCCCCTGATTATCTCTCAACTCCATAACATCAAGTCCAGCCTCAGCCTAGGTTCTCAGCTGACCTTGTATTTGCCTATTTCAGCTAGTGGAATACAACAGTGGACAAACAAGGCGAAACTGAATTCAGAAAGTTTGGGTCTGTCAACAAGTGTTCTTTGAATATTTACTATACGCCAGTTTTAGAACCTCGTTTAGAAATACCAGAATTGCTTTATTCTTGAGAGCTATATTTCTAAGCCATAAACTTTAAAAACAAATACTTTGAGTTACATAGTTTTAGGTCTGCTCATGAAAGGATGTCCATTATATTTTGAGTTTGAAAAGTAATGGACCCATTTTTGTCAAGATCAAATATAATATGCTGTACATATCATATTTATGCATACGTTCATTGAAAAAGGCATGGAAAATACATTATATACTGAACAGTAATTATCTTGTGGCCAAGGGCAGAAAGTGGAACTTTCTTTCATTTTTTAATATTTAATTATTTGGCCACACTGGGTCTCAGTTGCACCACTCAGGATCTTCCATCTTAGTTGCATCATTCAAGATCTTTCGTTGTAGCATTCAGAGTCTTAGCTGTGGCATGTGGGAATCTAGTTTTCTGACCAGGGATCGCACCCCAGCTTCCTGCCTTGGGAGTGTGGAGTCTTAGCCATTAGACTACCAAGGAAGTCCCTCATTTTTTATTTATATATTTGTACTTGAATTCTTAAGAATAAGCATGCATTACTTTTGTGATTGTAAAATGTCTAAATAACAAAGAATGTTTAAGTGGATACAAATTTTCTTCATGTTTTGAGCAGTCATGTGATAAGTTGCTTCAGTCACCTCTGACGTTTTGCGACCCTATGGACTATAGCCTGCCCAGGCTCCTCTGTCCATGGGATTCTCCAAGCAAGAATACTGGAGTAAGTTGCCATGCCCTTTTCCAGGGGATCTTCTGATCCAAGGATCAAACCCGCATCTCCTGTATCTCCTGCACTGCAGGTGGATTCTTTACTACTGAGCCAATGGGGAAGCCCTTGAGCAATCATATACATATATATATTTAAAATATGCAAATATTTTACATATATACATACACATGGGGCTTTCCCCGGTGCTCAGACAGTAAAGAAATCTGCCTGCAATGTAGGAGACCTGGGTTCGATCCCTGGGTTGGGAAGATTCCCTAGAGAAGGGAATGGCTACCTACTCCAGTATTCTTGTCTGTAGAATCCTATGGACAGAGGAGCCTGGTAGACTGCAGTCCACGGGGTTGCAAAGAGTTGGACATGACTGAGCAACTAACATACACACACACACACACACACATACATATACTCATGTATATATATATATATATATACTGTAAATATTATCCCTGCATATTATTTATACAAACTGGATTCACATGTTAAAGATAATATTTCACCTGCTGGAAGTGCTAATTATCTGTTTATAAAGGGGTTGCTTTTTAATTCTTATTCCCGTATTTCCTTTTGACTTTTTATGTTTACTGCCACTGCTAAGTCGCTTCAGTCGTGTCCAACTCTGTGCAACCCCATAGACGGCAGCCCACCAGGCTCCTCCATCCCTGGGATTCTCCAGCCAAGAACACTGGAGTGGGTTGCCATTTCCTTCTCCAATGCATGAAAGTGAAAAGCGAAAGGGAAGTCGCTCAGCCGTGTCCGACTCTTAGCAACCCCATGGACTGCAACCTAGCAGGCTCCTCCGTCCATGGGATTTTCCAGGCTAGAGTACTGGAGTGGGGTGCCATTGCCTTCTCCGTTCTATGTTCAGTATATGCATTTTAGTCTGATGACATCATTTACATCAAAAAGGTACCTGATTTCCTAAGACAGAGGTTTTTTTGGGGAAGAGTTAAGTCCTCTTGTAAACACTGTGAACCAAGGGAGGAGTTTATTTTCCTCAAAAAAAAAAAAAAGAAAGAAAGAAAAGGAAAGAAACAATAACCAGTTGGTTTGATTTTTTACAATAGCTCTGGGAAACCCACTGTTTCCTGGTCAGGTGTAGTACTTTTTCCATTTTATTCCATGAGATTATAATTGGGCTGTAAGTATGATAAGGGCCAGGCCCAGCGCCTATCATGGTCACCGATGAACCTAGCATAGAGATGGGCTTAATGTAGGTGCAGAGCGCATTAAAAGAACTGGCGTTGAACCTGTCACGGGAGAAGTTTCATGCATTCATTTGTGTATTTAGAAATACTGATGATCTCGTTCGTGGAGTACATAAAGTAAAAGTGTATTCTTGTAAAGGAGGTAATTTAAATACGATTGTACAACACGCTTGAGTTTTCCTCGTCTTTTGTGGGTACATAGATTTGCTGATTTATATGCTAAGCATATACTGTTTACTCTCTGTGTAGCTTCGGAGGGACACAATAGAAGCCAAATCAGAGCTATGAAAACTTATTTTTTAAACGTTCACTTGGTTGTTAAGATGATTTAAAAAATAAGGAAAGACAAGGTATTTTCTGTAACTAAAAGTTTAGTAACTAAGTTCAGCTTTAAAATTACAAGGAAAACTATTAGAAGGGCTGTTTTACTGCGGACATGTGCCTTGAGAAAAGAGGAACTTTGACAGTTTCTCAATTTTAACTCTATTATAACTAAGAATCATCACTAACAATGGTATTGAGATTCATAAATACTTATTCAACAATATTTAGTAGCTTCAAATAACAAAAAATAAGTTCTCCTCCCTAGGCTTTCATTCATTTGCGGTATGAAAAACACATGTCAAAACAATCTTGTACACTTTAAATATGTGCTATTATGAATCAATAAGCCTCAATCACGCTGCTGAAAAACCCCAAAAAGAAACAAAAAGAAACGAAAATGTTAACTTTACATAGGACAAATAAAGGAATTACTTCATTTTAAGAGCAGTTTTCTTCTGGGGAACAAGTACCTCTGCAGAGCCTAGTAGCCTGAGGGCAATGCACATTTTATGTAATTAATACCTATTTTTTTTTCCAGCCTACATTTAGATTACTATCTCGACTCAACGAAAACAAAACCCACCATTTATTGTGTTCTGTGGCAGCTCCTCCGCACTTGAATGCTCTGTGTTTTGCGTCATTTCCAGCCTCCAAATAGGACTTTAGAAACCTGGGAAAAGATCCTTTCAAGTATTTATGTAGTATTTCTTAGGTGACCCAAACTGCGAACCCTAGGGGTGTTTCGAAGGGGCTATCGGCTCGGGGCTGGGTGAGGCTGTAGTGAGAAAGCTTTCCTAGAACTCAGGACTGGGTTCCCAAATATCTCCTCCACATGCCTCATAGAAAAGCCTTCCTCTTTTCCTCTCTGTCTCTCACACATACACCTTCTAAATCAAGGGCTTCAACTCTAGACAGCCAACCGAGGTGTTTTTTGTCTGTGGCAGTGGAAAGCAGCGCGCCGGGGCCGAGTCTAGGGGCTCTTCCCGAGCTTCCGGGTGAAGCCGGCGCTTCCCTCCGGCCCTCGGCTCTGGGAGGGGACGGTGGGCCGCGACAGCGGGGCCCGCCCAGGCTCTCGGGAGTACCTGAGTCGCAGGACTCGCCGGGGGTAGGCGGGGCGCACCAAGCGCCCCCTCTCGGTTCAGCCCTGGCTTTCCGCCGCGGCCGCCTGGCTGCCGGAAGGGCTGGTGATTGACAGAGCGCCTCAGCAGCCGGAGCGATGCGGAGGGAGGGTAGAAGAGCCGGCCGCTGAGAGCTAGCCTTAAATCGGTTGGGTTGGGCCTCGGGAATAGCCTCCCCCGGGCCCACTGGCCTCCCTGAATGGGTTGTTATGGCAACAAATGACCGAACAGTCCCTTACGAATCGGCCAATGAGAGAGGCCGTCTTTTCCACCCCACTTCTGAGAAATAGGTGTTGCGAAAGCCCGGGTAGGATCCCGAGAAGAAGGTGGTGCCAGGACGTTCAGCGGAAGGGCCGGGGGCGGGGCTTATGACGTTGCAGGGCGAGCCAATCGCGTCTTGTGTTATCAACGGCCCCGCCCCTTTACCGCACATTTCCCCTCCCCTAGCTCATTTCGCACGACGCAGCGGTTGGGAACACAGACATTTTCGGAGCTGGAGCCGCCACTGCCGCCGCCATTTTGTGTCTGTGGAGAAAGAAGATTCTGTGGCGGCTGGAAGTGGACGGAGATCACCCGTGAGACGGCCGCGTTTCATACGCGAGGTTCCCCCTGTGTCGTCCCCCAACCCCCCTCCGCGGTCAGCATGTGGTGAAGCCGGAGCCGCGAGAGACCCGGGGAGAGGAAGAGAGGAGTCGGAAGGGAGGCGGGGTATCCAGAGCGGCTTCAGCTTCAGCTGCGGCGGACCTCGGAGGGGGGCCGCGGCGCAATGTCAGAGCAGACGCCGGCCGAGGCCGGTACTGCGGGGGCCCGGGAGGACGCCTGTCGGGATTATCAGTCATCACTCGAAGACCTGACCTTCAATAGCAAACCGCACATCAATATGCTGACCATTCTAGCCGAGGAGAACCTGCCCTTCGCCAAGGAGATCGTCTCTCTCATCGAGGCCCAAACCGCCAAGGTTTTTATACACCCCGCAGCCTCCTATTCTTCTAATACTCCCTGATTTTAGTGTCAGCCTCATCCCAGGTCTCGCTTCCATCCGAAGGGGGACGGTGTTCCTCCTCTCCAACCCTCCCCCCCCCCCCCCCCCCCAACTCAGGCTCTCGGTCTTTGGCCCAGGCTTCGAGCATGGGCCTCTCTCGGGGGGAGGGAGTGGGGAGGATCAAGGGTGGAGTCCCACTTCCGCTCCCCAGCTCCCTATTTAGGCCACTGCCTCGTGTATCCCGACACACGCGCTCCTTTGGGGAGGGGGAGACTGGAAGGCACTTCGTGGTGTGGGGAAGTAAGAGTTAAAGCCCTTTGAAGTCCCCGTCCCCCCCCCCCCCGCGCCCCCCGCCCTGGGAAGGTGGGGAGTGATTCTTTCCCCGTTCCCGCCCCCCCCTCCCCGAGCCCTTTTGGGTAATTGTGCTCTGTGGGTTGGAAGGAGGTGAAGGGGGACCTGGGAGCGAGCTGTTGGGGGGTGGGAATAGGGCCTTGGCCCCGAGTGGAGCAGCCGCCTGTTAGGAGCCCAACATGGCGCCTGGAAAGCACATGATGCGAAAGGGAAGAGAGGAGAATCCATTCTCTGCCAGCCAGGCAGCTGCTCACACCCGTCATCCCCATTTTGGGGTGGGGGCGGCTAGATAGAACTTGTGTACATTCTCCTGTCGGAGGGTCTCATTTGTCCCCAAATCCGGGAAAATTGGGGTCGAGGGTGGGGTTGGAGAGGGTGGGGAGGAGATCTTATCCAACCTGTAGGTGGAGAACTGGCCCAGTGGGTAACAAGTACTTGTAGTTCTTTCTTGTTTTTTGAAAAGTTCAGTCCCTCCTCTTCCTTTTCTCCTTTCCCCCCTCCCTTCCTTCCCTGAGAGTGAAGACGTTCTTTGCTTCACCCCTTGACAGTAGTGGTCCTCTGTCACCCTATATTTCCCTATAGTTCTCCTCTTCTGTGGGTTCATGGGGGAGCGATGTGTCATTTAAGTCAACTTACTGTTAAACTTAGTTATCGTAATGAGTTTTAAAAGCTTCCCAGTAATACGTTTTAAGTTATTTTTGAAGCTTGTACTTACGGTTTAGTTTTTTTTCTAGTTAGTGATTGAAATGATCAGGATCAGCCTCCTTTTAGCAGAGTGAACCCCTTTTAAAAGGCCACTTTTACAACAACCACCAATATATTGTTTAGAGGCGGTTTCTGTCTAGTGTAAAACTGAGTGGTCTGACTTTAATAAATGGTTTTGAAATGTGTGACTGGTATTATAAAATTTGTGAATAAAACATATGAAATATGTATTTGTCTTTTTTATTTACCTTTGTAAGGTGTAGAATTTGTTTCCAAGACTTATTTTTATCTACGTGGTTGTGTGTTTTAAACAAAAGTCTTTAAGTGACTTGGGTTCATTCTCATAGGTTCTGTCCACTCTTTTGGGTAAATGTGTTCACAAGATACACGGTTTCAGGCGGTCCTTTCATACTTTAAAGAGGACAAAAATAAGGGTTTTTTTTTTAAGCCCCAACAAGTTTGTCATGCTCAGTCTGACAGCTAAAATATGAG
The DNA here is from genome assembly GCF_019923935.1 of Bubalus bubalis. Classification (NCBI taxonomy): domain Eukaryota; kingdom Metazoa; phylum Chordata; class Mammalia; order Artiodactyla; family Bovidae; genus Bubalus; species Bubalus bubalis. Next base: position 93,027,004 of record NC_059161.1, on the reverse strand, counting down.
TCCTTATTCACCTTTTCCTGTGAATGTCTGTGAAACAGCTTTTGTTCTTTTTTGAAAGTATGAGATTTTAAAAGGAAGCATTCCTCATATTCAACATCCTTTTTATTGATACCACAAACATGTTGGACATGAAAACTTAAGTTTTTGCCTTGTTGAAGGCTTAACATTAAATGCCTTTTCTAAAAAAAACAAAAGTGCACTTGGGTTTTTTAAGAAAATATCATTGGTTTTTAAAATCCTACCTCGTATTTTTGGGGTTACTAATATTCCACAGAGCCTAATATTTAGCAGCTTAGGTTGTCACTCAACCGTTTCCTTGCTGGTTTTTAAAAGGATCCAGAAGACCTCCGAGAAGTGAAAGCTAAATGCTGAATATAGTGACCACATTAAAATTTGTATTTGTGTATGGCTACACAGAGTGGTGAAAATAGATGGACTATTTGCTGATGAAAGACAGCTGAATCTTTTTTTTTGGCACACATTTCCTGGTTATTTTTGTAAAGCCAGATGGAGGGAAAGATGTAACAGTCACTTTGGGGAAATATCTTAATGAGGGATGGGGGCAAGGGTGAGGGGAGGGATTTTCTGTCATTTGGTAGCAAACTGGCTTGGTTTTGTGCTTCTGGAGGTGAATGTTTGTGTCCTTATCCTCTAGTGTCTCAGCATTACTAAACTTAAGGATTCACACTTCTTTGACTCCTCCCATGAGGCAGTAGTAGCGAAAAAATATTACATACAAGGATTCATTTACTTGTACAATAAAAAGTTAGCCTACTGAACAGATTCTGGTTTTAAAGAGCCTGTTTCTTCATAAGTACAACAATGACTAAAATGGTATAAAACATGACATGGTAAGATAAAGACACAGCAGTAAAGCAGTTGACATGTTGGTAATAGTTTACCCACATGCAATGGCCTTGTGAAACCCTTGTATTAGTACTGTAAAAAACTTCTTTCATACAGAGTTATTCAAAGGTTTCCTTAGTCAACTTTGGTTGTTATCAGAAGCAGGAGCACTTCCACACACTTGTATGGGCAATTGGTTTTGTGAAATAATGGTGGCGTTGTGTACTGCAGAACTGTGAGCTTACCCTAGCTACAGGTAGCTGTGGGTAAGTGTTCAGGGTTAATTCCTATACACATGGGAAGGGTAAAATGGGGTTAATTTTGTTTTTAAATCGTGGGTGCTCCTGTGGAGTGGGAGTTAACACTTGGTTTATGTGGTGTGTTTTAATGCTCCTCAACAAGTCTGTGAACCTGCTGATGCTTTCTGGAAACTTGCTGTGCCTTCTAAAAGCCAGTGATGGGTAGGCTTTACAGTTGAGCGGGGGCAACGTTTCTTTGCTTTGGAAAAGGCCACCTGTATCGGCGTCATCATACAGGCCCTGCACAAATTTAGAACCTTGGTTTGTGCTGGTCAGAGGAAAACTATTTCGACGGAGAATCCATGCGGTGAAGAAAATCTTCAGGACAAATCCTGGTTTCCAGAGTCAAGTTCAACCTGACTTTCATGACTCAGCGGCTGATCCATCCAGTTTTTCTTGTATCAGTAACAACTTGCACTTTTATGCATGTTAATGTGCAAGTTTAAAAAAAATTTTTTTTTGTCATTAACTTCATATGTGAAGTGTACTTAATTTCTTTTGTTCATTGGATTATAGAGAAATAATCCTAATGATTTTACAGGTAACAAGGGTTCATAGACTTTAACATATAAAAGACTAGGGTCAGAGGTCTGAAAACTGTTTCATTGAGTCTGGGTACATCAAAGTTAATGTGGGTCACAAAGCTTACACTTGGATTGCAGAAAATATCCACCCCTTTTTTTGGTCACTTTTAAACACATTTATTTTTTTTACTATACAAACTTGAAATTCCATTGATTGTTAAATGAGTGTACTAGAGACTTTTCTTTCCGATTAATTCTGAAATTTGTATGCTCAACTAAAGACCATTGTAAGAGGTGAGAACTTGAACACTTAAATTTCATAAAGGTTAATATTGATTCAAAAGTATTTAATACCAACAAAATAGAGGTCTGTATTGTAGCTTAAAAACTCATTTTTAAAAGTAATTCTTTGGTTGCAATTCATTATACTAAACTTCTCAGTTTCTTTTTATTACTCAGGCTCCCTCCTCAGAGAAGCTTCCTGTTATGTACCTTATGGATTCTATCGTGAAAAATGTTGGAAGAGAGTATCTCACTGCCTTTACTAAAAATCTAGTTGCAACATTTATTTGTGTGTTTGAAAAGGTATATATACATTTAGAAACATTTGAATTTTAAAAAAAATGTTCCTGATTAAATAAATTCTTGCCTTTGTGTTGGGTTTTCTTGGGTGGTTAAATGTTTATTCTTTTTGGGCTAAAGTTAGTGTTATATACCTAAAGTGGGTGCTAGGTTTTTTAATATTATCCATTCAAAAACAGATGAGTTTGCTTTTAGAATTTTTTATGTGTGTTTGTTTATTAGAAGATCTGTTTCATCACTAGCATGTAGGCAAAAAGATCTGAAGCTGTCAAGAGTACTTCAAATGTCATTGTTTAGGTTTCTGGTGTTAGGATGTTAACTATTTCTTAAAAAGCATAATGCTAGTGTGTGTCAACCTGTGATTCCTGAAACTGTTGATTTTTTTTTTTTTTTTTCTTTTGGAAGTGTTAACTCTTGTTACTTTGTTCAAGTATATTTTATGAGATGTGAATGGTGGATCAGTGAAATGCTTTAGGTTATTTTGGAAGTACACTCACACCCACCCCCCTCCTGCGCACCACCAATTCTGAATCTTCTTAGTGTTTAGAAGAAAGGATTGTTAGTTTCTCTTACCTAGAAATTGTAAATTCCTTCTATAACAGTGTATCTGATAGTTTGGTTAATTTAGTTATTATGTTGAGGAAGACAAAGGATTTGCTGAAGTAATTCTTTTTCCTGTCAGGCTTCATCTTTCACACTGAGCAAAAGGACATTTATAAGATACTTGGGTTTAAATACTGTTTCTCACCAAAAAATGGGTGGTTCTTACATTTTAGTAGATATCTTGAGAAATCTTATAGTTGTCAGGTTTGGAGAATTGGGATTATTTAGAACTACTGGTTATCAGATTTTACTTGTTTGTTAGAAAATGTGTAGTTGCTACTTGAGGAACTTTTCCCTTTAAGTTCCTAGAGAAAATAAATGCTAAGTAAGTATATGCAGAAGAAATTTGGAAAGCCATATTTCAAATTGTATTAATAGAACTTGTTAATAGTACTGTAGACCTTTACTAAATACTGCTTGCCTGGGACTTTAGTCTAAGGAGAAACCAACTTTGCATTGTAGAAATAGGGATGCTAAACCAGTTTCTTGGTTTCAGTTTCGAGATGTTCAAATTCATTTGGGTGTTTGGTAGAATACTTTTACTGACTCTTAACTAGGCCTTAACACTGAAGATGATGAAAATGACTTTGTAGTAAATATCTGAAGATTCAAATATAGTTAAAAATTAATTCAGTTTTCCAAAGTGCTAGATTTCTCTGATGGTAATTTAAAAAGTATTATTGTGCTCATCACAAGCATGAGCAGTTAAGTTATATAAAACTAAAGCATGAGCAGATATGTTATATAAAACTAAAGCTTACCAGTGAGTAAAATTTTGTGAATTTAAATTATTCAGGTGTCTACCACACTACAAATAGCTTATTCATAGGTACTAACCATATTGTATTGCGTGAAATCAGTTAAATAGTTTTGTCTTACTTTGTACTAAATGTAAATAACTTAAAATTTAAGTCATCAGATAAACTATTTTCTAGTTTTATATTTTTGGAGTAAAAGTTACATTAGGAATACTTTGTCTTTTTTTTGACAAAAAGTTTTTTTAATTAACTTTGTGCAAATACAACTTGATTATTACTGTTATATATAATTATGAATGAGAAGTATGTGTGCTATATGTGAAGTAGAACTGAGATTGATGTAGCATTATACTTGATATATAAAATATCCTATAGTAACTTAACAAGCCATAGAATTGTTCTGTTGTTCTAGGTGGATGAAAATACTAGAAAAAGTTTATTTAAATTACGTTCCACATGGGATGAAATATTTCCTTTGAAGAAACTTTATGCCCTGGATGTCAGAGTCAATTCGTTAGATCCTGCTTGGCCTATTAAACCTCTGCCCCCCAATGTGAATACATCTAGCATCCATGTGAATCCTAAGTTTTTAAATAAATCGGTAAGTTTTAACATAAATGATACATAACTAATATTTTCAACTGTCAAGTTTTGACTTCTCTAAAATTTCTTGCCAGAAAAAAGTATCAAGAATATGCTGTGCTGGATCAGTTTAATTAAAAAGATCCCCCCCCTCAGGTTCACAGTGCCTTTAAGATAAGTATTGTCCTTGTTTAGTGCATAATATATTTATTTTGGTTTTTAAATTCCTGAAAATTTTCTATGCTTTTAAACATGATTAGCCATTTAAAATTATGGATAGTGTTTATTAAAAGAGAAACGGATAGCTTTTAGTTCCCCCTTAGCTACTTCTTTTTAGCTGTGATTTTTTTTTTTTTTTTTTTAACAAATTATTTTTTCTTGTAGCCTGAAGAGTCTTCAACACCTGGCACAGTGGTCAGTTCCCCTAGCATCTCCACTCCTCCTATTGTCCCGGATATACAGAAGAATCTTACTCAAGAGCAACTAATCAGGCAGCAATTACTGGCAAAACAAAAGCAGCTGTTAGAACTTCAGCAGAAAAAGCTGGAGCTTGAACTTGAGCAAGCTAAGGCACAACTGGTAAGTAAAGGAGATTTGGTATTCTGAGTATTTTTAAATTTGCCTTCTGATGGAGGTGGAATTATTTAGTATTTGTATTAACATGTTACGTTTGTTAACAGTGTATTTGTTTTGCCTTTATTTTGCAAATTAAGGTATATTTATTAGGCCAAATTTTTATAAAATCCTTATTGTAAAACGCAGGAATCCCTGTTAGCTCAGCTGGTAAAGAATCTGCCTGCAATGCAGGAGACCTGGGTTCCATCTCTGGGTGGGGAAGATCCCCAGGAGAAGGGAATGGCGACCCACTCCAGTATTCTGACCTGGAGAATTCCATGAACAGAGGAGCCTGGCAGGCTACAGTCCATGGGGCTGCAAGAGTTGGACACGACTGAGCGACTTTCACTTTATTGTAAAACTCACTTGAATATACACTGCACTATTTTCTTTCAAAAACTTTTTTATTAGATTGCTGTCTTATGAGATAGCATCTTAGTTTTGTTAAAAATGTGAATTTCTTAATATCACTCCCCATATGGTGTATTGTGGCAAATGTTTTTGCCTAGTCTCTATTGTGAACTTAGGTTTCATGAGCAGAAATCTTTAGCAAGTTCCTTAGAAGGCTACCAAAAAAAAAAAAAAGCCATCACAAAATTAAGGAGGCCAGGAAGATTGTGTATTTCTGTTCATGAATAACCTTATATTATTTTACTTAGTGCTTGGCCTTATTTCAGAGTGAGGGAGTACAGCACTGCAAAATTTTAAGAGTTCATTATCAATGCCACTGTCAGAGGAACTAAATTTTATGACTTGAAATTTAGCTGGAATGACTTTGATGCCTGTGCAACTAGAGTGTAGTGATTTATTTAGTAGTTTCTCAATATCAGTCTGGCCCAGAATTCTGAATAATTAGAAGATTTTTTTTCCCCTATTCTACCTAAAAGTTATAAAACCTCAAAGTAGAGAACCAGGAAGAAATAACAGGCCACATAAATAAATATGATCTTTCTCCTCTTATTTTTATCTCCACTTAAAATACCAAAAGGATGCACTGAAAATTATGTTGGAATGTTTTCACAGCTCTAACATGAACATTTATTTTGTATTTCAGGCAGTTTCCCTTAGTGTTCAGCAGGAGACATCCAACTTAGGTCCTGGATCTGCACCATCCAAATTACATGTTTCACAGATTCCCCCTATGGCAGTTAAAGCTCCCCATCAGGTTCCTGTGCAGCCTGAGAAAAGTCGTCCAGGTCCATCCTTACAAATTCCAGATATGAAAGGAACTAACCGGGATCCCCGTCTTAATAGGATGAGTCAACATTCTTCTCATGGAAAAGATCAAAGTCACAGGAAAGAATTCCTAATGAACACACTGAACCAATCTGATATTAAGACAAGTAAAACTGTACCCTCTGAAAAACTAAATTCATCCAAGCAAGAAAAAAGTAAATCAGGTGAAAAAATAACCAAGAAAGAACTTGACCAATTGGATTCTAAATCCAAATCTAAATCTAAATCACCGTCACCTTTGAAAAATAAATTATCCCACACAAAAGACTTGAAAAATCAAGAAGCTGAAAATACAAGGGTGTCTGATATGAGCAAGAGAGATCCAAGATTAAAAAAACATCTTCAGGATAAGACTGATAGCAAAGATGATGATATAAAGGACAAGAGAAAAACTGCAGAAAAAAAGGATAAAGATGAGCACATGAAATCATCTGAACACAGACTGGTGGGAAGTAGAAATAAAATCATAAATGGCATTGTACAAAAACAGGATACAATGACGGAAGAATCGGAAAAACTGGGGACAAAACCAGGGAGATCGAGTACTAGAAAGCGATCAAGATCACGATCACCCAAGTCTCGGTCACCGATTATACATTCTCCCAAGAGAAGAGACAGGCGGTCACCCAAACGAAGGCAAAGGAGTATGTCTCCAACCTCAACCCCCAAAGCTGGGAAGATTCGCCAGTCAGGAGTTAAACAGTCACACATGGAAGAGTTTACACCTTCCAGGGAAGAAAGAAGTGCAAAGAGAAGTACTAAACAGGATGTTCGAGATCCAAGGCGGATAAAAAAGACTGAAGAGGAACGACCACAAGAGGCTGCAGGTCAACATTCTACCAAGTCAAGCACTGAACCAAAGGAGAATGTAGAAAATTGGCCAACTTCCAAGTCTACCAAAAGATGGAAATCCGGTTGGGAAGAAAATAAAAGGTAGGATGTTAACATTTTTAATCAAGTAGAATAATGTGTACCTTTAAAAACATAGTGTTACTTTAAAAACTGGATAATGTTTACTGGGTGGTATAATTAGTACTCCCCCCTCCCCTTTAATTCTTAAAACCTTGTCAAGTTAAGTACCATTATTATTGCTACCTTACAGATAAACTGAAGTTTAGGAAGGTTAACTAATCTACCTAAGGTGGCACATCCAGGATACACAAGAATCAGTATTTATATCTGATTTTCCTGACTTCAGATCTTGTGCTCTTAATCATTGAATTAACTTGTATGATGTGTTCATTTTAACCAGATCCTATAAAGGATCTTTGAATATGGTCCTGAGTATTTAAGTATTTTTTATAAAGTAACATATTCCTTTTATGGTTTCAGTTTACAACAGGGTGATGAACATAGTAAAGCTCCTCATCTAAGGCATAGGGAGAGCTGGTCAAGCACTAAAGGAATCTTGTCACCTCGAGCCCCAAAGCCGCAGCATCGATTAAGTGTAGATGCCAATCTTCAGATTCCTAAAGAGTTAACTGTTGCAAGCAAAAGAGAATTACTTCAAAAGGTAGCTACCACACTCCCATGTAGTCATGATTCTCCTTTTGTCTGTAGCTTTTGTAAGTACTTTTTATATTTAAAATATTTGATTTCCTTTTATCATCCCTATGCAGACGAGTGAACGTTTAGCATCTGGTGAAATTACACAGGATGAGTTCCTTGTTGTTGTGCATCAAATACGACAGCTATTTCAGTATCAAGAAGGTAAACATAGATGCAGTGTACGGGATAGTCCTACAGAAGAAAATAAAGGTGGATTAAAAAAGAAACCTCTCTTATCTGATGCTGAATTAACCTACTATGAACATAAAGCAAAACTGAAAAGGACACAGGTTCAGCATTCATTTCCAAGACTTGATCTCTTAGATCCTGATATTTTTGACTACCCTTTGACTGATGCCTTGTTGTCTGGAATAGAATGTGAGCCAACCAAAAGTAAACATGCAAGTAGGAATAGTGGAGCACAGTTTGACAGAAAAGAACAATTTAGTGAAAGAGCAAGACGTCTTTCTCCTATATCTGGGAGTCGTACTTATGCTGAGAATCTTTCACCCCATGAGGGCCGGAGAAGACATGACGAGCAAGTCTCTTCTAAAGGTAGAAAAAGTTAAATCAGATTATACCTATTGAATCACACAGCAGTGAAGGGAAAATGAACAAGCTAAGTGGGGATGGATTTTTGTTCAGACTACTGCTTTGTTGTTTTGTTGCGGTTTTTTCCCTCAAAGGGGAGGGAGCTAATACTAAAAGGGTCAACTGTGTGTTAGGTACTTAATCTAGTAATCTGATGCATTCCTCACGGTGACCCAATGCAGTATGTATTATCCCCATTTTACAGATAGGAAACAAGACCAGAGAGGTTAAATAACTTGCTCTCAAAGTCAAATAATTAGTAAATTGTCTGGGGATTTTTTTTACCCCGGTGTGTTTGGTTCTAGAGGGCATTCTCTTAGCCGCTGCTTGTTGCTGTCTTTTCCCTCCCCTCTGATAGTGAGATAGTTATGGGTGTTTTTGAATAAACATTTACAAGAATATAGGAAGAAGATTTTAAGATAATTTGATATACATTATCAGATTCGGGGAAATAATTTTTTTTTCCTTTTAAAAGGTGTACGAGAAGAGCAGAGATCACCATTCAATGATCGTTTTCCACTTAAACGGCCTAGATATGAAGATTCAGATAAACCATTTGTAGATAGCCCTGCATCAAGATTCGCCGGCCTTGATACAAATCAGCGACTTACGGCTTTAGCAGAAGATAGACCATTATACGATGGACCTAGCAGGCCATCAGTAGCGAGAGATGGCCCAGCCAAGATGATTTTTGAAGGACCTAATAAATTAAGCCCTAGAATTGATGGACCTCCTACACCGGGTTCTCTTCGGTTTGATGGGTCACCAGGACAGATGGGGGGAGGTGGCCCTTTGAGATTTGAAGGACCACAAGGCCAGTTAGGAGGTGGGTGTCCTTTGAGATTTGAAGGTCCTCCAGGACCAGTCGGGACACCTCTGCGATTTGAGGGGCCGATTGGTCAAGCAGGAGGAGGTGGCTTCCGATTTGAAGGTTCCCCTGGTCTAAGGTTTGAGGGATCTGCAGGTGGTTTGCGATTTGAAGGACCAGGGGGCCAGCCTGTGGGCGGTCTCAGGTTTGAAGGACATCGGGGTCAACCTGTGGGTGGTCTGAGGTTTGAGGGACCTCATGGTCAGCCTGTGGGTGGACTTCGATTTGAGAATCCTCGAGGTCAGCCAGTAGGTGGACTTAGATTTGAGGGAGGTCATGGTCCATCAGGGGCTGCAATGAGGTTTGATGGACCTCATGGTCAGCCATCAGGTGGGATCAGATTTGAGGGCCCATTGTTACAGCAGGGAGTTGGGATGAGGTTTGAGGGCCCCCATGGTCAGTCAGTAGCTGGTATGAGGTTTGAAGGACAACATAATCAGCTTGGTGGGAACCTTAGGTTTGAGGGTCCACATGGTCAGCCAGGGGTTGGGATCAGGTTTGAAGGACCTTTAGTCCAACAAGGAGGTGGAATGAGGTTTGAGGGTCCTTCGGTCCCAGGAGGTGGCCTGAGAATCGAAGGACCTCTGGGTCAAGGTGGTCCGAGGTTTGAAGGTTGTCATCCTTTAAGGTTTGAAGGGCAGCCAGGTCAGTCATCACTCCTGCCTAGATTTGATGGATTACACGGTCAGCCAGGTCCTAGATTTGAAAGAACTGGTCAGCCAGGCCCACAGAGGTTTGATGGACCTCCTGGACAGCAGGTTCAACCAAGATTCGATGGTGTGCCTCAGAGATTTGAAGGACCACAACACCAGCAAGCATCAAGGTTTGATATTCCTCTTGGTCTTCAAGGCACACGATTTGACAATCATCCTTCACAGAGGCTTGAATCAGTATCTTTCAATCAGACTGGCCCATATAATGATCCACCTGGCAATGCTTTTAATGCCCCATCCCAAGGACTACAGTTCCAAAGACATGAACAAATGTTTGACTCACCTCAAGGACCAAATTTCAATGGACCACATGGCCCTGGAAACCAGAGTTTTTCCAATCCCCTTAACAGAGCTTCTGGACACTATTTTGATGAGAAGAATCTTCAGAGTTCTCAATTTGGAAACTTTGGCAATTTACCTGCTCCAATAACAGTAGGAAATATTCAGGCATCTCAACAGGTAAGTCTGTTATTCTAAAGTTACACGAACCATTTTTAATGTGTCTAGTGTTTGAGAAAGGTTTTTAGGATATAGTTTATGGGTTAAAGGGCTTTTAAAGATTTAATTTTTTTTAGTAAATTTTTGTTTTTGGAGGAAGTTTTTAGTGTACTTCAAAACCCCAACTGCTAGGAGAATGGGATGACAGTCTTTAGGAACTGAAATTTGTGATTTAAATCCAAAATTGATCTTAGTTCTTTCAGGATCTAGAGAACCCTCCCAATCTCCCTCCCCTTACCCCACAAAATCTTGTGTTTTTTTTTTTTTTAAAAAAGACTTGTTTTTTTAAGAGTCGTTTTAGGCTCACAGCAAAATTGAGCTATGAAGTATAGGAATTTCCCATATACCCCTTGCCCTTACATATGCATAGCCTCCCTGTTATGGCTTTTCATTTTATGGGTTGATTTTTATTTTTTTGGCTTCAAAGGTATGATTAAAGTATGATACAGTTGTGTGTGTTTCATAGACCTCTGCTACATTATACAACTGTTAAGCCTTCATAAGCTTTTAAATAACCATAAAGCTGATCTTATAGACTGTTCTTTGAGAACTTCCTTAGCCTGAGTTAGATAAATAAGAAAATCCAATTGTCCATGTTTTTATGGTCTGTAGTTCTTTTTCTTCCTCTATTTTTACTTTTTACCACCTTTCTGTCATTCCAGTCAAATAGAGTTGTTTGATGTTAACTTGTTCTGCATATATTTTAAAATGCACATTGAAATAATGTTAAAGCATATGCTTATAATTTGTGGTTAATTAGGTTGATGTTAATGACTATTATTGTTTGCCTGTTCAAATTCTCCAGGGCTAGAATTACTTTTTTCCAGGTACTGACACTTTCTTACTAGGATGAATTTATTTATACTAGTAACATTGCATGGAAGAAAGTCTAAAACAAGAAAGCTTTTAAAGCATGTTATAAGCATCATTGTTAGAAAGCAGCCTTCTGTCCATATCCAGTGGCTTGAGAAAACAATTGGCCTCCTTAGATTTACGCTATTACCTGTTCTTAAATGATACTGTAATCAATAAGATACTCTAGAATGGGACTTGACTTAGTCTTGTTCCTACATTATACAGAATTGATGGGGGTTTCATACATAAGAAAAAATACATACCACTAAGGGTTCAGAGGAATCCTGAACAAGGCTTATAAATGAATATTTGTTTATATAGTAGCAGTATGCAGATGTCCTACCTCACTCTTGAGTACAATACAGTATTTGTATGCATATACAGTTCTTGTTTCATGGCTGTTTTATTTTTTAACAGTCCCCTAAAATTTTTACAGACTACTTTGTAACTCAAAGTTTGATGGCTAACAACGTGATCATAAAGCAGTTCAGATTGCTAATTAAAGCAGGCTCCTGAAATCTGTAAGGAAGTCAGGTCAGGAGTTCTGGCCTCAGCTCTGATATTTACTGGCCATTATGATTCTATATAGGTCACATATCTGCATGTCAGCTTTTCTGTTTGTAAAATAAGAGAATGCGCTGGCAAGGTAAACTGATTGTAAGGTCACACAGTTCGCTGGTTGCTGGCCACCTTAAGTTTGCAGGGTATCTTAAACTTCAAAGAACTTTCACATCCATTCTCAGTTTCTTACAATTCTATGAAAAATCTAAGGGAAGGTATTACTGCTTTTTATAGAAAGCCTTAGAAGTGAATGAACTAGTCAGGTCATACTTTCACATCTTCATTATCATAAAAACCTGGCCTTATGATATCTGTGACTATTTTAATGTATTGGTAATTTGAATGTTAAGATTTTAGTTAAAATAGAGAAAAAACATTCTTAAAACCAAGATTTTTCTTAAAGGTTCTGACTGGTGTTTCTCAGCCAGTAGCATTTGGCCAAGGACAGCAATTTTTGCCAGTTCATCCACAAAATCCTGGAGCATTTGTTCAGAATCCTTCAGGTATGTTAACTTTCTGAGCTTTGTGTTTCTCAAAAGACAAATAATTATTGTTTGATTGAATAGCTACCTTGTCAGTTTTAGAAGATGACAATTTTGAGAGGGCATGTGCAATTTAGAGAAATTTAATGTGACTGGAATGTTTTGCTTCCTTTCTTTGCTTGTTTGCATTGTTGATGTGTTTTCACATTAATCCCCTTTACAACTATAGATGGTTAGCCAGGATTGATAGACCACAAAAAAGAGGGAAGGAGTTCTGTTAGGTGGCAGCTAGAGGTTGGGATAGGAATGTGACAGTTGTGTTGAGATAAAATGAAATCAGTGACAAATCTCAGAAGTCTTAGTTATTTGATACTTTGAATTTTTGTTTTGTGTGTATGTGATGATCCAGTAAACATTAAGTGAATACTGGGGACATCACGTTATAAGTTGATTCATTTATATGTCTTTATGAATGCTCAAGTAATAACTGTACACAACATGCTGAAAGAGAAGTAGAAAAACACTTCTGTGATTTCCTAGATGTCCATGATAAGCATCTATGGGGTGAAGCATAACAGTGTTATGAATACAATAACAATAGTAGATACTGAGGCTTTAAAAATTAATTTTAGGGAATTCCCTGGTGGTCCGGTGGTTAGGACTGTGCACTTGCACTGCTGAAGGCCTTGGGTTCAATTCCTCGTAAGGAAACCAAGATCCTGCAAGCCACATGATGCAGGCAAAGAAAAAAGAAAAAGTTTTAGTTTTAATAGGTGAAAATGGAAATATGTAAATAAGAATTGCCGTGAAGTCAATGTACTGAGAGCTAACTTAACCAAATTGTAGTGGTACTTGCTTTATTTCTGAATCATTAAAACAGCCATTTTCAGAAACATGGTCTAGCGTGCTTCTATTAAGGGTACAAATTTAGAGTTTTCAAAAAGTTCTGAAGTAATGAGTAAAGTCCTAGCCAAGCTCTAGTTTATGGATTAATTATTAAACTGTATCATCACAAGAAACTAAATTAATTTGAAAACATTTTGCTTTTAATTGCTAGACTGACAGGATTAGTATTTTCTTATTTTCACATAATGAAAAGGGAAGGAAAAAATTAGGATTCTAGAGTCAAAAGAGCAGGGATAGAACCTCTCTACTCTGCTGCTATACATGTATGTAGGCAGAGTTCATATAAGCAAATAGCCTCTCTGGGCTTCATTCAGATTTTTCCTCTGTAGATAGGATGTGATAAACATCAGGATTTGCCTGGGAATCTTATTTTTTTCAGAGAATCAAATGAGATAGCATATGCAAAAGTACTTTGTGACTTGTAAAGTGCTATATTAGTGTATTTTCCTTGAGAACTCAGTTTTTCTTGTTGAGTGGAGGGTTTGTTATATTGGAGTTGGTAGCATGAGATAGTGTGCAACAACTGTAAATTTTGCTCTTTTTTGTAGGAGATAATATACAGAACCTGTCAGTGTTCTTTTGCTTTAACAGCCTTAGGGTGCTGATATATACAGGGCATGGCAATGTCACAGAGGAAATCACATCTTATATCCTGGGTTGGAGGTTATTGAATATGTTAGATATGCCTGCCTTCTTCATTTTACTTAAAGAGATAGGAAAAGTATTCAGTGTTTGGCTTCTCTCAAGGTCTTTTTCTCAAGATTTAAAACCTTTTTTTCCTTGTAGTAAACATACTCATGTTCATTTAGTCATTCAAACAAATATTGATCATTTGCTGTATGCTAGGCATTGTGCTGGGAGTAGGCAATGGCACCCCACTCTACTCTTGCCTGGAAAATCCCATGGACGGAGGAGCCTGGTGGGCTGCAGTCCATGGGGTCGCTAAGAGTCGGACCTGACTGAGCGACTTCACTTTGACTTATCACTTTCATGCATTGGAGAAGGAAATGGCAACCCACTCCAGTGTTCTTGCCTGGAGAATCCCAGGGACGGGGGAGCCTGGTGGGCTGCCGTCTATGGGGTCGCACGGAGTTGGACATGACTGAAGCGACTTAGCAGCAGTAGCAGCAGCAGGCGTTGTGCTAGGATAATTTTAATAAGGTTTATCCTTCTAAGAGCTTTATAGTGTAGCAGGATCTGTAGATTGTTTTTTTTATTTAAATAGTCGTTCAGTTACATCTATCGGTTGATAAACTGGACATCATCATTGGGTACCCAAGTTTGAAATTCCAGGTCTGTTCTGAGAATCACCTCTTATTCCTGTTTCTAAATGCACAGAAAAGTAAATCTGAGACTGTCAAAGCTTCTTTTTGTTTTCTGTGTTTTTTTAAAAAATTATATTTTAGAGGTGTACAATAGAGTGATTCATAATTTTAAAAAGTTTTGCTCCATTTATAGTTATTGTAAAATATTTACTATATTCCCTGCATTGTACAAATATATTGCTGAGTTTATTTTATACCTGATAGTTTGTACTTCCTAACCCTTTACCCTCTATATTTATATTGCCCTTTCCTTCTTCCCTCTCCCAACTAGTCACCACTAATTTGTTCTCTTGTGTTCTCTTCTTTTTTTGTTATATTCACTAGTTGTATTTTTTAGATTCCACATGTAAGTGATACAGTATTTGTCTTTCACTGACTTATTTCATTTGGACTGTTTTTCTTTAAACAAATATTATATATACTGCCAAATACCTCAGTGCCTTAATAATATTAATTCATTTAATCCTTATAACAACCTCCGGTAGGAACAATTATCATTACACTTTTATAAGTAAAGTAAACTGAGGCACAGATAAGCAACTTAGCATGTAACACAACCAGAAAGTGGAATTTCTAGGTAGAATCCCAGGAGTCTGATTCCTGGCTCTTTTTCCTACAGTTCATGTTCTTGATCACTAAACTTGGCTGCTGGCAGACATGTGATCAGCTAGTTAGGATTCCTAGACATAAATAACTAATTCTAATGAAATGTAAATGTTAAACTAGTGTGTGAAATGGCTGTTGTAATTGACTTGTTCATGCAGTCAGACGTTTCAACAGACATTAATTAGCCTACTGTACACACGGCACTGTGCTACATGTAAAGAGTGTGTGCATGGTAAGTTGCTTCAGTCGTGTCCAATTCTGTGTGACCCTATGGATTATAGCCTGCCAAGCTCCTCTGTCCATGGGATTTCCCAGGCAAAAATACTGGAGCGGGTTGCCATTTCCTTCTCCAGGGGATCTTCCTGGGATCGAACCCACATCTCTTAGATATCCTGCGTTGGCAGCCAGGCTGTTTACCACTAGCACCACCTGGTAAAGAGTACGCAGCGGTTAAGGGCAGAGATGATGTATGGTATTGTGGTGGTGGTTCAGTTGCTAAGTCGTGTCCGACTCTGTGACCCGTGGACTGCAACATGCCAGGCTTCGTCCTTCACGGTCTCCCCGAGTTTGCTCACATTTATTGTATTGTGGATGCAAATTGAATTTCTCCCATTAAGAGGAATTTTTAGTGGTTCAGAACTGTTGTGTAAAGGTGTGGTAAATAAGATGGATAGTAATGGTATACAAACATATTAAAATACTGTCTTTTATAATTGAGTTAAGGAAATTAGAACTTAGCCAAATATGGAATTTGATTCATTGCTTGCCAGTGAGCTTAAGGAGAATATTATTATTCTTGTTTCATTTATTCAAATTATTGGAGCTTCAGTAATTTACCTCTTCAGCAGTAGTTTGAACTGCTTTCCCAGGGCAGTGATTAAGTACAGGTCAGAGGGGTAGGTATATTCTGAGCCCTATGGCTCATCTCCCTGCATTAGTTCCCCTGGGTAGTTATGGGGAGGCGGGGGAGTTGGGGAGCTGGGCAGGAGTACTTCTGTTTAGGCTCTGGTTATTTTTTTTTCCTCTTGGAAATCTCTACTAAGAGATGGTAGCCTACTTCATCTGTATAAGATGACCTTTCCCAATATAGTTAGGTGAAGAACAGAGAATTGAAAGGGTGAAAAGTTGGATCTAGAGGTGTGGTGCTACATTGCATAGAAGAAAGCATTAAGCTTTCTGTACTCGGTCTTTCTTTGGCATGGATTAATTGGGCAACAGTGGGTAATACTGGTTTAATACACGAAAGTGAAAGTGTTAGTCGGTCAGTTGTGCCTGACTCTTTGCAGCCCCATGGACTGTAGCCTGCCAGGCTCCTCTGTCCTTGGGATTCTCTAGGCAAGAATACTGGAGTGGGTTGCCATGCCGTCCTCCAGGGGATCTTCCTGACTTAGGAACTGAACCTGGTCTCCTGCACTGTAGGCAGGTTCTGTCTGAGCCACCAGGGAATGTCCTTTTAAATATTTGTGGTTTCAGTATTTGTCCTAAATAGATTTTTAAGAGGTGATGATTTGCTGACGTAAATTGCAAAGTACATTTTTAGGAGTTTTGATAATTACACTGATCTTAACATTTTTTCAAAGTTAATATTGATAGGATATCTTAAAAAAAACTTTAAAAATGTTTAGTATAGTTTGCCTCTGTTCTACTTTTAAGAGTGTTATTTTTTTAAAGGAGCCCTGCCTAAGGCTTATCCTGATAATCATCTCAGTCAGGTGGATGTAAATGAATTATTTTCAAAACTGCTAAAAACAGGAATTCTCAAATTGTCCCAGCCTGATTCAGCTACAACACGTAAGTATGGATCTGTAATTCATCTACACAAAGCTTAAGTTACAAAGACATATGATATAAAATGATATGTTCTATGATAGAGTTCTTACAATAATTGAATTCTTAGGTATACTTTGTTTTTTGAAAATTAAATATAACTGGTTTATAATGAAACTTAAAAATTTTCTAACATGGAACTGTTACCTTTATAGTGGACATTGTATCAGTTAACAAATATTCCTGCAAATACCATGTGCAGACTTTTTTCTAGTTGTTCTATATTATTTTAGCCTATAAAAATAGACTATTAATGAGTTTCATAAAGATTGACTTTCAACAGATCAAACATAATATCACTTATCAAAATAAATAATTGTATTAGGTTCCTTGGCCAGTAAACCTAAGATCAGAAGCCCTGAGTAGACAGGATGGGGTTCTCCATATGCTTTTAACACCCTAATGTTCCCCTATAAAGAATACATGGAAACTGGTATTTAGAAATTTGTTTTTTTTTTTTCAATTGAAGAAGTAAATGAAGTTGCTGCTCAGCCCCCTGCTGAGGAGGAGGAAGATCAAAATGAAGATCAAGATGTTCCAGATCTTACCAATTTTACAATTGAAGAATTAAAACAGTATGTAATTTAGTTTTCTGATTTTTCTCAGGTAAAAGGGACGGTGACTTTGCAACAGTGGTTATTGTCATTAGTGCCATTCATCTTACCCCTCTTACTGTTTTATAGCAAGTATAAGGAGATTGAGTATTAGGTATTAGTAAGTCACTCATGTCTTCCTTTACCTTTATTTTCTCCTAATCATAACTTTTTTTCTTTACTGCTATTCTTGCTTTTGAAGTTAAGAAAATGAGATTTTTATAGGCTGATATTTAAAAAATTAAAACTTTTCATTTTACAGAAATAAAATCAAGAAAATAAAGTTACCTACAATTCCCACTTTACTGATAACCAGTGTTAACATTTGGTGCATATATTTTCATTTTTTTACTGCCTATATTACTTACATAAAATCATTTACAGATTTATTAGATTTAGATTTATTAGATTAGATTTAGATTACAGCTTTATTAGATTAAGAGCAACTTCTTAAAAAAAAAATAGAACTGATTTAGTACATTTCTTGATTTATCCCATTTAGACAATTTCTTGACTTCCTGAAAGTGAAGACTTAGTTAGGTCTTCTGCTGTCCTACCAGCTCTCCCCTATATAGTTATTAAACCATTTCTCATTACATTTTTATTCAGTAGTAATATTATGCCTCTAAATATTTTGTTTTCTGGTATATAGAATACTAGTGTACTATGCTTTGCTTTATTCTATTATTTTAAAACGTTTTTGGAGTTTTTAATGGCCTGTTTGTTCACTTGTTCTGCATTCCTATTTCTTTCCAAATAGGGAGCCCAGAATTTAACAAAAACTGATTATTGCTGACCTCAGTTTCTCCTTCCCTATTCTTTAGACCAGGGTGGGACAGTTGAGTTATTCAAAACTGTGAAGTTCTAGAAAGGTGAACCTGAATTGTTCTGCTATATCCACCTTGATACTGACATTAATTGAAGAATAGGCCAAGTCTTGCCTTATTAGTGGGCCAGTGATCATTCCATTATTTGCTAGAGGGAAATAAGTAACTGAGCCAGGTCTATTAAGAGGGTAGACTCCATGTTCCAAAATTTAACCACCAGTAAGGTAAAGACAGTCAGTGATACAATACTAGAGAATATTATTGATCTTTGGATAGTAAGTCTCAACCAGCTCTTGGCTGAAACGTTATTTTGTCACATAATAATGGCTTCACCATTATTAAAATGTGGAAAATTGAAGTACTTATAACTGCCTTTTTTTTTTAAAGGCCATTAAGCCATGTTATAAAAACTAAAAATTATTTCTGTATTTTTCAAAATAGACGTTATGATAGTGTTATAAATCGACTGTACACTGGTATTCAGTGTTATTCCTGTGGAATGAGGTTTACAACATCACAGACAGATGTATACGCAGATCACTTGGACTGGCATTATCGACAAAATAGAACTGAAAAAGATGTAAGCAGAAAAGTCACTCACAGACGTTGGTACTACAGTTTAACAGTAAGTAATTCATGTGCCTCTGAACTTCTAGCCTTTAAATTCTATCATTCTAAAAGTAAATTAAGTAATTGATGAGTACTAGTGAATTTTTTGAATAAAATTTGACCCCTAGAATATAAAATCTTTTTAATTAAAAAAAATTTTTTTGAAGAGTATGTATTTGCTTGTATTAGAGTAGAACACAGGTTTGTTCCAGCTCTAAAATTTCAAGGTTCCATGACTGATTTTTTTTTTTTTTTTTTTTGGTACATTGTAAATGAAATTTATTTTACTTGCATAAATAGTTGTAACTGTAGAGGTAGTGGAATGTTGATACTAAGATAGTAATTGTTCATTAGTTGCTTTATGTTGTCTATTAGTTATGGGGCTCATAGAGATGACAAAATTTTAAATAACCAATATTAAAGTATATTGTAGAAGAATGAACTTTTTATATTGAAACGGCATTATATTGAAGGTGTTAAGAATTTAGAAACAGATGAATATACTCTTTAATTCTTTTTAAGGACTGGATAGAATTTGAGGAAATAGCTGATCTGGAAGAACGTGCAAAGAGCCAGTTTTTTGAAAAGGTACACGAAGAAGTTGTACTCAAAACTCAGGAGGCTGCTAAAGAAAAGGAGTTCCAAAGTGTACCGGCTGGACCAGCAGGAGCAGTCGAGGTAAAAGGGAAACATTAAATTTTCTATCTCTGGTCATTGCCTTTCACTTCCTTTAAGTAAATAACCATAAACATATAACTTTATTTACATCCTTCTTTTAATGAATTTAAGATTTCTTGTAAGCTTTACTCTTCTGTGTTTTTCTTGAGTTTGGTTTTGTATTTTATACAAAAGTGAGAGCAGTGAAATGTTAACTATTTTTCATGGAAGAATGCAAAATTCTTAGGTCTTATTTTGTATTATATATTTGAACGTTGTTTAAATTTGCAGAAAACTCATTTTCTCCACGTAACAAAATGTTTGCTTATTTTTACTTAATGGGATTAAATGTGTTGTTATATAAACTTCATTTTTATATGATTCTATTTTTAGAGTTGTGAAATCTGTCAAGAGCAATTTGAACAGTACTGGGATGAAGAGGAGGAGGAATGGCATTTAAAAAATGCTATTAGAGTAGATGGAAAGGTAATTTTCAGCTCTTTATGATGTACTTTATAAGGAAGTGTTAAGATTTAAAAATTTTTAATTTTGTAGGGATAGTTCTACTCTGAAAGAAAATTGTTTTTGTTTTATGGTTTTTAATAAAAGCAGTATTTCTTAAGTATTAGACTTTAGGGAGTCACAGTATTTGAGATGGAAGGCATTTTACCAATCGTCTGGTCTTGTACTCATTTTATAAAAGAGGTTGCCTAACTAGTTAATGATAAATCCAGCACTAGGTCTTCTGAGTCTAGCTAGTCTTCTGCTTAATCACACTATTTTGATATGAAATTATATTTCATCATCAAAACTCATATATTAACTAGTTTACTATACCATGTTAACTAAATATACAAAGGAAGCTTTAAGAAAAATCAGAATGAAAATTTTATCTGTTTTTCTGACCAAATGATTTTCTTTGCCTTTCCAAAGATAGTTTACCTTCTGGTTTAAATTTAAAAAGAAAATTTTGTCAGAATAGTCCATTAGAAATGAGTATGCATGCATGTGAATACTTAATTCTTTTTGTTAACAATAGAATTAATAACTTTTTGTTTTTGCTTCAGATTTATCATCCATCATGTTATGAAGATTATCAAAATGTAAGTTCTTTTTGGTTACTCTTTGTTCTCATTTACACTGACAAATTTTATTTTTTGCATCTCAACATTGTTAATTTTGATATGTTGAGCTGTTAGATTTGATGGAGCATTTAGGTTGTTCACTAAATATTGGTGATAGATTGATATGGTCTGTTGAGATTGTGTGTCATTTTCCTTGCATTCTTTTCGTTTGAATCTTGATCTTACTACAGCATTAGGCCTAGAGAAATGTGAGGAAGACTAAAAATGAGGTTCATGATGGTAATAATATTGAACAAGTTATAGGTCACATTTACTTCTTTTATATACCCTACTCAGCCACGTAATGTAGGAATAATTTTTAAATTATCATATATGAATTATGAAAAGACATCAGTATATTGACTTTAGAAGTTCAAATTTTCATATTTGTAGAGTGACCATTTTTTTAAAAAAACTAAACAGTGAAACATATTCTCAGTGAATATGTTTCACAGGTTCAAGGGGCAGTTTGGAAGATATACTT
Organism: Bubalus bubalis; assembly: GCF_019923935.1. Classification (NCBI taxonomy): domain Eukaryota; kingdom Metazoa; phylum Chordata; class Mammalia; order Artiodactyla; family Bovidae; genus Bubalus; species Bubalus bubalis. Next base: position 93,005,885 of record NC_059161.1, on the reverse strand, counting down.
AGGTCACCAAAAGATTAAACTTCACAGGATGTTTTGATGGTTTGGGAGGATTTTTTAAAAATCCTCAGAGTATTTGAAACTAGGAGTCACAAATTGCAGGATATATGTAGGGGGTTATGCTGCTGCTGCTAAGTCGCTTCAGTCGTGTCCGACTCTGTGCGACCCCAGAGACGGCAGCCCACCAGGCTCCCCCGTCCCTGGGATTCTCCAGGCAAGAACACTGGAGTGGGTTGCCATTTCCTTTTCCAATGCATGGAAGTGAAAAGTGAAAGTGAAGTTCAGTCGTCTGACTCTTAGCAACCCCATGGACTGCAGCCCACCGGGCTCCTCCGTCCATGGGATTTTCCAGGCAAAAGTTCTGGAGTGGGGTGCCATCGAGGGTTAAAATATAGAAACATGTCTAATCATTTAATCAACTTCTTTTGGCCTCATGACTGCTTTTCTTACCTTATCTCATTACTTGAGTAGATATCAAGTGCTCAGTATACATTCTAATTGGCTGCCTTTATGGCATGTTTTGCAGGACAGCAGGGTTTTCAAATTACATTTGGTATATGTATGTTTCATTGCCCATAAAAGGGTCTTATAAAACTAAATGTCATTTAATGTGATATTTATCGGTACTTAAAGGGTTTTTCATTTTGTAGACATCTTCATTTGATTGTACACCATCTCCCAGCAAGACACCAGTTGAAAATCCCTTGAATATTATGTTGAACATTGTCAAAAACGAATTGCAGGAACCCTGTGAAAGTCCCAAAGTTAAGGAAGAACGAACTGATACTCCACCAGCTTGCACAGAGGAAAGCATAGCAACAGCCACTGAAATTAAAACAGAAAATGATACAGTCGAGTCAGTTTAAATAAAATGAGAAAGGTATGTTTTTCTTTTTTAAAAAAAAAAAAGCTGCTGTTGAAATCTAGAAGGTGAAGAAATTTTTATGTATATATAGACATATCTATATAAATTGTCTAGCTGGGGCAGGGCCTTCAGCTATCATTTGGTTAATAAATACATTTTAGTATTTGCATTTCCTACTGCCTGCACAGTTTCAGGTGCTTGTTGTGTGAAAGTTCTGTAGATGTGTGCAAATTTAACAAAATGAAATTGTATGTGTAAAAATGTACGATTTTCACTTGTGAAACTGTAAATTATAAATAAAAAAATATTTTTGCTATCCATGGAGTGTAATATTTATGCACACCATCAAATAAAGACAGTGTTTCTGTACTTTTTATTGGGCGAAAATGGAATTAAACAGCAACCTCAACATAAGATGTTTTTCCAGCAGCTTCCCATGATTAAAGCAAAGTCTGAATAACTTTTATTCTTCAAAAGGGGGTTGTGACGCGAGCACTGCAGGACTTTTCTCAAATTGAAAAGGCAGATTTGAAAAAAAATTTTTAAACGAAATAGGACATATTTGCATATCTATCTATGTATGTATCTCCAGCTAGAGAGAACCATCCAGATGTCCATTTTTGAAAAGTACCTAATGAAGCAACTTTTATTCTTGGACACTGATGCCCTCAAAAGATTAACAAATATATTTAAGTACTAAAGGTGATTTTTTTTTTAAATGACATTTTTCAGATTTGTCAATTTAATGCAGATGAACGTATTTCTATTTTAAGTTACAGGGGAATCTGTAAGAATGTTAATTTGAAACATGGTTAACCTTTTTTCCTTTGTTGGTTTTGACTGAATTAGATGGATGCCATGACATGTTAATATTCATACATGTAATAAATAGAATGATGAAGAAACTCCAGTTTGTATCTCTTTATTTCTTGAGTGCCTTCAGAAAGTGATTTCCTTTTCCTTTGTCTTTCATCACTCTGTTCTTTAAAACATGAAGAAGGCACTTGCTATGAGCTGGGCACTCTGAGATGCAAGATTAATCTTTTCTGCCATCTACTGGAGGAGACAGACTATTATAAAACAACAAAGGTCCGTGTTTAGCACTTATTATATGGTAGGCACTTATATGGTAGGTATATTACATATACTCTGATGGTTACAAATAATTCTAAATGGTAGATGGTATTTTCACTTTACAGATGAAATTAAATCCTTCATTTATGAAGTTGTAGAGTAAACCTAGCTTTGTTTCACTTCATTTCATACTATTTCTGCAATTTACAAAAATACCCTAAGACAACAGGCACACCAAACTATCTGAAGGTTGGTTAAGGAAGACTTTGTATGCTGAGGTGGTAGAATCTGAGGGCAAACTACAGTCCACAGTGGGTAGGAGGCAAGGGTATCTATGAAGAATGAGCAGCAGATGTGAAGGCTTGAAAACGCTTCATGTTTGTATTACACTGATGACCACAGGAGCCACTAGAAATTTTAAGCAGAGGCGATATCCTATCTACATCCTAGGCTGGTCTTCATTTTTAAAGAATAAAGTGAATAAAAATTGAAAGAGATTTGTAGTAAATGCAGTGGGGGGGGGTCCAGTGAGAAAACTCGTCTCCACTACATTTGAGACAAACATTTATGATTTGCGAGAGATAAAACATATTAATATGTTGTATGAACAATGTCATGGAAGAAATGCTGCAGTCTGAATCTAAAAATGTAGGCCAAGACTTCATGTGCCTTTTTGGGGGACGACCATCCATAGCTTTTATCAAATGCTTATAAGTATGTCACAGTCGAGGAAGGGGACATTCAAACCTACATATGTATCAAGAATATTCAGGGAACATTAAAGACTCATAGGTGGGAAGGTGAGAAATAACCACAACTGAAGAAATAAAAACCAGCAACTGGGAAATTTTTTTTTCAGATAGGTAGTCCAAAAGGTCAAATACAGAAAAATTAAGAGGTATCCCCTACTGACTGAATAACAGTTGAGTATGGGTGAGAGGTGACAAAAAGTTGCTATTCTATGAAATTTAACTAGAGATTTGACTGTAGTTATATAAACAGATGTTAGCACTTAGTTTACTAACGGAACTCACTGGAGAGAGAGACTGAAGACGGAAATGATGGAGAGACCAGTCTCAGCTGGAAAGAGATGTGGCAGAATAGCACAAGAGGACTTAGAATGGAGGAAGGACAGTATTTCTCCTAGATACTCACAGGTATCTGCAAGTGAAGTTGAAAATTCAGTTCCTAGTTTTTGATGCAGATGTCAGGTAGTGACTTAGAAGGATGGCCCTTCAACTTGGCTGTGCATTAGAATCATGGTGAATGCTAAGAAGAGACTGCTTACCTCCAGTCTTACTTAGTAGATTCTCAGAGACACCTCTAATACGTAAACAGCTCCAGTTACACCAAAACCAATGTTCTATGTCGATTACATCCCCATTAAAAAGCTGTATAGTTAATTCTAGTAAACAGCCAGATCTGACAACTGATCTAGCAATCAGCAGCGCCTACTTTTTTGCCTGTTAAGAAAATGGAAAAGAGTTACACATACCATTAGGAACTAGAACCATTACTCTACACAACAGAGTATAGCAAGGAAAGCTAAAGGAGGCCCCAGGGAAGATGGAATGTTATCTTTTTTTTTTTTTGGTCCTGCCTCACAGCATGCAGGATGTTAGTTTCCAGATCAGGGATCGAACTTGTGCCCCTTGCAGTGGAAGTACAGAGTCTTAACCACTGGACTGCCAGGGAAGTTCCTGGAGTACTGTCTTGAAATAGAGTTGGAAGTTTGTTTGAAGAAATAAAAGGAATACTTCATTGTTTATACCCTCTTTACAATATCCTCTGATTTTAACATAATTTACCTACTTTTAACTTCCAACTTTCATGTTCTGTAAAATACTACAAAGTAATTTGTTATTCAGCTAACAATAAGCTTTGGGGAGAAAAATAAGGACCTCATTATATATTAAAAACATAACAAAATAATGATATCAAGTGTGTTGAATCTAAAAGATAAAACTAGTAAACAACAAAAACAATTTACAAATATAGGACTAGTAGTTACCAGTGGGGAAGTGGGAAGGGGAAGAAGCAAGGTAAGAGTAAGGGATTCAGAGGTACAAAACCTATGTATACAGTCAACTACAAGCAAATACTGCACAGCACAAGGAATATGGCCAACCAACATTGACAGTAACTATAAATGAAATATAACCCTTACCACAAAAACTGTACATCACTGTTATACATCTAACACCAAATGTCAAATATACCTCAATTAAAAAAAAAACAACTAAAGGTTCTCAGAATAGTTCAACCTAAAATAGACAATTTTAGATTTTCATTGTATTTTCCTGGATGGCTTTCTTTATGCCTAGTTAGCACTCATTGAATGCTTTGATGGGTTTATTCAGAATATTCAGAAAGATAGAATAAGGTCTCTAGGCATTGTCTGCAAATGGAAAGATCTAGCTGACTCAAGAGGAGGCAGTCTGGAGGTGGAGATGGAAAATCAGGTAACTGTCAAGAACAGCCTGAACTTCTACTGTTGGAGTAGGAATTTTCCTCAATCCTATATGGGGTCAGCTCTCTGAAATAATGGGCACTGCTGGGCAGGTGGGGAAGGACAAGTTACAGAATAAGAGCAAAAAAGCACCCATGGGGCAGCCCAGTGAGGGTTTAGAGGGGAGCACCAAAGGGAAGCCAAGAGGGTGTAAAGGCAGAAAGCAGAGATGGTTTCCAAAACCCACTTAATTCTTGTCCTGGGGTTGGCCCTACTCCCTCCTGTAGAACTAGATGGAAAGAGTTCGTTTACAGAGGATTAGAGGAACAACCTGCCTTATCACCTCACTTTGCAAAAAATGAGATAGCCAATTTTACTTGTAACCACAAATTTCCTACTTACAAAGGGTTCTGATTCTCTGGAATGCCGATACCCACTTCAGTGTTCTGAAATGTTTCACTTGAGAAACTTCCTTCAGTTAGTCCCTCACTTACCTTGAAATCCTGTGGTTTTATACAGCTGGCCTATTTCATTAAAATTGCTCTCCTGAGTATTATCAATGACTCCTTGCTAAAAACAGCGTCCTCTTAGCCTCTTAATCATTCTTGGCTCATATACTTAAAAGTTTGCTTTATGTAAGAGTGCATGTTTTCCTGTGCTTCCTAATTTTACTTGAAAGTGAAAGTGAAGTCACTCAGTCCTGTTGGACTCTGCGACCCCATGGACTGTAGCCTACCAGGCTCCTCCCTCCATGGGATTCTCCAGGCAAGAGTACTGGAGTGGGTTGCCATTTCCTTCTCCAGGGGATCTTCCCAACCCAGGGATCGAACTCGGGTCTCCTGCATTCCAGGCAGACACTTTAACCTCTGAGCCACCAGGGAAGCCCTAATTTTACTTAGGAATATCTAAAAAATAAAAAATTGATACCAGACAAAAATAGTTTCTTTTCATATCTTATTCTGTAAAGTAGCCACTGAGTTAACAATTTAGATCTTCACCAAACTTTGGGAAATTCTACAAAGTAATTTTTAGAAATTAGATGAGATCACATATGTATTATTTTGCCTCCTTTTTCATTTACTGTCTTACAACTATTTTCATTTTGATTAATGCATGGAGAGCTGCATTTCTCCTCATGTAATATTTCATTATATGAATATAACATAATTTATCCAGCCATTCTTTCCCTAATGTATATTCAAGTTTCTAATTTACAAAGTACTACAATGATTACTCAATATCTGGGTCAGGAAGATCGCATGGAGAAGGAAATGGTTCCCTACTCCAGTATTCTTGCCTGGAAAATTCCATGGGCAGAGGGGCCTGGCAGGCTATAGTCCACTGGGTCCTAAAGAGTTGGACAACACTGAGTGACTGAGCACACACAAATAATTCACTTCTGTTTTCAAAGGCCCTCATATCTGTAATATGTTCCCCTTGTTCCCGTTTTCTTTCTTTTTCTTCCTCAGATTTGCTATTTGTTCTTTTCAAACACCAGCTACTATTATGATCAATTTTATTTGTTTCATTAATTTCTGCTTTTATCTTTAATTCAAGTTTATTTTGGGAGATTTTCCTTTTTCTGCTTCTCTGTTTTCTTTCCTGATTCTTTCCACCAAATGTATATCAAAAGTGCACTGCCTTATTCCTTCAGTGTGTTTATCCATACAACAGAGCAAAAGGGAAAGTCTTTACCATTATTATAATGTGGCTACAAACACTGGATTAATTTGGAGTCAGTTATAGTGGGTTCTAACTCCCTATCACCTAGCTATGTGATCTTGGCCAAATCTTGGTTTCTTCACCTGTAAAAATAGAAATAATAATACAGATTAAGTTTAAGACTATTTACAAATCATTTAGCATAAGAACTGGCCCATATTAATTAACTCAATAGATGTCTGATAAGACAAAAGGCCTCAGTTACCCCATTTACAAAAATGAGAGGACTAGGCTGACTAATCTCAAATTCTCTACCAACTGAAAAATTTTGCTTTTTTTTTGGCTTTGCTGAGCAGCAAGTAGGATCTTAGTCTCCCAAGCAGGGTTCAGACCGGTACCCTCTGCAGGGGAAGCGCAGAATACTGTTAGGGAAGTCCCTGAAAAAATTTATGTTCAATCTACTAGTTCATTTACCGGACAATCAACCAAACATCAACCCACTCATTCACCCAAACAGTTAGAAAGCACTTCCCTTGAACTAGGTATTCTAGATGTTAGGAATGCCACGATGGACTAACCATATAGTTCCTACCTTCCAGGTCAGAGTCCCTAGGGGGTAGGAGTGGGCACCAACTGTTAAAAGGTAACTAATACAAGGTGATAGGAGAAAGTGATGGCACCCCACTCCAGTACTCTTGCCTGGAAAATCCCATGGACGGAGGAGCCTGGTAGGCTGCAGTCCATGGGGTCGCTAAGAGTCGGACACGACTGAGCAACTTCCCTTTCACTTTTCACTTTCACGCATTGGAGAAGAAAATGGCAACCCACTCCAGTGTTCTTGCCTGGAGAATCCCAGGGACGGGGGAACCTGGTGGGCTGCCGTCTATGGGGTCACACAGAGTCGGACACGACTGAAGTGACTTAGCAACAACAACAATACAAGGTGATACTTGGTCTAATAAAGACTGTGGGAATTCAGAGACTTTGAGGAGTATGCACGGCAAAATCAAGACTTAGGTTGGATACCTCATGCAGGGACTCACTACTTATTAGCTGTGTGTGCTGTGCTGTGCTTAGTCGCTCAGTTGGGTCCGACTCTTTGCGACCCCATGGACTGTAGCCCACCAGGCTCCTCTGTGCATGGGATTCTCCAGGCAAGCATACAGGAGTGGGTTGCCATGCCCTCCTCCAAGGGATCTTCTCAACCAAGGGATCAAACCCAGGTCTCCCGCACTGCAGGCGGATTCTTTACCGTCAGAGCCTGCTGCTAAGTCACTTCAGTGGTGTCCGACTCTGTGCGACCCCACAGACGGCAGCCCACCAGGCTCCCCATCCCTGGGATTCTCCAGGCAAGAACACTGGAATGGGTTGCCATTTCCTTCTCCAATGCATGAAAGTGAAAAGTGAAAGTGAAGTCGCTCAGTTGTGTCCGACCCTCAGCGACCCCATGGACTGTAGCCTTCCAGGCTCCTCCATCCATGGGATTTTCCAGGCAAGAGTACTGGAGTGGGATGCCGTTGCCTTCTCCAAATGTACCCTCAAAAATTAACTTTGGCGTTAAACTTCTCTATCTGTAGAAAGGAACAGTAATACCAACCTGGTAGGTTATATTAAACAACACATCATTTGGACTCAATGAATGGAGGTTGTTATTATTATTACAAGAGGCGATGAAAGGTAAAGAAAGGCATTTACTATATTTCAAGAGAGGAAAAGCAGGGTGAGGGGAATTTCCCAATTGTGTTCACAAAACAAAACCTGTGGCAAGGCAGTTAAGGATGGTGAGGGGTGGGGGGTGGGAAACAGGTTAAGAGGAGAATCAAAGTGTGTGATGCCCTTGCCCTTGGAGGGCAGAGAATTCTAATTTCTGTATTTTCAGATGCTAGCACAACACCTGACCGTGTTTGCTATAAACACGAATGGAAGAACACACGTCAAGCAACTGGGCTGCAGAGAAAGATCTGGGCCAAACTGTTCAAAGAAACCATTTTACAGTGAAACGAAATCTTGGGAGTCAGGAGATCTGGAGCAGTCTTTTGACTAAAGACCTCTCTTTTCACACTGGCTTTGCAACTTACCTGCTGTATGGCCTTAACAAATTACTTATACCTCGAATCTCCTCATCTGTAAAACGGGGATAACACCTACCTTACAAAATTAGTGTGAGAAATTGTACCAAGCGATTATCAAAGAGGCTGGCGGTGGGCACACTCAATAATAGCACAGCGCTGCAGCCGCTTAACTTCTCCATTAGGTCTTTTGTCCGTATTTATGACAGGGTAAGAATATATTTTCTCCAACGGTCCAACCGGCACCGAAAAAGTACACCAGGTTTCCCGAGGATGCAAGGCCCCGCCCGGTTCGCGGCACACACTCGGGTCACGGACGCCGACTGCAGTCCCGGAGCCTCTCCACCTGCGTAGCCGAGCCCTGGAGGGCGCAACCGATACCAAGCCGTTATAGAGACGGGGCCGAGACAGGCTGGACGTGAGGCCGAGCGCCATTTCACCGAAACCCGTTCCACACCACCATGTCTAGAGGGGACGCCTCGAAAAAAATAAAGAGTACTTAAAAAAAAAAAAAAGAAAGGGCAAGGAAGCCGGAAGTGACGCACAGCGGCGAGGAACCGGAAATGACCGCAACACGCCGGAAGTTTACCCGTTTCCAGGGCGCCGGCTCAGCGTCCCGCGACCCCCGCCCCCCCACGCTCCAACCAGGTAGCTGGTGTCGGGACGCTGGAAAGCGACTCGGTGGAGCGGGTGCTCGCCGACGGCGGCCGCCGCCACAGCGCGTCGCGCGGAGTAGCAACCGAAGACGGCGGCCGCCGCACCAGCCAGCGCGTGTGGAGGATAAACGGCCAGCACGGCCGTCGCGGTGATCCGTCCAGGGAAAGAGTGAGCGAGGGCCAAGGCTCTCGTCTTAGCGAAGACAGAGAAAGAATCCGCGAGGAGAGCGACCGCCGCTGCCGGGTACCGACGGGAAAAGGAAGTGAAGACGTCGGCTTCTCCCGCGATGACTCGAGAAGGGTCAGCGAAGACCTGGACCACGGCCGCAGCGTCTCTGAGGGGAGAGTCAGGGGAGACGGCGGCCACCTTCCCGGCAACTCTTGGGAGAGACTGAGGGGAGGCCTCAGCAGCGACGCGAGCTTCAGTGAAGTCGGAAGTCACCCAACTAGTGACTCCTCGGGATCCGTCAGAGACTACCGCGGCCTCCGCCTCTGCGGGACTTGGGAGGAAGTCCGGGAGGTCCGGGGCCCCCGAGCCAGCGACGACCGCCACAGCCGCCTCAGTGGCTCTTGGGAGGGCGCGAGTGTGGATGGCGGCCGCAGCCTCAGCAGTTCCTGGGAGGGGGTGAGTGAAGACCGCGGCTACTTGGCCAGCGACTCCTCCGCGGTGAGCGTCAGCGAAGACGCCAGCCGCCGCCGCTTCTGGGAGAGGGAAAGTGAGGACGAAGGTTCCCGCTGCCGGGCCTCCTGGGGGAGGACGACGGAGGACGGCGGCCCCGGGCCTAGCGACGACGAGGGAGACAGCCGCTGCTGCAGTGGCTCGTGGGTGACAGCGAGCGAAGACCGCCGCAGCAGCGGGGGCCTGGACTCGACGCCCCCTCGGAGTCCGAGTCGCCGCACCATGCCCGGGGTGTCCGATTCGGGACCGTCCACTTCCTCCACGGAGACTGCGACCCCGTGTGAGTCGGACCGCTTCGCTGGCCCTTGTCTCTGCCACACTCCACTTTTCTCAGTCGAGCCTCTTCTTGGCATTTCCCTTTCTCACCTGTCACTCATTTCTTTCCCCTTAATTGACCTGTTTACAGTGGGTCCCAAAGTTCATCTGGTCATCTGGCCCCCATCCTTCCTCGTTTCAGCTCTCCGTACCTTTTTTTTTTTTTTTGGCGCCCATCTGCGCCCATTCCTGAGACTTCGTTCCTAGGTGATAGCAACTCTTGTTAAAGTTTATGGACCCTTTTAAGTTCTTGGCGTCTCTGCGGCATTTGATTCTGTGTAAATAGTATTTGTTTGTTGTTTAGTCGCTAAGTCGTGTCCGACTCTTCGCGACGCCATGGACTGTAGCCTGCCAGGCTCCTCTGCCCATGGGATTTCCCAGCTAAGAACTCTGGAGTTGGTAGCCATTTCCTTCTCCAGGGGATCTTCCCGAAGCAGGTTATTGAACTCCCGTCTCCTGCATTGGTTCTTTATCTCTGAGCCACCATGGAAGCCCTGGAAATATTAGACTCACCTAATTTTCTTCCTTCCACTTTCCCGACTCTCCCTGTCTGTCTAGCTAGCTAGCTATCCACCCATCCATCCATCCATCCTGAATTTCTTCTATCCTTTCCATAATGTTGCTTTTTTTTTTCCCTCGGATAGTGCCATCACTGATGCTTTTTTCCTTGTTATGTACTACGACTTCAGCCCTACTGAATAATAATAATAACCCTATTATTCATTCAGTCATCCAGTCAATATTGAGTGTCTACTGTGTGCTTTTTCTTAAGGATATGTGAGCAAAGAAGACACACACATTCCTTCCTCCTAGTGGGGAAGATAAATACTGAGCAAGTAATTACTAGTGTGATGAATATTATAAGGAAGAGCAGAGGGCCCCTGGCTCCAGTGTGGGGTGAGGTTGGGGATCAGAGAAAGCTGCCTACTACTGAGACACAGGTAACCGTGAGAGCTTGGCTCCAGACCTCTCCTTGGAGCTGCAGACTTGCATGTACAGCTCCCTTGTGGAACTCTTCCTTGGGCACCTCAAGATCATCACATTCAAAATATGATTTTGTATCATTATGTCCTCTCTGTCCTTTAGTGTTGGTTGTTTCAGTGGCACTATACCACTTGTGTGACTTAGTCACACACCTTGGAGTTGTCCTGTTATTCTTCCCTTATTTCACACACCAAATCCCTCCGAGTTCATTTCATCCTGTTTGCCTAATATATGTTGAATCTGTTTCCTTTTCTGTTCCTACTGCTGTTCTCTTAGTTGAGGGTCTCAACCTCTCTGGTGGAGACTCCTGTAGATATCTTCCTACATGGTCTCCTTGAGTCCCTTCTCTTGCTGTTTTGCTCCCCGTCCATTAATTCCCCTCACTGCAGCCAGCGTTACACATCTGATCATTCTTAGTTCTCTACTTAAAATCATTTAATGACTCCCCGCTATCTGTTCAACTCTCACAAGTTCCAGCACATCCTGCCTCTTGTCTAATTCTGGCTTCTTTTCCTTTCAACCTTATGCTTCCACAGTAGGGTGGGTATTTTTATAGTTTCTTGAACTGTCCAGGATGCCTTTCCCTGCATGCATTTCACCTGGCAAAATCCTGCTAACCCTTGAAGAATCATCTCAGGTGTTACCTTTCCTAGAAACCCTTTTCTGCTCTCCTTCCCTCCTATCCTAGCTGAGTTAGAAGTCTTCTGCTTCCGTAAGTTCTTAGGAATGTTTCTGTCGTTGCTCTTATTACATTGTTTTGTAATTTGTATTTGTATATCTCTGTGAGTTCCTTGAGGATAGAGACCATGTCTTTTTAATCTTTCTATACTTATTATAGATGCCAGGTTAATGTGGAGTGGGTGGATGAGTGGATGAATGAATAAACTGGAATGGCATGTGGTGAGAAAAAAGATTGTGAAATTAGATGGAGGCAAGTTATGGGAGGGCTTCGCAGGTGGTGCTAGTGGTAAAGAACCTACCTGCCAATGCAGGAGACATAATGAGATGCGGGTTGGATCCCTGAGACACAGGAAGATCCCCTGCAGGAGGGCATGAAAACCTGCTGCAGTATTCTTGCCTGGATAATCCCATGGACAGAGGAGCCTGGAGGGCTACAGCCATAGAGCCACAAAGTCAGACACGACTGAAGCGACTTAGCATGCAGCAAGTTATGGGAAGGCATAGACCGTCATACTGAGAGCCTCTAGATGAGCACTGGATAACCCGAAGCGGTTTGGAGTGTGGAGGCATGAAGTGATCAGGATAGTGTCCTTGCATACGGTGGATTAGAGTGTTCCTGTATAAAATGGATGAAAATGGGTAGAATGTCATTTGTAGATCTTGCAGTACTTGTTTAAAGGAGAATAATGGAGATTTCGGGGTGATCCAGTGGTTAAGGCTCTGCACTCTCACTGCAGGGGGCATGAATTCAGTCCCTGGTCCGGGAACTAAGGCCCCACTGCTCATCTGGAGAACCAAATACAAACCCTTATGCCAAAGTTTAAAAGAAATAAAGGAGAATAATGAAGATCTGACCTAGGGGGATTAACATCATTAAACATTTACCAGGTAGTTTGGTTTTTTGTGGGGTGCTTCCTTATTCCCTTGCCCGGATACATATATCTCAGTTGTTCTTCAGAGACTTGCTCCACTGTTTCCTCCTCTTCCTCCTTTATTTTGCCTGTACTCTTAGGATGTTGCTGTGAGGCTTTTTATTGTGTCGAATTTATCCCAATAGTTTTAAAAGCATCTGTGGAAAGAAAATGTCTAAAATCCATGTCTTTTCATTGTATTATCATAGTGCCTGGCATATGGTAGATGCTCAGAAAGGATTTTTGAGTAAAATGCATAGCATTTTGCTAACAGTTGGTATAAGAAATTATTTCAGCTGTCCACTGATTTGAACTATTTACTTCTTCCCCAATTACTGTCTGTTCATGCTTAGATACTTTCGGTGCTTCTGGTTTACAATGCACGTTAAGATATTTCACGGGACAGTAAGGCTGATGGTGCAGTCTTGATGTTTGGAACATGAAATTATAAAATATGACACTTCATGTATGAAGTAAAAGTTGTGACTTGCCATCCCTTTCTTAGTGTAGGATATATGAGAAAGATATGAAAAACATTGATGAGATGTATCTGCCCCTGTGAGATAAGGTTCTGGTTAAGTCTTTTCCATTGGAGAGTAGGCCTTTGTTACAGAGAATAGCTGGGCAGGTTTCCAAATGGTCACCTCTCTCCTCCCTCTACCAAAGACATGAAGCAATTTTTTTTTTTTTTTTTTGGTTTTTCACAGTGATAACCTGGTGGAGTTTTGAAGGTAAAATCTATGAAAATGAGGAGGCCTCATAAGACTATTGCCCTGAGGAGTTTCTCACTCTTAGGCTAGTACATACCCAGCCCCCAACAGTTTGTCAAAATTACCACTTGAGTGCTTCTGGAAGTTTGTGGTTCCAGTGGCTTCTGCTCCAGGTGAGCTGAACTTGACCATGTTTCTCTTGACCTGTCTCTCCAAATTTGCCCTGAGACCTGAATTCTGATGAGTCTAAGGAAAGTTGTTGATTTTCAGTTTGTTCAGCTTTTTTCCTATATGAATGTACGTGATGACTTCTGTGCTCTTTACATATTAGAGCTGAAAATGAAGTCTGATTAAGATGTTATTCATGAGTATCTTTGTTAGTAAATTATTTGGAAAGCCAAAGTGACTTTGTACTTTCGGTTCAATTGTTGTTTTAGTCTTTTTTTATCTTAAATTTATTTTTTAATTGGAGGGTAATTGCTTTACAATGTTGCGCTGGTTTCTGCTGTACAACAATGTGAATGAGTCATACTTCTATTTATGTATATACCGCTACCTCTTAAACCTCCCTCCCGGCTCCAGGTCGGCACAAAACGCGAGCTGGGTTCCCTGTGTTATAGAGCAGCTTTCCACTAGTTACCTACTTTACACGTTATAGATTATATATGTCAATGCTTAGGCTTTTTTTAGTTTTGCAGTATATTTTAAGCAATTTGGTTTTTCAGTAGGTGCCAGGAAGAAAGTGCATTTTGGTAGCATACATGATGCAGTACGTGCTGGAGACGTAAAGCAGCTTTCAGAAATCGTGCAGCGTGGTGCCAGCATTAACGAAGTTGATATTCTCCATAAATTTACCCCTTTACACTGGGCAGCACATTCTGGCAGTTTGGAGGTAAGAAACTATAAATTATTAAACTGGGTAAGTTTGGAGCTGTTGGCAGCTTTGTAAATTTAGCAAACAGGACTGAGGCCTTATGCTGAGCACCGCAAATGTTTTTCTTTTTTTAAATTTTATTGAAGCATAGTTGATTTACAATGTTAATTTCTGCTGCTTAGCAGAGTGATTCAGTTACACATATATACACAAATATTTTTCTTTTCAATTCACTGTAACATTTGGGTGTTCTGGTTAGCTTTGTAATAAATTGTATCCTAAAACTTGGTGGCATAAAATAACTATTTATGCTTAGGAGTGAAGCAGGAATTTGGATGTCAGAGACACCTTTGCTCTGCTCTATGATGTTGGGGCTCCAGCGAGAGGATTTAAAAGCTAGGGCTGGAATCTTCCAAAGGCTTGATCACACAGACATCTGGTAGTAGAGGCTGGCTGTAGGCCCTGGCCATCTTGATTCCTCTCCACGCAGGCCTCTCTGTGAGGCTCCCACATGTGGGCTAGTGTGTGATTCCTCTCAGTGTGGTGGCTGGATTCCAGAAGCACCAGAGAGGGTGGCTTGTAGAGGATAACAATGCATGCGTAGCTCTATCAGATCCTGATATTCTTGCTGTAGTTGCTTCAGATTTTGGACAGAGATGGAATCTCACAGATGCATTTTAAGCTCCTGAGCGCCCCTCCCAGGTGTCATTTCTCTTCTTCCAACTCCAGAGGTAACTGTTGCTCTGAAGTTGGTGTTTATTATTACCATCTATGTTTTATGCTGTTATTACATATGATTAGATCATGGTTTTAAATGACATGTTTTATATGAATGTCATATAATTTGGATCATTCTGCAGCTTGCTTTTTTTTGTTCAACAATGTATTTTTGACTTAACGAGGTGGTTACATATATGTACTCTGCTGCTGCTGCTAAGACGCTTCAGTCGTGTCCGACTCTGTGCAACCCCATAGACGCAGCCCACCAGGCTCCCCTGTCTCTGGGATTCTCCAGGCAAGAACACTGGAGTGGATTGCCATGTCCTTCTCCCTATATGTACTCTAGTTCATTTCTTTCAGCCATGTTGTAGTAGTCTATTCTTAGGTAAATATCAGAATATATTCATTTTTTGATTGATGGATATTTCATTGGCTTTAGTCTTTCACTAGTATAAACAGTGCTTAGTGAATAATGCATAAATTCTTTTTTTTATTGATATATCTTATCGAAGTATAGGTGATTTGCAATGTATTCATTTCTGCTGTATAGCAGTGATTTAGTTATGCTTGTATATACATTCTTTTTCATTTCTTTTCCATTATGGTTTATCACCGGATATTGAATATAGTTCCCTGTGCTATACAGTAGGACCTCGTTGTTTATCCATTCTAAGTGTGATAGTTTGCGTCTGTTAGTCCCTAACTCCCAATCCTTCCCTCCGCCCCGCCCGCTCTTGGCAATGGTAAGTCTGTTCTCTGTGTCTGTGAGTCTATTTCTGTTTCATGTGCTGTGTGCTTAGTCGCTCAGTCGTATTCGACTCTTTGCAGCCCCATGGACTGTAGCCCACTAGGCTCCTCTGTCCAGGGGGTTCTCCAGGCAAGAATACTGGAGTGGGTTGCCATGCCCTCCTCCAGGGAATCTCCCCAGCCCAGGGATGGAACCCAGGTCTCCTGCATTGCAGGCGAATTCTATTTCGTAGATAAGTTTATTTGTATGCACAACTTTTTATTCTTGGACTGTGTACAAAGCCAACTGGAATTTTTCCTCATGATTCACACTATTATGTGTGGGGAGCTTATTTTAGCTATTACATTTCCCTGTTGCCTGTAGGCTGTACTATGCATCTCTCTTTTTTCCCCAGCCACACAGTCTGCTTTCTATGAATATGGAGTCTCTGTGTGACTTCCTGTTTGTTTGGGCTTTTCTGCTTCTTGGAACCAAATCTGGTCCAAAGAATCTCTCTCCACCAGTTTGTGTGCCCCACTTGAGCTGTGGAGATTTCTCCTTTGCCCTTTTAGTGGCTCCCTCTCACCTGGGAGGAATGTGCCTGATGGGTCTGTCTGTGCCTGCAGCCCTGAGTGGGGATTTTCTCTGCTGTTTGCTCCCACATCCCTGATGGATCTACACTTTGGCAGCTTTCCCATCTATTTTATGGTTTCAGATGTCTCTTAGCTTCATCAACGATGGGATTTTCTTGCCTTTTTGTTAAAAATGATTTTGAAGAGAAGAGGAAATACTGATTTTAGTCTGCCAAATTAGTGGTTTTCTTTATGCCCTGCCAGTGGACTTCTCTCTTCTATGTTACCTCCAGGCCATTTTTAGACTTCCTTGTCTGATCTCTTCTGTATAATAATTCACAGAATTGTTTTCTCTCCAGAATCTGAATTGTGGTTTCTGCATACAGTGCTTATCAGCAGCTCATGCATACCTGACTGGCATCTCATTCAGTTGGTCTGAAACTAAACCATTATTCTTTTCACTCCTTTCTTAGCTTTCCAGGCTAATGATTCAAATGTCCTTTGAATCATTATTGAGTTGTCTCAAGGTTTTACAGAAGCAAAACTCAGTATAAGCATTTGTCTGGACGAAGTGCTCACGGTGCATATGGATGTGGTGAGAACTGATGACGAGGTTTGTTGATTCTCTTCCATCTTTGACTCTCAGAATTATCCTGTCCACGTTCATAGCCACTGCTTTAGAGCTACTTGATTTCCTTCTTTATTGGATCGTCTACCTCTAGTTATAACTGACACACAAGATTACTGCTCTAAAACAGAAGCAGTAAACCTTCCTGAAAAAAAGTGAAAGTGTGAAAATGTTAGTCACTCAGTTGTGTCCGACTCTTTGTGACCCCGTGGACTGTAGCCCACCAGGCTCTTCTGTCCATGGAATTCTCCAGACAAGAATACTGAAGTGGGTTGCCATTTCCTTCTCCAGAAAACCTTCCTTAAGTCCCTGTAGTGACTCTCTACTCTGTAGGATAAAGTTTGAGCTGTTTAATATGGTAGACTGCCTCTTCAACCTTCACTCCTGTCAGACTTGTTTTATGCTCCAGTGCCGGTGACTGTCATTTCCCAAGCAAGTCTACCGTTTCATATTATTGTAGACTGCGTATGAGCCATATCATTTGCCTGATCTCACCTATTCCCAGTTGAAATCCAGCTCAAGTAGCACTTACTCAAGTAGCAGAGCCTTCTGTGTTTCCCCCCTCAGTATCATCCAACTAGCAACTTTTCCCTCAATTTTATACACATTTGAAAAATTCTATTTATCACATGAAATTGTATCCTCTGTTAGATTTTGAGCTCTTTGAAGGTACCATTTCATTTGAGTTTTATCTTTTTTTCCTCAATATCTAGTATAGTGTCTGGAATATTGGAGTCACATTGTGGATTCCCAATAAATGTTTGTCGTATTGCTGAGTTTGTTGAATTAAATTTATATTTTTAGTGTCTAGCACAGTGTATAGAAACTGTTCAAGAAATGTTTGTTGAATTTTAACAAAATTAAATCTAAATAAAAAAGTTTTGGTGCATTTCTTTGTTGCCATTTAAGGATCATCTCCTACTTCTCTACTTCGGTGTTGCACTAATACCTTTACATTCTGTTATCCTTTTTGGAGATTTCTTAAGACTTGTAGGACTTATGTTGGTAGTATAAAATGACAACTAAATTAATAACTGCTGAAAACTGTGCTTTATTGGACTTCATTTTTTTCCTTCTATCAGATGAAATCAGCTTTTGAGCCCCTGTAGTTCAGTTCAGCCACTCAGTTGTGTCCGACTCTTTGTGACCCCATGTACTGTAGCCCACCAGGCTTCCCTGTGCATCACCAACTCTCGGAGCTTGCTCAAACTCACGTCCATCGAGTTGCCATCCAACCATCTCATCCTCTGTCGTCCCCTTCTCCTGCCTTCAGTCTTTCCTAGCATCAGGGTCTTTTCAAATGAGTCAGCTCTTTGCATCAGGTGGCCAAAAGTATTGGAGTTTCAGCTGCAGCATCAGTCCTTCCAATGAATATTCAGGACTGATTTCCTTTAGGATGGACTGGTTGGATCTCCTTGCAGTCCAAGGGACTCTCAAGAGTCTTCTCCAACACCACGGTTCAAAAGCACCAATTCTTTAGCACTCACCTTTCTTTAAAAGGTCCAACTTTCACATCTGTACATGACTACTGGAAAAACCATGGCCTTGACTAGATGGACCTTTGTAGGCAAAGTAATGTCTTTGCTTTTTAATATGCTGTCTAGGTTGGTCATAGCTTTTCTTCCAAAGAGCAGGCATCTTTTAATTTCATGGCTGCAATCACCATCTGCAGTGATTTTGGAGCCCAAGAAAATAAAGCCTATCACTGGTTCCACTGTTTCCCCATCTATTTGCCATGAAGTGAGGGGACTGGATGCCATGATCTTAGTTTTTTGAATGTTGAGTTTTAAGCCAGCTTTTTCACTCTCTTCTTTCACTTTCATCAAGAGGCTCTTTACTTCCTTTTCACTTTCTGCCATAAAGTAAACTTTTAGTTCAGATATATTTTGCACCTTCAGAATTTTCTTTTTAAAAAAAAGTTCTCTTTTTTTCTATTTGATGAATCATTGTTGTCATCATACTTTAATTCATTAAACATAAATTCTTTAAAAAATAATTTCTTTTCATTCACTGAAGCTATTTATTACAGCTTTGAAGACTAATTTGAGCATCTGTATCCTCTCAGAGAAAGTTTCTATTTACTTCATTTTCCTGTGTATATATTACACATTCTTGTTTTTTAATTAGGTCCCATTTGTTTATTTTTGCTTTTATTTCTATTCCCTTGGGAGACTGACCTAAGATAAAATGTTGGTACGATTGATGTCATAGATTGTTTTGCCTATGTGATAGCATATTCAAAAGCAGAGACATTACTTTGCCAACAAAGGTCTGTCTAGTCAAGGCTATGGTTTTTCCTGTGGTCATGTATGGATGTGAGAGTTGGACTGTGAAGAAGGCTGAGCGCTGAAGAATTGATGCTTTTGAACTGTGGTGTTGGAGAAGACTCCTGAGAGTCCCTGACTGCAAGGAGATCCAACCAGTCCATTCTGAAGGAAATCAGCCCTGGGATTTCTTTGGAAGGAATGATGCTAAAGCTGAAACTCCAGTACTTTGGCCACCTCATGCGAAGAGTTGACTCATTGGAAAAGACTCTGATGCTGGGAGGGATTAGGGGCAGGAGGAAAAGGGGACGACAGAGGATGAGATGGCTGGATGGTGTCACTGACTCGATGGACGTGAGTCTGAGTGAACTCTGGGAGTTGGTGCTGGACAGGCAGGCCTGGCGTGCTGTGATTCATGGTGTCGCAGAGTAGGACACGACTGAGCGAC